>NW_024582075.1:13079611-13117290 GCF_017639235.1 Corvus kubaryi
TCTTATCTCACAGCAGATAAACAGTAATGAGTATTTTGGACCAAACCGCTACACTAAATTGGTGTTTCCGCCCGGTTACAAACCGAACCCGCGACACACAGTTTAGGAAAAGAGCAAAGAAATAGCACTTTTTTGCAGTAAATAGGTGTACTGTGAAGTTATCCGCTAGCAGACCAAAGGAGAATTTTAATGAAAAAATAATATTTTAATATTGGATTTAAAACTTGTGAGATATTTTTTTCTGTTTAAACTATTTACCACCAAATGATCACTGGTTCAAAATACATGATTTATTGTTGATGTCCCAGCTTTTATTCGAATGCGGCTGGACTACATTTGGCACATCCATCTTCTCTAGCAAAAATAAAGCAATTCAGCTCCTAAATGGATTTCCCACAAAATTAGCATCAGAGGATAAAGGAGGACAGGAGGAAGCTTTCACTGGTGGTAGAGCTAGTCAACTGTGAAAGGCCCAGAAGTTTGTTTTAGTAAAGTTCAAATTGTAAATAGCTCAGCTTATTTTCATTCTTTGCACTCTCTTTCATTCCTCTCTGACTCTCACTAATTTTTATCACAGCTTTTAAAAAGTCAGGATCTTTATTGACTACCTTGTGCAGCACACAGTCTTCCAAGGTTCAGACACTCCCTCCCCACTGCCCACAAACAGCTCTAAAATTCAGTGTATAAGGCACCTGGAATCAGACAGGGGAAAGGTTGAAGAGCAAAGTATGCAGAATACTAAAGCAAGGGGAGGAGAGAAGGCCCTTGCACACAGGCAAGAGAAGTCCTAGAGCATACTCTGTACCCTATAGGAGGAGAGTTAGAGGATAGATGAAGACACATGAGCAGGAAGAAGGATATTGCTGAGAAAAGACTGAGGAGTGAGAGCATAATAAGACTCCAAGGTTAAAGGGAACCAGGACAAATAGTGATAACTTGTCTCGGCCTATCATTGTTATGGACAAACTGCTGCTCTCAAGGTTACTGTAGAACCCCTCTGGCTGTGAAACAAGGTTCAGCTGTGGTTTAGAGTAGATCAGGGCTGGTCTGGAAGATTTACGTGCCTCTTCCTAATCAGTTGAATCATACAAGTGTGTTGATTTGGAGACAAAGACTCAGTATGTGTATTGGCTAAATCAGTAGTTGGGAGAGAAGGCACCTCACACAGCCTCTGAACAGCAAGAGCTGGGGGTGGCTGGTAAGGTGGCTCTGCTTTACACTCACATTCCTTCCTCTCCCACAGGCTGGAGCTACGGTGGTCTCGGATTGAAATGCTACAGACTGAATATGAGGTGTGTGAAAACATGGGACTGGTGTCCCTGAAAATCACCAGGGCAGGACACTCGGTGGAGCCTGCCTTTATAACCGTGAAGGTAAAGCCAAAAGCCAACATCCTAACTTAATAATAAGAAGTGCAGCCTGTTGTTTTACTCCCCAGATGTAAAGATAATTCAGTAATCATCAAAGAGGCCATCTGATTCAATCCATACTTGCTGGGACATTGCCCTTGCTACTACAGATGGCTGAAGCATTTCTGGCAAAATTTCCTGAGTTTTAAGTAGAAATGCTGATTAACCAAACCTGGATTGTTTTGGAGCAGTGTTTCAGTTTTGATGAAAAAACAGAGCTGGCAGTTTCCTCTGTCACTGTGCTCAGAAGCTTGGTTTCCAGGATTTGCTACTTTAAAATCCAGGCTTTGGGCAATGTGGTGGTGCCTTGGGAGTTTTGTTTTGCCTTCTCAGGCTGGAGGACCCTAGGAGCTATAGGGACTTCAACTACACAGCCAAGGCAGCCTTCTCCATTTCTCCCCTTACTGCCCACAGTCTATAGGGGGTTTTCCTAGACTGTGGAAAACCCCCTATATCTTCAATGACTCCCTCTGTCTTATGTCAAAAAGACTAGACTGAAAACTGCAGGGTATAACTTTGTAAAACAGGTTTTGTGCAACTTGCCTTCACAAATTTTATCTTTCCTCATAAAATAGAAATTCCAGTATTTTAAAAGCTCCCCTTGCCAGAGAAGTACAATTTTTTTCCCTCACAGTTTCTCAGGACTATAATTAGGAACATAATTTTGGTTTTTCTTCTACAGAAGTTAGTGGGAATTTTGCCAATGATTCCATCCATTTGCTAATGATTCCATCGGGGCCATCCTGCCCAATCCTTCACAGAACTTGGTGATTCTACTCTAGTACTAACTTGCATAAACAGACCATTGATTCCACCATCAAGAGCACAATGTGGAAACTGGTGTCCTCTGGTGTCTCCTATGAAAATTCAGGGAATTGCTGGAATCCTTGTATTCACATATGTTCATACCTAGCCTAATGAGTCTTTGGGGATGACAGACGGCTCTGTGCACAAACACTTCTTCCAAGATATCACAAAGGGCCAAATAGGAAAACGTGGCCAGGTTGTTGCTGCTCTTCTGACATGAGAGGATGTGCTTGTCCAGGAGCCAGGTGTGCAGGGTCCCCAGGCATGGTGAACAGCAGTGTTAACTGGTGGTGTCAAATAGCAATCTGAGAGGGAATGTGAAAAATTATAAGACAAGCAAATTTTTTTTGATTATGCATTTTTTTAAAGCCATGAACAAGGACAGAATGACAGTTGCACATAACAAGGTTTATTCTCCAGGTCTTTATCTTTTTTTCCAGCCTGAGTATATGTATGGGTTGGCGTGTCTATTTGAGATGTGTACAGTACCTTCAGCATGCAGCAGAAAGCAGTGGTTTGGTGAAATGGGTCACAGCATGGCATTTACTGTTTGATTTCTTCTCAGGTCAATGAAATATCTGCTAGGCTGGGGAAGGACTTCACAGTGACTCCCTCCAAGCTTGTTCAGTTTGATCCAGGTATGAAACAGTACACTGAACAACTCTAAAATTTATTCACTGATTTTGAAAGAGTAAACTTGCTTTGGAGAGTGCAATCCGTTACATATCTGTAGCTAGAGAATCTGAATAGTATTTCAGACTTGGGCTCATTTTCTGGAAGTACTGTGGGCTTCCTTAGTGAGTTGGTATCCTTATTAATTAGCATGATATTGCCTACTGTCTTCTGCATTTGTTAAAATACCAAAAGTGCTGAAATGATGTCTCCTCCCAGTAACTAGTCTGGATAGGACTCACCCTGAGCTGAGCTGTAAGATGCTTTAAAGACTTCAGTCATTATAGGTAAAGCCCAGGACACAGGTCAAATTTACACAAAACTGAGTACAACTTAGGTTATTTGAGGTGTCCAGGACCCTTTTTCATTCACATACAAGCCTGAAGTTACCCAGTAAAGACAAGGAACCAAGAAAAAACAACTGTAAGATTTGCCTAAAAAGTTGCACTTCAATCTAACACAGTTTTTGATCTATTTGAAGTTATTTTAAATAACAGTTCCGTCTCTATAGTTAAGCTTTTCAGATAAAAACCCTATGATACATTTTCTCTTGAAAATCACAGCAGAAGTCCTAAATATATGTATTGCAGTGCAATTTTGCACATCCACAGCAGCTTTTTGTTACAGTGTATGCACTTCAACTGCATCATCATTGCCCAGGAACAAATTCAAACTTAATGTTGTTTGGAAGAACAGCAGGAGTCCAGTCAGTCAGTAGGAGCACAATAGCATACACAATTTACTCCATTCTAGCTGCAGACATGTTAATTAATCTATTTCTTGGACACCCTGATTGATTGAAATAGCACTTAAAGAGTAATTAAAATGTTTATTTCTGTTAGGAGTGTCAACCAAGATGTGGAATATAGCAATTACCTATGATGGATTAGAGGAAGACGATGAAGTCTTTGAAGTAGTTCTGAACTCCCCTGTGAATGCTGTTCTTGGCACACGGACAAAAGCTGTAGTGAAAATTTTGGACTCAAAAGGAGGTATTCTCTTTTGATCTTCATGATTAAGAAGATGGGACAATCTTGGCTGAGTAGCTACCTATTTTCAACCACAAGTTCTTCCTAACACTCACCATTAGATCAAACCGCTTAATTTCTTTTTAGAGAAAACAGGCTTGACAGTTGCAGACCTTTTATTCTCTCACACAGTCATATGCATCCTCTTAGGAAACACAGCATGGAGAAAGCAATGAGTACAAAATGAGAAAAGCGCCAGGAAAGAAACCACTTTTCATAACAACATGAGTTCAGTTCTCATTTATTAAAGTGGGAAAAATTTATTTTAGATCCATTAGAATTTTTCCATTTATTATTTAGCAGTTGTTACACACCCTCTAAAAGAGATTTACTTTCCTCTCAAAAAAGAAACTTAACAAATTAATCCATCTCTTAGCAATATATTTTCCAATGCTTAAAAACCACAGCCCACAGCTTCACAGCAAACAGCAATGATCATTACGCAGTTTAGGCTTTTAAGACTGCATTATTATTGTGCTTTTCAGTGATTGAATGTGGCGTGCCTAAAATTGGACCAAAAAGGAGGAAACTGTAGAAACAGAAAGATAGGAAAACTGTAGAAAAACAGAAATAACTAGCAAAGCAGCTGCATCCTCTGACAGCTGAAGAGTGTTTTTCCTTCTGGTGTTTAGTGAAACAATATTTTAAATATCCATGTTGCAATGAATTAGGCTTCGTGTTACAGAAAGTCCCTTTAAAAATTCAGATTTGTTTTCTCCTGAACATTCCTAGGGTAAATCAGTACTTAATTGACACAATGAGTTCACTGAAACAACAGTGTCCTGGATTTCCAAGAAGAAACTTCTTTGGGCATGATGGAAATATCACCAATGGTAGTTAAAGATACCTGTATATCCATGACCAAAAACCCCAGCACTTCAAACCCCAATATAAGCATGAAAACAGGTACTTTCAGCAGATGCTTTGTTGAAATTCTGACCTGTGGGTGGACAGATGCATCACATATAAAATCATACTTACATAGGTAGTAGTTGCAGCTATAGTCATAGATAACCCCAGAAACAAGGGTGACTGAACAAACAGCAAATCAACTACTTCAAGTGAAAGAATCATCCAACTTTTAAGGACAAGCTGTTTATGTCCCCATGTCAATGTGACCACTTATCTGCTCATGCAGTTAGAACTGACCATCTGCCATTTTTTATGGTTTCAGGCCAATGCAGCCATTCCCGTTCTTCTGGCCAAAGCAAGCATGACTTCTGGGGAAGACACACGCTGTTTCCAGTTTCCTCGGGCTCCTCATCACCTTCCAGGCCTGGCAGTGTTTCCTTGGAAGGGATCCCACTGCCTCCTTCCAAAGGGATGACAGAGCATGGAGGGGACCTGTGGCAGGAGCACAGCTTGGCAAATCAGTCAAGGACCAGGCTGAGAGTAACTGGAAATGGCAGAATAGTAAGACACTTCTGTAGTTCAGTGATGGACTGATTTGTGAATTAATTGTGATGTGGTATCTTCATTTAATTGTCATATTTTTGTAGCAATCATATCTGACCACACAATAACTATAAACTACATGAGTTTGCTCTGAGTGAGACCTGAAGGCTATTTAAAAATCTGTAGGGAAAATACCAAAAACAAACCAACCTGATTTTGAGGATCCATGCATGCAAGAGAGGAATAAAAAAAAGATTTGGGGGAGGAAACAGGCATCAAGCAACTTCAGCAATTATGAAGCTTCTAATCTTGTAAAAATTATGGGTAAGTTAGAAGAAAGAAGTTGGTGGGGCCAGGCAAATGTATAGAAGCTGTGCATCTGGTGCTGAAGTTCTAAAGCTGAAAATACTGTTAGCTTAAACAGGGAATATTTATTTAAACCTTGCCCACTGATTTTCCTGTTTAAGCTATATTGGTTTAGCTAAGTATTTAGTAACTTTCTGCTATTGTGACCTTAAAAGTTACTGGAATCTGTTTTTATAAACACTGAACATTACACTTGTAATCTGTGCTTTTTAATGGCTCCTTTCAGAGGTGGTATGTTTATATTCTAAAGAGAAAGAAGTAAACCCAAGACATGCTCTGCATGATTTATAACCTAGGAGCAAATGTTACATAAAGTCTTTTTGTTTCTATAATTCATGAATATACCCATCTCATTCTGCTGTTCTACCTTTTTCAGGTTCATCCTTTGTCTGTATTTAGAAATGAAACAGATGTTGTTTTCAAAGTAAGAGTACTATGGGTATTGGTCAGACATTTCCATGATTTCTTTCTGATTCTGTTCTTTCCAGGCTTTATCAATTTTAATAATTTGTTACGACCAATACTTTATTTTTCTATGTGTCTTTCTTTTTCTTTGATGTAATTTCCCTTGGTTTACAATGATTTGTATTATAATTAATTTCTGTTATTTGTTTAGTTTATTTAATAGTTGCTTGTATGTACTAACCCTCTCTTTTCCTCTCCTGTTCTTGTGTGTGTGATACTGTAAAATGAAGTATCATGGGATTGTATCACTCAAAATAGAGGATGACATCTCCTCAGCTGAAACCAACAAGAAGGCACAACTACAGATAAATGTCATCTCCTCTAGGAAGGCAGAAATCCCACAGGCTGATAAGGCAGAACTTGCATCTGAACCAAGATTGAGACATAAGGTATGAAACCTTTTTTTCCATGGGCATTTTCACCATCTGTTTTCAGTCGTGCTATTTTCCAAAATGATTTAACACCTAGAAGAGTTTTCATGGCATAACATTTTATTATAAGACCTAATTAATCTGTTTAATTTCACTTGTTTTGTGTAATTATTTTCCCTCAAATGTCATTTTCTCTTTCCAGGACTTTTTTCAAAAGGCCTGTACACCAGATTTAAAGGGCCTCTTGCATTATGAAGAAAGTACTCAAAAGTTGTTTCAGTGTGATGGGATAACGTGGAAATTCTGGAATTCCCAAAGCAAGGTAAAAATGTAGCCATGTGTATGTATCTAAGTCGGAGCATAGACTCTACCATTGATCGGTGATACCCCAAAGCAGAGGACCTTCCTGCAACTGCTATTTACAGGGAACAGGGAATAAGTGTTATCCAGATTCAGGTTTGCTTTCAGGAGAGACAAAAATTTCCCAGAAATATGAGGAGGACTTGACTGCTGGGGTTGCCTTTCCTCTCTGTCATCCAGAGGTGCTCCTGGACAAACCACACGAGCAATAGTGTCTTGGTGCTTGTGACGATGTGGGCGTAACAGAGTCAGGGAATGAAGTCTGCGAGAGAATGGGTGGAAGTCAGTAAAATAAGCTTACTTAGGTATTCTGTAAACATACATTCCGTCCACCACTTAACATGGCACGCTGAATTTTGTCGCACTGCATTCCCTGCATGGACTGCAGGAGACAGAAAATGGTATCCAAACTCGTATAAAATCTTTAGAGGATTTTTGGAACTGAATTCTATTGTCACCATTAAAGCTACTAATTATAAACTGCAGGCTCCTCTGTCAGGCATTATTTATTTAAATCTTTTAATCAATGCTGTAGCTTTAGTTATACACCAAAGTTCATGCTCAGTTTAACTTTGGGCACTAGTGCACAGACTATCTGTGCACAGACAGAAGCCTGCTTTACCTTTTCCTCTTTTATTTTAGGAGGTAACCATGAAGAAATGTCCCTCCGGATGGAGTTATCATGAGGGCAGCTGCTACTTCCTGGTAGTGAATCACAAGGTCACCTGGAACACTGCTGCTCGGGCTTGCAGAGAACAGTAAGAGACCATCACGTGTTTGCTGTGCACTGCTGTTGCCCTGAGCTGAATGCTGCTCTTGGGGCCAAATTTGTTTGGATAATCCAGCTTTGGCTGTTCAGCACCGCTTTTCAAAAAAATTGAACAAGTCCTGGAATTCAAACTCAGTGAACGATACAAATATTAGTCTCATAATGTTTCAGGTGATGATGCTGTCTTAATCACAGCATGAATTCCCAAAGCTGTCCATCTGCAGTGAGGATGCCTTCCTAATGGGAGAGTTAGTTTGGGAGAAGAGAAATACAGAAAAGACTCAGAATTTCATCCCCTCTTACCTGCCTCTGCCTTGGCTCTAACTCCACTTGATACAGCAATGGTAGAATGTTGCCAGCTCCTGTGTGCCTCACTGTATTCTTCTGAAGATGCAGCTTTGAAGATTCTGTAACAACTTGAAAACTTTAGCATTTAATTTAGCAGTACATTTCTGACTTTTTAAGGATATAATAATGATAATAATAGTTGTCTCAAAGTAGGAGACAAAAAACCTGCCAGTCTTGCTTTTGGACACTTGCTTTGGGATTTTGGTTTTAGGGGTATTAGGTTTGCACTGGAAGAAATGTTAGCCATGGTAACATGAAGCTTGTCTGAGGATAGGCATGCTCTGTACCTTGTCTTAAATTGAGAGCACCAGATTGAAAACCAATCTGAAAAATAGAAGGGGCTTAAACAGACCTCTCCATTACTCCATGAAAGGAAAATTGAAACAGGGAAGAGTCGGAATCGATAGAAACACAGTACGTTCCATAAGTATTGGAAGGACATGCTGGAAATGTCAATCATGGCCCAGCATGCATAACGAACATTGGTTCATTCCACACAGTTACGGCAGATTATGTTGTCTTGGTAACATGCAAAAGAAAAGTCTTGATTCTAATATCTCCCAGCTGATGGAAGATATTTACTAAAAGGTAAATGTTACGTGCTCCTGTGAGCTCACCCCAAATTTTACAGTATTACTTGGTTTACTTAAAATTTCATCTCCTGAAATTGTTTGTTACTACCTGCTTTTATTATGCTACATGTTAGCAAACAAAGCTATAAATCGTGAGTATTCTTTTTTCTGGAGGCTTCAACAGTCAATTGGTCCCTTGGGACCATATGTCACTCTACTGGGATGTGTTTCCTATCTTCTAAAAGAGTGTGATTTTTGTGACCCATATTTTTTGTAGGCGGTAGCTTCTTGATGAAGGCTGTAGTGTGCAATGTAGATATTAAACTGAATAAAAGTAAAGAAATGTAAACAACAGCTCTTAAATGACAGTGTTAAAAAAACTACAAAAAATCAAGGCATATCACTGAATCCATAAGGAAATGAATCTTAGGGCTGTGATAATTCAATTAATGTCATACTAGCATAGACTAAGGAAGGTTTATCCCGGTAAACGGAGTACTCCTGGCCTCCATCTGGAACTGATTTACAAAAGTACAACTCCAGGAACACACTTAAATGTGGTACAAGAACATAACTTATTAAATTATATTTTGTGCTTTTCCCCAGCTCCTCCAGTAACCAACACCACCACTAATTGCAGTGTTTCAGCTATTAATACTGATTCCATTGACATTTAAATGTTTCCAACAGGGAAATAAAACTATCATGGAGGTCAGTCCTCAATTTTCAATAGATCAAACAAACTAGATATTAAATGAAAATTTTAGAATTGACTTTCAGCAAACCAGCCAAATTCCCTGAAAAAAAGAAGAATTCTTTTATTACTACAAAAATGGTATCATTTTAAGCCCCTATTCATTTGTCTTGCTAGAATTTTTCTATTATACAGAACAGGGAAAAGAGCAGAAGCATTGTTAAAGTTGATTCACTAAGAGTGTCCAAGTAACCAACCTCCTACCCTTTCTGAGACAACCTTGCTATCCTGAGATGACAGATTAGGTAATAGGCTGTACAAAAACTATACAGAAGTGGGCAGGCTGGAGAGTGTCTGGAGAAGGGCTACAAAGATGATCAAAGAACCATAAAGCCTGCCACGTGAAGAAAGAAGGCATAAGGGAGCCCTTATCACCATGTTTCAGTATTTAAAGGGTGGCGACAAGGAGTCACATAGAAAAGATGAACAGCTATGGGTACAAGTTACGCCGAGGAAGATTCCAATTAGACACGAGGGAAGTTTTTTTTCACAATGAGATCAGCCGTTAGAAGACTATCCCCAGGGATGTGGTGGATTCCCCAATTTCAGACACTTTTAAGGTTTAGTTGGACAGAGTGCTGGCCTATCTTGTCTGGAGTGTCCTTTTGCCAAGAAAGGCAGGACCAGATAATCCTTGAAGTTCCTTCCAACCTGATAGTCTGTGATTCAATTCCATCAAAACAATCCTATCAATTTATTGTGGAAGCAGTTGTTGTCTGGACATAACTACATATACATGGACTAATGCAGACCTATTTGAGTTTCCATTGACATACACCGCATCCATCTGTTGCGGGTGGTATACAACCCTCTCCTTTAGTTTCCATATGCAGGGGTAGAAGCAGACACAAATATGTCCTTGTCTTGATGCAAGTTTCTATGATGTGTCAGTGTTACACCGGGGATGGGGGAGGGCAGGGAAATCTCAGTTAATTGCTGTGAAAGTCTTGTACTGTTTCTAACCCTCCTCCAATTCATTGGAGAGAAAGGTGGTTTAAGAACTAATTTCTCTAGCTTTGTTTGTATGCATGAAGAGGCTCTTGGCAACGTGAAGAGAAGCATCTGGGGGATATTACGGCTGAGTGATCCCACAGCAGCCTGATTTAGAAGCAATTTTGATGATTTATGCCACAGCTCTTGTTTATCCAATAGGAACATGTCCTCCCCAAGGGTCAGTACAGCAGGGCTCACTCACATGTGAGATGGTTTGACTGCTGCCACTGAAGGGATGGAAGAACTGGATAGACAGAATCCACAATTGTGTCTTGTGCCTAATTAGTCATATTATACCTTTATCTTTTTTTAAGTTGAACATTTAATCAAAGCACAAATATGATTAGATTTCAGGTCCTCTACTGCTAGCTGTGTAAAGCAGGACATGTTATTTGTTTTGATGGTAGCTACTATATTAGCTACATGTGGTCTCAGTCCTTGGGAATCTCAGGCAGAACCACATCTAAAGTAACAGATTGGATCCTTCATGATGGCTCAGTGTTCCCTAGTGCAAAGCAGGACAGCAGCCCTCCTCTCTTAATACTGGTTCTCAAAGTGACGGGTTTAACTATTGTGTGTGACTCCAGCACAGGGATCCAGATACCTAGAGTCATTTTAAAGGCCTTGTGTACGCTGTCTGACTTTCAGCTGCCAGTCTGGAAGTGCAGGGCTCCTGAAAGCTCTGCATCATGTCTGCCACTCTCATCTGAATGTTCTGAATACCACAAGGTGTTGTAAGCAACACTAGACACTGATTTCAAGGCATCGGGATAACTCCCTAGGTGACCAAACAAAAGACTGAGATAAGCACAGCCTTTCAGTCACCCCCACACTCCCTTCAACACCAGTATAGGACATGGATTTACTACAGCAGTTCAAACAAAATGTTGTGTCCTGTAGAGACCTTCATACTTAGTCAAGTGTGCTTTTGCTGATGTTAAATTTACCAAAATGATACAAGACTCTTTTAAATGTATCAGATAATTTCATGGAAAATCAGTAAAGTCTTTGTGCAAAGTGTTTTCCATATAATATTTCAAGGTCAATAGCTACGCAAAATGTTTCCTTAATTTGTGCAACTGCTCTAAGATAAAGGATGCTCTTGACTCAATAATAAAAATTCTAAAGAATGCAGGAACAATTTTAAATGGATGGTTTAGCACAGAAAAAAGTGATGTGTGTGGGGGTGTTGTGGCTTCTTTTGGTTGGTGTTTGTTTGTTTGGTTTTGGTTTTGTTTGGTTTTTTTCCCTAATAAGGCATTATAACCCCTTATCTTGAATAATTTACATTAGGAAGTGTTAGATGCATACAACTCCATAAACAACATTATCTTGTAATTTCCGGTGTCTGACGCTATGCCTTGAGGTTCAGTGAGTAACATTATTGGAAGTGCTATGTTCTTTCAGGATGGTTCTCATTTCCCTACAATACATAAACCCCCTAACTAGGTATAACAATTAGAACAGTTGTTCTCTCTTCAGAAATGTGTTTCTCAAGCTGTACTTAGAAAGCACTCCTATAGAGAAAAGATTAGGTAACATTATAATTACTGCAGTGCTTTCCTTTCACAGTGATGAATTCTCTCCCTGGTACATGGATTGAAGTAAAGGTCTGAAACTGTTATTGCTTAGACCACCCCTGTATGTCATAAATGATAGACCAGTTACTGACACACATTGATGCTTTTTGGTTTCGCATTTTCTAGGACAGTCAGAACAACAGGAGTAAGATATGCTTACCTAAAGTAAATTACTTAGTTCCTGGGTTTTGAGTGTCTTTAAACAGAAGCCAGATAAAATGCTTTATTTTTGTTCTTTCTCACCTAGTAGTGATACCACAGAAACTGCTGCCCAAACCTCTTCCCAGGCCCATTTGGTCAGTACAACCGCAGTCACTGTGAGGGGAAATGGAATCCTGTTTGCTGAAGCAGTTAGCCTGGGAGGACACCCTGAATTAACTATTCCTGCTTTCCTGGACTCTGTCTGTAGAAGAAGATGGAGTACAAAACTTTCCAAGAGCGTCAGTGTAACAGCTTTGTTCCTAGCTCAGCGGAGATTCTGTGCCTGAGATTGGCCCAGAAGGGTGGAAGCCTGTCACCCTTGGGACATCTCACAGTGATGAGAGGTGCAGCTGAAGCCCTGCTGACGCCTTCACTGGGTGCAGTTTTGGGAACCTCTACCACAGTGGGTGCACAATCCCGATCCCTACCAGACAGTTCTGAGGCCGTTCCACCACACCCTCGGTGAGGAAAGTGTACACAGGTGTCAGTGAGATCCTTTCCATGCTGTTCTCTGGTGGCCTGGGAACTCAGAGAAGCCCTGATGGGCCCTACGTTACTGTGCAGTGCTTGCCCCAGGGCAGCTGTGATTGCACAGGCTAACACCCAGCTGTCCTGCTGGCCTTGGCAGAACCCCCACGCAGCGTGGAGCGGAGGGCAACTCCATCCCCTGCTGCTTTGGTTGGCCTGTAGGGATAGTGGAGGAGGTCTGTGCAGCAAGAGCGTCCACACTCAGCAGCACAATGAATTTATTTCATAGTCTGACCCTGTGGGCGAAGATTAAGGAATGGTCCAGATTTTGTGCAGTAGGGACTGTGCCAATATTGTGGACTACTACTTTGAACTTCTCCTCATGTAAATTTTTCCTGCTTCCCTATCTTGTGTGGCATCACATGGAATCCATGGGATGACTACTCCTAGAAGACATACAGGGAAATAACGTGAGTGGTGCTCCAGGCATGGATCTCTAACTGGGCAGCAGGCTTTCACTCTAACACCTGTTCATGAGCTCAAGTCTGCCATGCCATTCTTGAGGCCCGGTTGCTGCCCCAGCTCTTAAAGAAGACAGTTATCACTTCATCTGGAGCAGTAGTGATTTTCTGTCTCTGCTATCTGGCAAAAGTAATGAAATTAGCAAAATCCTTACAATACCATTTACTTATTCTGATGTTAGAAAAGTTTTTTTGCTCTCTTAAAACGTTTTTATGAGCAGTGTTGTTTGCTTTGGCCCTATCAACTGTCACCCAGGATATTCCAGGAGGCTGAAGGGGTTGACGTCACTTTTAGACTGAGTGACAGTCAGAAACATGGGTCAACAGGAATGTCAGCACCAGAGGTTCAGCATCAGAGGGATGGCAGCACCAGGTGTGACATGTAAAAAGGTGATATGATATCAATGCAGACACAAAGATGGATAAATAAGAAAGTGAAGCCACTGAGGGCTGACGGCTTCCGGTAAATGTGAAGAACGCCATTTGTCTCTTAATACCTAAAGATTTAGCCTAAATGGCTTAAAAGTTGCCTGCTGGTGCTTGTATGTTTGGTACTGGTTGGAAGACTTGTCAGTGGCAAGGCCACTCAGTGGCTAGGGGTTGCAAATCCTCCTTGGGAACTGGCATACTATAAATACAAACACAGAGCAGAGTTTATGCATTGACTTAACTCAGAAATAGTCTGCTTAACACAAACCACAAATTCTCTCAATCTGAAGTAAATGTGTAGTCACTGCAGACAACCCTCCGAAGAATGTGCTGCTTTTCAGAGCCTTTTCAGACCCTTTTCAGATACCAAATTTCTTGTGATGAGCAGCTGGGGAAGTCCACGGGATACCTGCATTTACCAAGTGCAGATTCACAGGAGGATGGAGAACCAGAACGTCTCAGCTGAAAGCCAAAATGGAAAAGAATGAAAATGCAAAAAGAGAAGAGGGGTTGGATTGCGGGTGAGGAAGGAAATGGGGGGAGAATGATGTAACAGCCCAAATGTTGATTTTAGAGGATGCATGTGTAACTGTGACAGGGGAGATTTAGATTAGATATTACGAGAAGGTTCTTCACTCAGAGGGTGGTCAGGCACTGGAACAGCTTCCCCAGGGAAGTGGTCACAGCACCAGTCTGACAGAGTTCAAGAAGTGTTTGGATAGTGCTCTCAGGCTCACTGTGTGATTTTTTGGGGCTGCCCTGTGCAGGGCCAAGGGTTATATTTTGACGACCCTTGTGGGGTCCCTTCCTACTCAGGACATTGTATGATTTTGTGATTCTATGATGACTTCTCAGAACCACATTGTCATTTAAATGTATTATTCATATCTTCAGTCCTGTCAAAACATGATATAAAAAAGATATCTTCTGCTTTCCTACCAAATAGGTGAACTTGTATCTTTCAGTGGCTTGGATTTCAGTGTATGAAGTTCATTATTTTATGGAAAATAAGGTATCAATAATTGTGCCAATGGTTTTAAACCCATTTTGTGAGTATGAGGCATGTATTTCCTACGTACATTTCCTTCAGTTGCCCAGCTGATTTAATTTTTCTGTTAGAGAAATCAGACTAGGACTTCCTCTCCAAGTAATCCACAATTTTAAGACTTCATCTTCATGTAATTATTCCTTCATGCCAGTAAGATTCAGTTTTCCTGTGACTTGTTATTTTTATGCTTTACATTAGAATCAACACCCGTTGTTGATAAATTGATGTGAACTGTCTGTCACCCTGTGGAATGCTAATTACTCTGTCCTCTCTCGTTGAGCCTAGATACCTGGGGAGTCTAACAAGTGTGGCTAACGAACAACACATGCAGTGGCTGTGGGACTTCAGTGGGAGGATGCCCTTTTGGATAGGCAAGTATACTGGCTGCAAGTCCCCTCTGAAGACTGCAGTTCCTGTGCACCATCAAAAGCAGAAACTGCTGCAGCAATTTGAGCCCAGGTTTCAAATACTGTATTGTCCTCAAATTTCTGCTGCTTTTATTACTTCAGAGCAAGGCGTAACCAAAAGCTGTAATTTACCTGGCTACTTTTATAATTCTTTATCAAAAAGATGAGTTTATCATGATGCCTATTGATGGACTTTTTTTGTCTTGAAACCTTTCCTATTTTAACACAAGCTGATGAAAATAGTTCCGGTGCAGCTCCTACAATTTTGTTTATATCATCTTTCTTTTGACTATTATTTTATCACAATTTAGGTTTTTATTTTATTCTGTTTTAACTTAATCATTTATGTTACTCCTAATTTAATGGCGTCATCTTGTGTTAGAAATCTTATGAATTAATTAAATGATAAGCTAAAGAACACTTCATCACATCATTTCAGATTTAGCTATTTCTTATTAGGCAATTTACATTTAATGAGAAAAGGAAAGAATTTGGATGGATCTTCTTAGCACCTCCTTTCTGTGGATGACTGCCTTAGCTCATATACTAGTGCTACTGCTTTCTTCTAACCCTTCTTGTTTCTGTTATACTGTCCTCAGTTTGGTTCTTTTTCTTGGATTCTGAAGTGCAATTATCAGCTCCTAGTAATTTTCTGGATGGATTTACTAGGTATACTAAATTACCTCTAAAAAATACAGCTGGTTTTGGATCATGTTTAATGGATCATAATTCTGTTAACCTGAAAGAAATAAACTTGGTTGATGAAGATAAAGACTACAAGATTGTTATGCCAATTTTCTTATCTTGATCTCTCCTAAGAAGACAGGTCATGTCTGAAATTATGCCACACATATTGGTCTTAGACGATACGGGAAAAGATATGTTTAATGTTGTACTAATTAACACAAGCTAATTTTACAACTGTTAATTTAAAGTGTAAACAAGGTCCACAAAGATCTGCAGAATTTTATATTCAGAAGAAATCTGAAGACATCTGATGCTGCCCAGACTACTTGCTATTTCAAGTATCAAAAGACAAACCTATGAGGTGATAGACATGTAATAGACGTAAGGAGAAAAAACCATTTTAGATATGTGCTACTGCAGAAAAGTATATTTTCCTTTATTCATATGGCACTAACTGTGATTCAAGTGGCCTAATTAAATCCCAGATTGTGTTTTGCTTGCGTTCTACCAGATGTTTTCTTTTTCTCTCAGCATGAAATTGTATGCATTTTTTAATGAAGACCAACATATAGAACAACATAGGCATCTCTAGGCATCTGGCTCCAGTGACAATAAACATCACTGATTTGGTCTTACTGATTTCACACAGGTTTGAATGACCAAGTCAATCCTGGACATTGGGAGTGGAATGGAGGAGAACCTGTAACCTACATAAACTGGAGAAGAAGCTCCTACCACTTTCCAATGAGAGGAAGAAACTGTGTATTTGTGCAGAAGCGAGGAAAATGGCAAGCAACTGACTGCAAGAAGGTCAAACCAAGCAGCTACATATGTTCAAGAAAGTTCTAATGGATGGAGGATGCCTCTGAAAGCATAAGCACATTCATGCTATTTCAGTGGGTTATCTGCAGTTAGAAAACCATCCTAATTATCAGCAAGGCTTATTTTATGCTGCCAGAGGTGCAGATGCACTGGCCTCTAACCAAGGTATAGAGATCAGTTGCAAAAATTAAGTCCAGGTTAAGGTTTTGAAATCTCCCCAATGACTTTGATCTGTCACTTACTCATAGGTATTTTTATGCCAAAGAGCTGGGTCTCAAGGCTTTCATCACACTTCAATGTAAAAGTATTTTTTCTTTTAAAGAAAGAATGTGTCAGTTGGTTTGCTTTGCTCTTAAGGAGGGGTTGTGAACTGCAGGTTTACTCTGCAGTCACAAAAAGAGGAATACTGCTGGGGTTGGAAATGAGGGCAAACAGTTGGCTAAAAGCAGATCCTCTTGGGTGATGACAGGGGTGATGTCATGTAGGTACTGGAGTTTCTTTGGTGGATGCCCTAGTACATCTTACAAAAGTACCAATAGCTGGACTTTGGCTGGTGACAGAGTACCAACAGGAGCAAAGTCTTGTATTTCTTCTACCTCCCAAGGCCAGCTTGATAATCTAATGGATCTGCCCACACAGAGTTGCATCTGTTTCACATTCCTACGCAAATTTTTTCTTTTTTTTTCGGGAATTACAGGATGGTGCTGTAGTTTTTAGTGTAATTAAATAATGGGACATCTCTAAACCTAATGTTACAGCAAATGACGATTTATTAAAAAAAAAAAGTAAACTTAATCCTAGGATATTATCTTGGGATATTCACTGATACATGAACATCAATAGGATTTATATGTGTGTATAAACCAATGTAATCATGAGACATATTTTGTAGTAAAGCAGCTATGGCTTTTGAAAAGTATTAATCTAAGTCTTTATTAGAGATTTGAGGTATTTAAAAATCCAGATTTACTTCAGAGAAAGGTTTAAATCCCAGCAAGTAATAGGAAAAAAACAGCTGGCCAGAACTTATTATTTTAGATATATATAGTTGCAGTATAACCATTTTGTAACAATATATTAAATTTATACTTGACCTGTCAAAAGCTTGCTTTTGGACATTTTTACTGCCAGCCTTAAAATTACCATTAGAAAAAAAAAAAAAAAGATACAAGGATCTGAGCATAGGCTTCCTAAAAAAAAAGAAAATTAAAGCTCCTCTCAACAGGAGCCAGTGTGTGACAGCTGTTTTGGAACTGAGCAGGGTGAATTTGCCCTGTACTTATGAACTCTCATTCTCCCCATCTGCCTGCCTGCTGCCAGCAGTTGATCCCCCCCCTCCTCATCTATTCAGCCAGGCTCTAGATCAGGTTTGCACCAGGGCTGCAAAACCTCCTTCTCGGGTTCCTCTCAGCAATTTCTCAGTCCTGCAAGGGACAGACAGAGAAGAATCACCTCTCCTCTCTGACCTGAAGGACACTGTTTCAGGGGTAATATATATTCCTCCTCTTTGCCTCTGTCATGCATATGTTACTCATCCTTCCTCCTTGCTATGACATGTTAAATCAAAATGTGAGTAGCTGAACAGTTTTTGTATATAGGAAAAAACCACCCCGAAGGGACTACTGCCAATAAACATGAGTGCATCGCAACATCAGAGAAAAATGTACTGGGGACAGAACGTCCTCACCTTTATTGTTGCTATCATCAGACGCAGACAAAAATATTTCCAGGATTTCTCTCTTTTTTTTTTTTTTCATGGTAATATTTATGAAAAGCTTCTAGACACTTTTGCTAGACACAAACTCTTCTTTTTAAGGAGTTTTCTAGGTCAACATAGATATGCTACTTGTCTCCAAACCAAGTACTCCTGAATCCCTGGTTTTAGACCTGATTTTATTTCTGATAGTTTTCATTACAGAAAAAAAAATCAGCATCTAAAAAAGCACTCTTGATATCTCTTAGTGGTGTGTTCTGGAATTCCAGGGAAAATTGATTGAGACATAAACTTTTATTTCTTTAGGGCCTTTTTTAAATAAAAGCTGTAGAATTTATTGGTGCTAATTTGAAAAAGCCTATTGAGATAATTCAAATACCTCTCCCAATTATTTAATAAACTAATGATATCAGCAGAGTGGGAATTTTGACAAAGGTGCTTGTTACTTGATCAGTAACTAATAAATTACTCATGCCACCTGACACAACAGTGACTCAGGTTTGCTTCTGTGAGAGTAGGGGAATTTTTCCCTTTTCTGTACTTCATTTGAACTACTTTAAAATGATTGCAGAGTATGAAGATTTCACTACACAACAGACTCTTAGTGGTGCAAACTGCATGAGTTTACCGGTTTAATTATATCTAACACAATACACTAATGAAACTAAAATTCTTATATTGCAGAGCAAGTATATTTCTGCCCTGAAAGGCTGCTGAATTTTTTTCCAATACAATTAACTGTTCCAAACATTTACTAATAAATTTTATTTTTTTTTGTGCTTAAAAAAGTATTTTTTCACAGATTTTTACATCTTTTATTTTTATTATTAGAATACTGGAGTTCAAAGAACAAAACATACTCAAATCAGGGAAAGCACAAATAATTTATTATTTTTTCTGTTGACATAGGAAATTATTTCTTCTAAGAAGTTTAGTAAAGGATGGGCCTACAGTCCTGAGGAGCTTTGGGGATTTTTTCATCTTCAGTATTTTTGGATTAGACTCTGAGTAAACTCCAGGAAAGATCAGTATTTAGAGGATCAGCATCACCAAAAGTATTTCAAAAGGCTGAAAGTAAGAAAAAGGAGTATGTAAATTCTGGTATTCACATACGGATGCCACACTTTCTGGATAAACAAAGGATTAATTTCACCAGAACTATCCATATATCCATATCCAATAGAGGGATGGGCTGTGTGAGTGCTGTGTGTGCTTGTCACTTTAAACTACCTTCACTCCCTGTCAAATATCTTTTAAATAAGTCAATATTTCAAACAAATTTGACAGAGAACTAGTTAACTCGAAGCCAATGGTTAAGAAAAAATTGGATAGCCAACAGGTCACAGGATCACTTCTTCTGAACCAAAATATTCTACAACACTTGAGTTTTTATTAAGTTTATGTATATCAAGTATTTAGCCTGAAAACTATCAGAGAAGTTTTCCAGATCTTCTTTCTACACATGGATACTTAGTTGAATGTCTTCAAGTCTTTATTCACTCATATTATAAACATAACTTTGAGAGAATTATGTGTAAGACTCAGTGAATACCAGTGATTCTACATTATTTACATCACGTGACTGGTGCTACTGTAATTCTTCTATTCAGAACACTATGTATATTGTTATGTTTAACTCTGTAATGTGTGTTAATAAAAACCCCAAAATATACTTCTGTGAATATGAATTTCTTTATTTTGAAATCTCACAAAAGCTTGTTTTCTCGTGATAAAAACTATAGTGTTTAGCATAGTAGAAATGCACTTATAATTAAGCATAATATTGCTGCTGTTTACTCCATGCAGTTTCTGAATTCAGTTTTTTCTTTTGTTTGGGCCTATTCTTGAGTGAATACTATAAGGATATTTGTACCATGAGTTAACCACACTTAAAAGAGAAAATGATGTTTATTTTGAGAAATTAATCCAAGGAAAGTTAAAGGTCTGCAAGCAGATATACAAGAAGAATGGATTCAAGAAAGACTGTCAGCCTATAAAAATGAACTTTAATATGATGCTTGATTTAAAGAAGAATGTGAAAAAAGTCATTGTCCCTCAGAAACCTCAGTCATCTTCAGGGGAGAGAGGTAGTTTTCCTCTCTTATTACCCTTTGAGAAGCTATGCTGACTGTAATTTGGATAACTCTTCTACTCTGTTACTTAAATACTGTTCTCTATGTTGGTACACTTAAATGACATGAACACAATAGGCTTTCGTTTTTAAGGTTTTGGTTTTTTTTGGCATTGAGGTAATGCATTGTTTTCAATCAGAAGTAGTACCAATCAATAGGACCTAATTAGAGGAATCCCATGGGTTAGGGGTATAGAAGACAAGGGAGTCCAGGAGAGCTGGTCAATATTCAGCATTCCTGCCAACTCAAGACCATACGTATCCCCATGAGCAAGAAATCAAACAAAGCTGGCAAGAGATCTACAGGGATGAGCAGGGAACTTCTAGTAAATTTCAAATGGAAGAAAGAAATTTATGGAACGTGGAAAAAGATAGAGGCCATCTGGGAGTGATGCCATGATGATTTTTTGCCTTTTCTTTTATACCCCTTTTATATACATTTTTATAATTTCTGTATTCTTAGTGTTTTTTAGCCTACATTCTTAGGCTAAAAGAATTTGTCAAGCTAGGAGACTAAACATTTTAGAAGCTTCATAGTTAGGGATCAGTGTGCCCCAGACCCCAAGGTCCTCTCCAGAACACATTCTGTAAACTAAGATAGAACCATCCAGGGGAAGGCTCCTTGGGGAGAGGGGCTCACTCGAGCCTCTCACTGGGGAATCTTTGATAGACATGCTAATTAGTAAGACCTGTAATGTTATACCCGATCTATTGTGTATGCGCATTGCAGTGCGCATTTCGGTGCATTCCACCTGGACGTGGTGCACCTAAGGATGCTTAAAATAAATACAGAGGTAAAATCCTTTTGCCCCTTCTAACCATGCTTTGATTCTTGATTTTAAGACCAGGAAGAGGCATCAGGAGGACTATGGGAATATTGTGGGTATCCTGGTGATGGATGACACAGAGAAGGCTGGGTAACTGAATTCCTTCTTTGCCTCAGACTTTACTGCTTAGGCCATCCTTCAGGAAACCCAGACCTTGGGGACAAGAGGGGAAGGCTGGAGAAAGGAAGACCTGCCCTTGGCCATAGAGGGTTTGGTTAGAGATTGGCTAGGCAGACTTAAATCTATGGGCCCTGATGGAAGGCACACATGGGTGCTGTGGGAGTTGGCAAATGTTGTTGCTAAGCCCACTCTGCATCTTCTTTGAAAAATAATGGAGGAGAGGTGCCTGATGACTGGAGGAAAGCCAATGTCACTCCCATCTTCAGAAAGAGCAAAAAGGAGGAGCCAGGAAGCTACTGGCCAGTGAGCCTCACCTCCATCCCTGGAAAGGCAATGGAACAGATCACTCTGGAGGCCATGACCAAGCACATAAAAGAAGAGAAGGTCATCAGGAGTAGTCAGGATGCACTCACCAAAGGCAAATGATGTTTGACCAATCTGATGGCCTTTTGTGATGGCATGGCAAGATGGGTCAATGAGGGGAGAGCAGTGGATGTTGCCTACATTGACTTCAGCAAGGCTTTTGACAGTCTCCCATAACATCCTCGCAGGTAAGCTCAGGAGATGTGGGTTAGAGGAATGGACAGTGAGGTGAATCAAGAACTGGCTGAAGGCAGAGCTCAGAGGGTTGTCATCAGTGGAGCAGAGTCCAGTTGGAGGCCTGCAGTCAGTGGTGTTCTCCAGGGATCAATACTGGGACCAATCTTCCTGAACTTGTTTATCAAAAACCTGGAGGAAGGGGAACTGGGGGGAGTGGCTGACCCACCTGAAGGCTCTGCTGCCATTCTGTGGGACCTGGATCAGCTGGAGGGTTGGGCAGAGAGAAACCTGATGAGGCTCAACAAGGGCAAGTGTCAGGTCCTGCACCTGGGGAGGAGCAGCCCCAAGTGCCAGCACAGGCTGGGGCTGACCTCCTACAGAGCAGCCCTGTGGAGAAGGACCTGGGACTCTGGGTGGATCACAAGCTGTCCATGGGCTGGCAGTGCCCTTGTGGCCAGGAGGGCCAATGTCATCCTGGGGTGCATTGGGAAGAGTGTGGCCAGCAGGGCGAGGGAGGTGATCCTCCCCCTCTACTCGGCCCTAGTGAGGCCACACCTGGAGTGCTGTGTGCAGTTCTGGGCTCCTCAGCACAAGAGAGACAAGGAGTTACTGGAGAGGGTCCAGTGGAGGGCCACAAGGATGATCAGGGGTCTGGAGCATCTCTCTTATGAGAAGAGACCGTGGGAGCTGGGCCTGTTTAGTCTGGAGAAGACTGAGAGGGGATCTCATCAATACATACAAATATCTCAAAGGTGGGTGTCAGGAGGAGAGTGCCAGACTCTTTTCAGTGCTGCCCAGCAACTGGTTGAAGAGCAATGGCCATAAACTCAAGCACAAGAATTTCCACCTCAAGATGAGGCAGAACTTCTTTGCATTGAGGGTGGCAGAGCACTGGAACAGGCTACCCAGGGAGGTTGTGGAGTCTCCTTCTCTGGAGACATTCAAAATCCACCTGGATGCATTGTGTCACCTGCTCTAGGTGACCTTGCTTTGGCAGGTGGGCTGGACTGGACAATCTCCAGAGGTCCCTTTCAACCCTAATGATTCTGTGATTCTGTGATTAAGAATATTGTATCTGAAGTATTGCATATAAGCACAGTGAGCAAAAGATTATAATTTTATTCACAGAGAAGAAATTTTAAGGTAAGTCTATATAAATTTTTATTTTACCTAAGAAACCTTATCTGCATCTTCCTTGGATTATATTACAAACATTTTGTTGGTGGGGTCAAATTCTTCAGTGAATTACCTCTCTCAAATTCTTCGCAACAATATAAGAATATGCATCTTCCTGAAGACTGAATTGTGTGTTTGCCCAGACTCCTTTTTCCCTGTCCCACAGGTTTTCCCAGTCTCTTTATCCCTGTCCCATGCCTTAGTAACCTGCAGCAACCAATCACATACCCAAGGGAACTCCTCATGCTTGGTCTGGAATTGGACACCCTTGTCAATTAGGCAGTACATATGTGCCAGGACCATTCAGGAGATGCTTCAGGAGGAGGACACCTGTACAAAACCCAGCAGTCTGGACAATTCTAACAGTGAGAGAACCACCCATTGCATCCTGTGTATGAACCTACAGCCAGGAGAACATGGGCCAACACGAGTGAAAGGACACTCATCCTAGCCCCACTGAAGACATAAACATTTTAAAGTGTGAGCACCTTCATTTTGGCTGCAGTATGAAACTTATTGCTGTTCTTCGTTCTGTTGCTAAAACACAGAAAAGAAACAGAGAAAAGTGAACAGGAAGATATAAATGAGTGAAGCAAGAAACAGTGCAAGAGAGGACTTGAAACAGAGGGGTGTTCATGATGTAGAGTATCTAAGGTTGGAGGTACAAAACTAAACAAACCTATTGTCTGTTCTTTCATCTCATACCTTGTTAAAAGACTCTTGGTTTCATAATTAAAAGTTTCCCATGAGGCCTGTATGTGATCTGTTTCCCTGAAACTCAGTAAAACAAAGACCACAGATGGCCTTCTTTGATAAGTACAATTATTGGAGAACAAACTGCATAGTGATTCATTAGTTCTGAGGTCTTCATATGGGATCTGTTAAAGATATATCTGAATACAAGTTTGTCTACATAGGATGTGTTTTGAAAATTAGGAGATATTGAATTGGACTGTATATAGAAAATCCATTTTAATGATTTTATCATCAATCATGGTATGATGAGACTATTTAGCTCAACAGAAGGCAAGTAATTCAAGTGCTGCCCAAGAATTATTTTTAGGCATCAACTGGCAGCATAGATAATGTCCATAATGACTGAATAAACTCCAGCTTTGAAACAGATGAATAATACCACTTCGCATTTGCATAGCACTTGTCATCTGTAGACCTGACAGTTTTAAAAGGATGGGCAAACATTCACAGTGACTATTTCTAGTGAAAACAGAATGTCCTGAATAAATTGCTACTATGAAGGCAAATCAAAGCCTGCTTGAAAGGCACTGCTGCATAGAGCCACAAGATTTAACAACCAAAATACAGTGAAAACATGCTCTATGCTTATATGAAAGGGTAATCAGGCAGGAAAACAAGTTTTTAGAAAAGAAACAGCATTGTTTTTTTGTATAAATCTGAGATTAGGTCTATTTGAAACATAATGTTTATGTGCCCAGTCCAATCCCTGTAGTCAATGATTAGTCTTTGCAGTTGATGTCACCACAAAGAAACTTGCAAATGCTTGCTATTTTTAACTTTAGAATGATTATCTGAGCTTGCTGTCTGAGCTGGGATGCCTTCCTGTAATGCAGGCAGGCTCTTGCCTAAGCTGAGAGGCTGAGGAGAGACCTGCTACCTCTGCATAGTTATATAGGCAGCTGACTTTGAAACAAATTAAGCCAGTATTTATATATTGAACAAACCATGGCCAGATGTACCAGGTCCCATATCTTACCAACTTTGCCTCTTGGAAAGCAGCCATAGCATACTATTGTAGGCATGAGGGAACAGTCTTAGACTTGCTTGGCAAAACCAGAGTTGGCATGCTGCTTTTGGGTCTCATCAGATCTTAGGTAAAACCATCCAAAAAACCCCAGTAACTAGAACTGGCTTGACCTAGAAGTGAAGAGAACTCTTTTATCAGCCTTTGGGTTGCGGAGCACCTTGCAGAGTGACTTGCTGACACTTCTTTGCTTCAGTCTTCTTCCCTACCCTTCTGTAAATGATAATTTGTGCATTTACATCTGAAGCCCCCAAAGGCCTTTCTTCTTGCTATATGTTACAGGACAGAATGGTATGTACCAGGAATGGATTTGGATCTTGAATAGGTTTTTTTCATTGCCTTTGCACTGCAATGTAACATTAGCAGCAAAATATCTATACATATATGTCAATACTAAGATTTTTATACATTCCTTCTTAACATTTACACTGCAGCAATAACCCAGGCCAATTTATGTTAGATAGTCTGGGAAGCCAAATCATTCCAGTTCTACAATTCACTTAGTTTTCATCTGTGCATTATCAGAGACATCCTTAGATGACTTGCAAATATGTATCTTGCTTCAAACAGACAAATTTCATGTTTGAAAGGCATTGGCAAATGTATCACATCCTCTGTGTAAACATCATACAATATAATACATAGATGTGAATATCAGCCCAGTCTCGGGACTCTTCAGCAACTAAAACAGAGTGAAAAAAAAGAAGGAAATCCTGAATAGTTTTGAGTGACTTTTATCAGTACACATCAGATAAAAGGTATTTTAGTTACAAAAGTCAACTGCTTCAGTTCAAATTGTTGGCCAGCACAGATATGATATGAAGATTCAAACTGCAGTTCTAGGTAATAAATTAATTCCCTGAAAATTAAAGTCAAGTAACATCATACATCTAGTACACACTATTTATTTTTTCAAGAATAATAAAAACTTTAGAGTCTATGGATAGACTTTCGTAGAAACAGGAGTGTGTAGAGATTAGGGTACCTAAATGGCAAATTATCTGAAGCAGAATTTCTTTTTAGTATTTTAATATTAGGATCCCTGTTTGTAATGTTTATTGAAAATAACTTTTTTGTCTCCCAAAACCTTTCTCTATATGCTGTTCTAGCAGACTTTTTTTTCTTACATGTTGCATAACATGGTAGTTTTGCAGAAAATGCCTCTATTTTAAAGTCTAGTAGTCTTGAGGTATTTCTGTTGAGACTTTGATAGCTAGAATCATAAATATGTCTTTTCTAACATGTTCTATTTAAATGTTCATTTTGTTTACCAACTTTAGAGGATGCCTGGAGTGGCTCTGGTGCCTGAACAGGATGTGGCACTGTTAGTTAATCTTTGTGAGCCCAGGAGGCAGAGTTTCCTCACCTTGAGACCTTTTGCTCTTTTCTGGTGACACGTCTGCCCTCCAGCAGCTGCAAACCTGCTGTGAGGAAGATCAAGCAAGGGCTAGTGCTCCCTGACAGATTCCTCTGATTGTCTGAGTGGCAGTCTGTTAGCAGTGCAGACCTTGGGTCATATCCCAAATCTGAAAGACCAAAGTTAGACTTTTGAAAACATGGTCTCAAGATCGAGCTTACTGTTTCTGCAAACTTTAATCAGCTTGTCTTTTCCTATTGTAATGAAATAACACTCCCTGTTTTGACAGTCTCTGGCTGTATGGAATGGAAAGTCAAAATAAACAATGAAGACCACACTGAACATTCTAATACACAACTTTGAAAGTTTCCTTAATTCCTCAGCCTAAACTAGACACCTTATCCAAACATTTCCTCCTGCTGACTCCTTCTGTCCTCCACAACATCCTGGGTTACTAGATTTTAGATAGGAGCTTCTAATACACATAACTCAGATTGAAAGCAGAGTTTCATTAGCACAAACTTCCCTATCATAATTGTAATCTACAGTAAATGAATGTAATTAGCTACACCAGGGTCTCCCCTGAGCCCTCCTCTCCTCTGCCATAATCTGACACTAGGTTCTCATATAAAGCTAGCATACTACATTCACTGCAATAGCAGCAGGTCTACAGGGTTGCACTTTCCAGGATCATGTCACTGCTTCTCCTTCAGATGTTAGTGCTCTCATGTCTTGGAGCCACAGAGCTACAGAGAAATTCTCAGCAAAGGAAAAGCAGAAGGCCATTTCAGCACTTATTCTACCCAGACAAAAATCTGTTTGAAAGTCAGAGTTCTCCTGAGCTGGTAAGCGAGAACCCAGTAGGTGTTGATGAGACCCTGGAAGTACCAAGCTTTTTTGTATCAATTCCACAGACAGCATCTGGAAGTGAGAAGAAAGAGGAGAAAAAAATGTCCAGATTCATTCTTCCCAATACAGGACTCCACACAGACCAAGACCTGAGAACCTGGGTTGCACCCAGAGAGATCTCTCCTGTGGAAAACTTCTCTCCACCCCATTATTCCAGCAAGAGAGAGTCTGAATTTCCCTACAGAAAAGATGCCAAGAAATTCTGGGACCACTTCATGTTAAAGAAAAATTCAGACTCTGAAGAGGTTGTCCTGCCAATCAAGACCAATGAAATGCACCAAGAAAACTGCAGAACCCTGCCTTTTGCCCAGGTAAGAACAGGCATTCAAGATCAACAAACATGCCTTTGCCCCTGTCTCTTGTAATCAGCAACTGAAGAGACATGGGTTATTTCAGTGGCTAAGTCACAGGGCTTCAGAACACATTGTAAGTGGCTGAAAGACACTGATGAAAAAATTTTAGTCTGATGAGGCAAACTGCTAAATTGCAGCACTGGAAAGCCGCAGACTCAATTTTCAAAGAATTATTTATTATTTTTATGCATAGATATTCTGACAAAGCCTATGCAGGCAGGGAAGTGATGAGTAATTATCCATTCAATAAATACACATCTCAACTGTTTGTAGATCTGAATCACGATCTCTCTCTCTCTAGATAGATAGAGCTAAATATGTGTATGTACACACACACACACGTGTGTGTATATATATAAACAGGAAAAGCTGGTTGTTTTCTTACAGCTAAGCAAGGATTCTTTTCTCCTGTATTAAGTAGAAAACTTGCCTATGTCTAATTCTGTGCTAAGAATTTTGGAGAACTGGTAAATTGTCCCATGCATAGATGAAGCCATTCTGTCATATTGTAACATCAAGACAAGCAAACAGTATAGGTAAAAGTGCTGTATTCGCTGTAAGTTACCATCTATTCTCAGTGTTTCTGTAATCACAATCTGTTCAGGACCATGTCTTTTCATATCCAGAACTAAATTTATTTCACACAGACATATGTACATACAGATGTGGCTTAGAAACCTGTGCTTTTTGTTCTGAGAAAAAAAAAGTGCAGTGTTTTTTTTTTTTTTTTCTTTTTCTTTTCATTCATGCCTTCTAGCAAAGTCCATGGGCCATTTCTGCACCAGAAACCTTGAACTGCTTTCTGTTTCAGGGTGTTACTCATAACAGCTGCGAGAAGGTGACAGTACAGAATAATCTGTGTTTTGGAAAATGCAGTTCCTTTCACGTTCCTGGTTCAGAAGACCATCTTTATACCTTTTGTTCTCATTGCTTGCCCAGCAAGTTCTCCATGAAACGCCTGGATCTCAACTGCACTGATTCTGTTCCAGTGATCAAAGAAATCATGATTGTAGAAGAGTGTAAATGTGAAACTAGGAAGATTAAAGACCCCGTGATTGGATCTCTACTGTCAGACTTGTATGCAAATGTACATGGGCACAATTAACCTGTGCAAAGTACTGCTTAACTTGATCATAAGAATTTGCAAATAAAAAAATCCAAAAAAGTTGTCATCACGCCAGTATACAAAAATATTAAAAATGTAGACTTTGTACATGATCTTCTCTGTTTCAACAATAACTTTATCTAAAATGTAACAAATGTTTCCTTGCAGTTGTTACAGAAAAGGAGATGAAATTACTGGGCTTATGTGTTAAGTTGTTACTTCAACAAGGGAAAACTCTAAAAATTTTTCCACCCTTCCTATCACTGTTTCTAGCATGCTAGTAAACAAAGGCTGAAGAACTAACATGATTTATCTGTGCAAAAACTGAACGCTGACTTTTTTTCATTGCCTTTGCTTGTAAAGAGTGCCAATTTAACTTCATTGGCAACAAAGAAGAGATTTAGTCTGTTCCCGGCAAAAATATATCTACTTTTACATCAAGATAATGGCTGGAGAGTGTAAAACATAAATGGACATGAGGTACATAGAAAGCTGTGACTAGTTAATGTCATACTGATTGATCCCAGCTGGAGTTCGGTTCTCATTGAAAACTAATATACTGCACAATTTACACTGATAGATAGTGGCAAAGGGTATTTTGCCATAGAAACCACTTGTTCTCTTTTCCACATACCTGCATTTGCTCTGTACCTTTATTTTTACTCAAAGTGTTCAACTGCAGAAGGAAAAAAAATTATAAAAAATGCCATAGTCCTACAGAAAACATCACAGATGAATACACTGTCGTTATTATTTAAATTCACTGTGGAAAGACAAGGCACATTTCCCAGTCTGATGAATTTTAACATTGTCAATGAATCTAAGATAAAGTTTAAATAATGTTCTCAACACTTAAACTAAAGCAGAAAAGGCATTCATGTGACAGAAAATCTGAGAAGGACTTTATAATCATAGCAATACCTCAACAACTTTACAGGAACAGCTGAGAGAACTCTGCTAGGAAGGGTTGGAGTCTACTGCTAGGCAACACAGCACCAGTGGCTATTAGCTCCACTGCTGGCTTTCCTGCTCTCTCCAGCTGCTTCTCCCTGGATTTCTCTTGCAGACCTGGCACACCAGAGATCAGCTTCCAGCAACAGAGCTCAGCATACTTCTAAGCCAGTTTTTTTCAGTCCTCTGGGAATCTGCTCTCAGACCTGGGCCACTGTTGCTAAACTGTCACAGCTCCTTTTTAGGGTATTGGAAAACACTATTGACTTAGCTGGTTAAGTTCAAGGGCTGGGTAGATGATTCCTTGTATTTGAACTGCAATGGGATTAGAGCTATCTTAATATTCTGTCAGAAAATATGTTCAGCATGGCTTTGGAGTGCAAGGCCCATGTTGAATATTTACCAAAAATTGCATCTGAATTATGTTCTGATACTGGATCTGAAGCTGTTTGCTTCTGCAGGTCACTCACAGTGAATGAACTGAAGATTAGTATATAGTTATTTTTCATTATATATTAACCTGTTTTTAAATAATAAAAATTGTGTACTAAAACTCAAGAAAGTATTTTCTCTATTCTTTTACATGAAGGACCTATGTGAAAACTATATATAGCTGTTTATGGCATGATATATGGTGTCATTCCAAGTAACTAGCTATCAATGTCTTATAATCCCTGTACTGTGTATGAAAATTGGTGCTCATTTTTAATCAAGCCTAAGGAAGAAAAGCACAAAAGCACTAAAGTTCTCAACTTTTTTCTCTTTATTGATGAATTTTTAAAAAAAATCTGAAAAAGCCAAGTGTTCTCAGATGTTTTTCTCAAAATGTTTGACACGTTTTAAAGCTGTCCAAACATATAAGAATGTTCACCCACATTTTTTTTTTGTTTTCTGAAATGCAAATATGTTTTTAGATTTGATACTTGCAGAGAACCACTTGAAGGTAGGACCTACATACACTCCCAGTAAGATCACGTGTCAGTTAAAAAGAAAAATCTTCCAGTCTTGTCATTTTGACAAAACTGATGGATATACTATGAGCTTATCATGAGGATGGCTGAACTGAAGTTATGTTGTGGACTGCAAAGTACTCAGTCTAATTTTTAAAGCTTCTTCTCTGTGCTGAAGCATTATTCCCGTTGAAGAAAGCTATTCATGTAAGAAGTTTGTGGGACGAGATTCTTAGTGTAAATTTGTACAGCTTAAAAGTAGGTGAAAAGAGATAATGACAGCTGTAGTAATTGCTAATTAGATTAGTGCTGTAGGTTTTTTGGATGCACGTTTAATTAACCCAGCAATGACTGGTTGCATGTAATTAGCACAGTAGTCCACAAAATCAATCAATGTGTTAATTGGATCAGATTTCTCAGCCTTTAAAAAATCTATATTAGGAATATGTTTTATCCAGGGGCTAACAGGATTTTGCTCTCTGAGCATAATGACTGCCTCTACAAGCAGAACACTGTGGATCAGAAAGGTGAGGGATCTCATCTGCATCACTGTATGGATGCTTTCAGTAGTAACATTATAGCAACAAACCCTAGTTATGTCTGCTCAGAGCTTGCATGCTTTCTGTAAGTGCAGCTATGCCGACAATGTAAGTGCCGTTAATGTGATCTATTTCAGAGCACTCCTTGTGCAAACCTACCTTACAGAACAAGACTAAACTATAGTTGCTGAGCTCTCTGAAAATTCCGATCAGTTTCAAGAAGAGTTTCTATGCTTCTGCCCTTTTACTTGTCCTATTGTCTCTTTTTGAAATGCATGTGCTTTATGCAGAAAATAATTCAAGAGAAGTGCTGTTTTTTTCCTATTGCTCTAGCAAAATAAATCTTCAGTCCAGGCCACTCTTTTAAGTGTGGATGTAATGCAACCAGTTTTAATGCCTGTAAATACATCAAACACCAGGGTTACATCAAACTCTTACTGAATTCTGCACAACCATATATTCCAGGGAAAAGTCTCTGAAGCTGCACTTCATGCTGTGCTTGGTACTTCGTTCACCATCTACGAAACATTCACAACTAACCCCATGGCTCTCAGCTGGCTAGCTTTTACTGGCAGGTGTTGAAATCTCTTGCAGTGTTTTCTCCTAAAGGTACTCACTCCCTGCTGCAAGAGCAAAACAAAACTTACTCAGACAGAAGCTCTCTGCCAGTCTATACAGCTGCATAATCATGTCTGGGATCATAATATGCTGAGCTGGAAGGGACGCCCAAGAATCATTGAGTCCAACTCCTGATCCTGCACAGGACAGCCTCAAGAATCACACCATGTGCCTGAGAGCACTGTCCACACACTTCTTGAACTCTGTCAGGCTGGTGCTGTGACCACTTCCTTGGAGAGCAGTTCCACTGCCCAACCACCCTCTGGGGGAAGAACCTTTGCCTAATATCCAACCTAAACCTCCCCTTACACAGCTTCAGGCTATTCCCTTGGGTCCTGTCAATGGTCACCACAGAGAAGAGATCAGTGTTTGCTCCTCCCATTTCCTTCACAAGGAAGTCATCCAAAATGATGCGTCCCCTCAGTCTCCTCCAGGCTAAACAGAAAGTGACCTCAGCTGTTTCTCAGAAGGGTTTCTTCCCCTCAAGGCCCTTCACCATCTTCATTGGCCTCCTTTGGATGCTCTCTAATAACTTAGTACGTTTCTCATATTGCAGTGCCCAAACTGCCCCAGCACTCGAGGTGAGGCTGCCCCAGTGCAGAGCAGAGTGGGACAATCCCCTCCCTTGCCAGGCTGGCAATGCTGTGCCTGATGTCCCCCAGGACAGGGCTGGCCCTCCTGGCTGCCAGGGCACTGCTGACTCATGTTCAACTTGCCTCTGACCAGGACGCACTGGTCCCTTGCCATGGCACTGCTCTCCAGCACCTTAGTTCCCAGTCTGTCCATACATCCAGGGTTGCCCCATCCCTGGTGCAGATTCCAGCACTTTCCCTTGCTGAACTTCACATGGTTGCTGATTGCCCAGCCCTCTGATTTGTCAAGGTCTCTCTGCAGGGCCTTCCTGCCTTCGAGGGAGTCAATAGCTCTTCCCAATTTTGTATCATCTGCGAACTTGCTCAGTATCCCTTCCAGTCCTGCACCCAAATAATTTATGGATATATTGAAGAGCGCAGAGCTGAGGATGGAGCCCTGTGGAACCCCACTAGTGACAGGGCCCCAGTCTGATGTCACCCCATTCATTGCAACCCCTGGTGCCCGACCTGTGAGCCAGTTGCTCGCCCATCACATGATGTGTTTATCCAGCTGTGGGCTGGACATTTTGTGCAGAAGGATCCTGTGAGAGATGGTACCAAAAGCTTTACTGAAATCCAAAAAGATTACATCAACTGGCACCTCCTGGTCAGTGAGGTGTGTTACCTTGTCATAAAAGTAAATCAGGTTTGATAAGCAGAACTTCCTCCTTATGAAGCCATGCTGGCTATGACCAGTGTCTGTGTTGTCTTTCAGGTGCTTTTCAATACCTCCCAGAAAAGTCTTCTCCATAACTTTGCCAGGCACCAAAGTGAGACTGACAGAACCCTGCAGTTTCTGCCTTCTGTAAGACAAGTCCTTTGCCTTCCCCTTCTTATAAATCAGACAATGTTCACCAGCTTCCAGTCAGCTGGGACTACTCTGGATTCCCAAGACCATTCAGAAATCATTGAGAGAGGCTTTGCAATGACATCAGCCGGCTCTTTGAGGATTCTCAGATGAATCCCATCAGGCCCCATAGATTTGTAGGGATCCATCCAGCAGCAGATCCTGCAAAATGTACCCAGAAGTATGTACTGCGCCAGATGGTGCATTTTTAAGAGGTGTGGAATGAGGGCTACTTCGGGTCCTCCATCAGACAGTTTACCAGTAGAAACAGGAAACACTGGTAAGGAATTATAAATTTTTTGCATTTTCTGTTGTGCTAAACCTAACTCCTTGAATATCTTGGCATGTAACCACCAACTCCAGCTCACCTGAAATCATTCCCTGACAGCTGTGCACACTCCCTCTGCTCAGATGAGAAAGAATGGGGATTAAAGGACTCTATACCTGGCCCTATTGCAAGAATATTGATAAAAGGTTAACTGGCCTCACTGAGAACAAGATTGTCCTCAGGCTCCACGGCATCAGCAAAATGCATTTTAACTTGCAAATTAAAAAATTAACCAGAACCTAAATACTTACTACTACTCCTCCTCCTCCTCCTCCTCCTCCTCCTCGTCCTCCTCCTCCTCCTCCTCCTCTAATACTGGTAATGGTAATAACAATCATAAAAACGATGATGATAATAACAACAATAATAAATACAAAAAGTCAGGGATAGCCTGATGTTTCTCTAAGGGCTTTTCTGAAGCATTTTCCTTTTTCCTGGTTTAGCTACTGCTTTTACCAGTCATTTAATCTGATGTTCTGCTAGTGGCTGCAGCCCACAGCAGGGTGTTCAAACTGAGCAGGCATGCACCTAAGCTGCCTTCTGAACAAGGGCGTACTTGCTGAAGCTTGCTCAAACTCACCTCACACTACATAGATGTGCAACATTTAAGCAGTCTGTTGCCTTGCCTGGTCTTTAGACAGCAACTCTTGGAGGAAGAGAGCCATTAGAAGAACTAATACCAGGACATCTGCAGCTTGACACTATCTGAGCAGAACTCCTCACACCACTGAAGTGCCTAAGATGAAAATTAACTCCCTAATTTACACTACTGCCTGGTTTATCTTAGTACCCCACGTAATCTATCTAGACCGCAGGCTCAGGAAATTTCACCATGTCTACTATTGAGGCAGGAAGATTAGAAAACATACCTTTCCTTTGATTTTTCTGGCTATTAAGTCAGAGAGAAAATGGCGCCCGAGACACATTTTCCCTTAACAGCTACAGCCTCATCCTAAATACGTCACGTTGTTGACTGACGAAACTTCTAGGCCACAACAGGTTTTGTTTCAGCAAGCTGTTTCATTGACACAGACTTTTTTCTTCATGACATGGATCTTCATGACATCAAGAATTCTGCCCCCATTCTAGAGTTTACAAGTGTGTTCTCTGAGTGTCACCAAGGTTTACAAGAAAGTGAGCAATGCATCAGTGCTGCAGGAAAGTGGTAGCGATGAAATTGCACATTTTAGAAGGATCCAGGAAACTGAGTACTACTGAGAAGGCTGATTTCTCAGCTCAGGATGTATCTGTGCACAGACAATGCCCCTTCTGCACATTGGTCAAGGGGCACAGTTGGGCTCAAAATGAACCCTGGAAAACAGTCTCAAGAAACAAGGGGCTTGTAAGCTGTAAGAATCATGGGAGTCACAGTGCACATCTCTCTCTTGCATGTACCCTCCATAACAGAGCCTCAGCTGTTACTGCACATGGCTTGATTTTAGCAGGCTGATTTACTATTTACAGAGTGCCAATAAAATTTATAGGACGACAGCTGGTGGCTCCTGTGGTAATTTATAAACAGCAACAACAACACAACACAGACATCAGAAACTCCAAGAGGAATTCTGTGCTATCGTGCAATATTTAGCACTGAAGAAAGCAAATAATTTTGCAGTCTTCTAATAATCTTTCTGTAATACATCCATATTGGATTTTATGTAAAATCCATATTATGCAAAGTTAGTATTTCCCACAGGTATGTTTTTTCACACAGAGTGGAGCTCACCACAAAGACTCATTATCTATCTATCTGGATTTGATATTCTGGCAATAGAGTCAGGTAATATCTATGGGCCAAGACTTTTCAGTTGGGAAGTCCAGCACGTAACTCCCTGCTTTTCCTCCTGCAATGTGCTTTCTCAAAAAAAGCCTTAACAAAAGGGGATGGCAGTGTTGATGATTAAGCCAGAAAAGACCACTGCCCTTGTTCCACAACCTATGTTTACTTCACATCCCTAAGTGAAAAAGAGAAAAATACAACCTGTCTGGCAGGACTACAGGTCTAAAGAGTGGCCATTACCAGCATACCACTGCAGAAATGCAAAGCCTGGTATTCAAATGGAAGATAGTATTACTGACTGATTCTTTTTCATTCTACATGAAACCTTCATTGATCATACTATTATTCTTTGCTTATATTTCGATTTTACTTCGCAAATCCATGGTTTCCTTCAAATTTCTTGATTGTTTTGGTTTGTGGTTTTTTCCCATCAAAATTTATTCCTCAAATCAGTGAAAAGTTTTCACAACTTATTAAGTCTTTTACAAGTAGACACAAATATGTATATGAAATTGTCATGGAATAGAGCCAGAGGCTGGTCTTTGTTGTTTACAAATATTTATAAAAGAACAACTTTTTCAGTTATTCTCTTCTCCTTAATAGACATATTAACAGTCCAATTAATATGTCTACTATTTTCAGTGTTACCTGCTCCTATCGACACATACAGGTTGCTCTTGAGGAACTGCTCTTCTCTGGTTTACCTGGAACATGCTTCTTTCACCTTCCAGACAACCTCCAGTTTCTGCTACAAATATCTATATTCAGGTCAGAGCAACTTTAGGTTGAAATGTTAACAATTGCCCTGTGTAATAGAAGACAGTAGACACATAAACCAGGACAAGGTCCAAAATCTTGACAAAAGCTTGAAAACTACCTAAATACTAACCTGACTATTTGGGTTCTGCTTTTTTGTTTGGTTGGGGTTTTTTTGTTTGTTTTTGTTTTGTTGTTTTTTTTTTGTTGTTGTTTGTTTGTTTTGATTTTATTGTTTGTTTGTTTTTTCAGAATAATCATGTTATGATTATGTTTTTGGAAGAATATGATCAATAATAAAGAAGACTTTTCTGCCTTGGTGGTATTCACAACATTACTCTTCATCCATTTCATCCATCATCATGAAGGAAAAATGCTCTAGGGTAAGAGCCCATCAATTTACAGTGGGAACTATGCCACTCAGACAGATGGGGTACCTTTAGGTAGCCAAATGATCATATATGTTCATCAGCAATGGGTGCTCAAGGCATGTTTCCCAGCTGGGAACACTGAAAAATTTATCCATTACAAGCTGTCTGTGGCTCTTAGCCACAGCTAATCCCTCGTGGGTCTGAATTATCTTTTTAAAACAAAGATTGGGTTTTGTGGCCAGATAAGGGCCCTATGTGAGCAAAGGGCACAGAACAGCAGGACACCTGAATGTCATGAAAATGTTGCAACTGGTCTGTGCTGACTGAGGAGAGACACCAGGATGCAAAGTTCAGAATTACTAGGGTAATTCTTTATTCATGAGCGTCAAGTGTCCCATTCAAATCAGTGCACACTGCATGTGTTTGACAAATGGTTCTTATGCCTTTCATTCATTCATATACATGATTTGACCACTCACTACGTAACACACATTCATGCTACTATGTTGGAAAACAGCAACAGATCTGTGGTGTCACAAGTGATTCTTTCTTGATTTAGGTGTTCCCAGAGTTGGTCTTGCTACAGCCACCTATGATGCCAGATTATGGCAGGGCTTTGTAAGAGGTATTGAAAGGACTGGGATTCTGCTGTTATGTTCATACCCCAGGGGCATTTTTCTTCTTCATGGACGCCTTTAAGATTCTGAAAGACAAGAGGTCCTTATCTGCAAGGTGGGGAATTGTCCTCCTCCTTGCAGGCAGCTGGGGCCTTTCCCTTATCATGAATACATCGTTATGCAGTATACAAGCGGAAGTATCTCTTAAGAAGCCTAGCTACTACTGAGTTCATACAACTTACATACTGTAAGGCCTAGCTGGTGCAGCTGCCAGATTCTCCCAGCAGCAGCTTGGACACTGAGGCAGAGGTCTCGTCTGCAGCACTCATTTTTGTCAGGGACTGCAAAGAGACGCTGCAAAAAAGACGGACGGCGAAGGGCTCATGCTGACTGAAGTCTGTGCTCGGAAACGGGCTCGTGACAGCGAAATCCAGCCCTGGGGCAGTGCGGCTGGCTGTTCCGCCACAGGCGGATTGCTCACACAGGTTTCCCACCGGGCAGGGTAAACCACCCTTCCAGAGCGGCTCTTCCGCTCGCGCCGGAGGCGAGGCACAGACCGCACCGTGCCCGCCGCGTGCGTGCCTCTCGCATCCGAAGCGACACGCCCCCGTTCCGCGGCCGTGCGGGGCAGCCGGGGCCGGCTCGGGCGGGTTCCAAAGGCCGGCTCTGCCTCCGCCGCTCCCTCCCTGCGGGCGCGGTCCCACCCGCCGCGGCGCTCGGAGCGCGCACGCGCGGCCGGAGCGGCGGAAGCCCACGGTTGGTTCCGCCGCGTGCCCGGGCGGGGGCCGGCGCGCGACCCCCGTTCC
>NW_024582075.1:13117690-13155521 GCF_017639235.1 Corvus kubaryi
GGGCGGGCTCCTGCGGGGCTTCCTCCGTCCTTGCGCCTCCGCTCCAGCATTGCCGTTGTCTGTGCAGGGAGCCGGGGAGGGAAGCCTTGAGCAGACTTGCCGGGTATTTCCCCGGCTGTGAAATAAGGAAATGCTGGTGTCGCTTTCATGCAGCTCCAGGGTGCTGGCTGTCCTGTAAAGGAGGGGGAGGACGTTTGCTGCTATTGAGGTGGTAATAGGAGAGGCACGTGGTAGTAGTTGGCTCTGTGTTCAGCGGCGCGGCACAAGGAAGTGCAATGGGCTTGGCCTCCCTTGCTTTCACACTTTCATTTCCCAGCTCCAGTAGTTAGTTAAATAAAATTGCATGTCTTCGTTCCCTTCAGACTGATGATCCAAACAGTAATGTTCTTAAGTAACGTTTATTACCTGTCTGCAAGGGGCTGTTTGGTCGGCAGTAGGTGAGGACAGTTTTCATGGACTTGGGATAAGGACGGTTTGGTGTGCATAGGTTAATACCAAACCACATCCCTCTCCAAGCCCAAGCGACATTTTTTATGAATGCCGTAGGTGTTTACAGATACGCTTTGTTAGATCTTATCAATGTAAAATAACCGGGTGGGAATGTCTTGCCTACCTCAACACACCTGTCAGCGGCCACTTAACAACTGCGTTGTGCCGAGGTCTCTACTACAACCATCCGTTCTATAAACATGAGAAATGCCAGGTGTGTGGGGTTTTGTCATAGCAAAAATATGCTGTTGCTTATGTTAACTGGCTATTCAGATACTATTCTGTTTTGTTAAACAGAAGAGTTGCAAAAAGCTTCATGACAATTCGGTTTTGACGCTTGATACTATAATGTGACTTCTTTAAAATCTAGTTTGTGAAAGTAGGTTGGTTGATTGATTCAAGTCCACCTTGTTTTTTCCTGTTGGAGTGTAATTTTAGTTTTAGTATCAGTAATCTTTGGCAGTAATTCTTCAGATTTCAGGAGAGTCACTGGTCTAAAACTGCAGCTGGATCCAGAAATTGGGGGAGGCTGTTGATTGTTGCTGCCTTGCCTTAGCTATCACAGATATTATGGGAACTGTGACTCTCTTGTGTTTCTACTCTTTGTTCCTTTTTCTGACTTGCTTAACCTTTTTAGAAAGTGGTGTTTTTTCCACTCTAGAACTGTGTATTGCAGAGCATAGTATTGTTCACTTTGTGTGGGGCCTTAAAATTGTGTTTCACAGTGAACAATACAATAAATTACTGATCTGTGTTCTGCACTTGTGAAAAAAGTTCTGCAAGTCAGATTTCAGAAGTCTTACTTTTCTTAATGAGCAGAGCTAAAGTGAGGCACAGTTTCTAGTTATGTATCAGTGCAACATCCATGAATGTGCAAGGAGCAGGATGTCCTCGGAGCTGACTGTCATGCTTCTTAGAGTGAGAAATTGAGTACTGCCCATTTTGGGTATATTTATGAAATACAATTTTCTGAGTACATTTTGGGACAGTCTTGATGCAAAATTGTATACTTTTTATTTTTCTGAGTTTGCATTCAAATGAGTCTGTTAAAGCAATTTGTATTTCATATTAACATTTCTGGTTAGCACAAAGCTTTCTCATTTCTTGGTGTTGGCTTTCTGCCTGCCTGACTCATTCTGTGGTCTCATTATTCCGTGGATATTACATGAAGAGTCATATTGCAGGTAATTGTAGTGAACAAAATACTGAGTTTATGATACTATTAATGGAAGTGGGCAGAAAGAAAAGGGCTAGGAAAAAATGCTGTGTAGGCATCTTGTAATAAAAGTATTTTTTGGAGAGGCAAGAACAATTCCTGATCATGTAGGAAAGACTCAGTCATGTTTTGGTGAAGCTGAAGCTTTTCGTAGGCACAGCTACTGTTTGCTTTCAAATGATTTGTATTTGAGTTGTTTATTTAGGAAAAATAGCTATAAATTAGGGTACAAGGGAAGAAAACCACAAAACTTCCGACATTAGTGCTCTGTATTTTCTCCTAAATTATTTCATTGGAAAATTGCTTTGCTTGGAGAATTTCATTGCTTGTATGAATACTGAGTGTATACAGATATAAGTCACTTAATTGTTTCTCTCAGTTTGTTATAAACCTTGTCATAGAGTTTTTTCTTTGTATATTGTTGTTTTACTGATCAGAAATTATGAATTTTAAAGAACAAAATTATTTGAGGTCAGTGATCTCTTTTTTGACATTGTATTTGAAAGAGTAATAAATTCACTTTGTTTGTGACTTAAATTTTAATCTAGTACATTCTTCCTAGTTATCAGGTTTTGTACGTCTTAGTTTTCTTTATTCCTCTCACTTTATATATTTATGCATGGTACATAAACTGTAAGAAGGGGAAAAAACTCACTTTGCCAGAGTAAGTCAATATATTAACATTGTTAGTTCACTGTTGCTGACAAAGTATAATGAGAAATACAAAACTTAATTTACCATTATAATGGGCATACAGGAAGCAAATATGTGTAATTGAAACATGCTGGCAGTAGTGCAGTTTTACACAGACCTTTCTTTTTACATCCTTTTGAATCTATATTAAAATTGTGAAATGGCCTAGAACTGAGATTTGAGGAATGCTAGTTAGAATTAACATGTCGTTTTGGAGACAGCTCTACTCAGTAAGGTGAGATGTGAAAAATAGAATAGAAAGTAACCTGTTACATGCTTCCTTTCGAACAAGTGATGATGGTTGGCTGTGTATCACACTATTTTCTGTCTCTTTCAGAAGATACAGAAGTCAGATGAAAAATCACCCTGTCTTGAGAGTGGAGCCTGTATTTGCATGGTTCTGACTTAATTGTGGAATTTGTTGTCTAAGGTACGGTTTGAAGGGTTCTGATGATTGTTTTAGATTTTTAATTTTAAAAGTCAACATGGTCATGCAGGCAAAAGTAAGTCACCGAGGGATAAAAACTTGGGATATATTTTCTTGATAGGCATTCTTACTGTTTTCTCCTGAATTTCTCTCACTGCTTATTGCTCGCACATGGTACTAGTAGGCCACTCAGAAGCAAGTATTTCAGTAATTATATCTCTCTGTTTTGTTTGTTGAGCTGTTATTTCCCATTCTGAGGAAGTGCTGTGAAGTAATGGAATCTCTACTGCTCTGGTAAGATGAAAAACAGATGGATTCCTCAGTGGTCAGCAGTGCTTCTAGTTATGTTTGGTTATTTTGGCCTCTGTGTTTCTGTCAGTCTGCATGATTTTTCCCTTTGTAAATTAACGGTGATTACTCGCAGTTACCTTCTTGTCCTTCACGTGTTTGAAAGTAGTTTCTGAGATTGTTTCCTTCACCTTCCCAGGGAACAGGATGAGGCTAGTAGGCCTGTAGTTTCCTGGATCTCCTTCTTGTCCTTGAAAACAGGGTTGACATCCTCTAGCCTTCCTTAGGCTGGTCATGTATGTACCTCTACAAAGCCTTTTCTTGGAACTTCATATCCCCCGTTCATACCAGATTGAACTCCAGGAGGATCTTGGTTTCTCTAACCCCATCCTAGTGCACCTAAGTGATGTTCCTGCATCAGTTGTGTGCACACACTTGGTGCAGCCCCAATTCACCTTGGTTTGGTTGGTTATAAGATATCTGTTGTCCACATCTTCCTATGTCCTTTGCTTGCAAGCCCTGACCACCATTTGCTTTCTCATTCAGAGGTCACCACCTTCCTCTATCATCATGCCTAGTTTAAGCATTCCCTCAGCAGATGAACCAGCCTCTCAGAAAAGATGCTCTTACCCCGTGTAATTTCAGGTGGATCCTGCTCCTCTTCACCCTCAGTTCTTGATCTTCGTAGAAGGTTCTATGGACGTAAGTGCTACACAACTGCTGTTCATTTGCAGGATCTGTCTACTTCTTAAGTCCTCCCCCTTCACCAGCAGCACGAATGAGATGCCGCTTGGCTACCAGGCTTTGGTCAACACCCTGTGAACCATGTAGTCATGCCTGATACACTTCTGCTCTGCCCTGGATATGTCCATGGTGCCCGAATTGAAGAGCAGCTGAGGGTAATAGTGTAAGGGCCAGACTACTGCCAGTCTCAGTAACAGCCTGTCCAGGACCCAGGCCCCTGGCAAGCAGCATACTTTGCCAGGTGACAGGTTGGGCCGGTAGAGGTGTCTTTGTCCCTGAAGCAGGAACTCACCACTGTTCCTTACCCCATCCTTCCCATACTGTCACTGGACTCAGGCACAGATGGCTCAGAGGCTTTTTTGCACAGAGCTTCCTGTCCATGTCTGCTGCCAGGGCTCAGAACCTGTTCTGTAGATCAGAGCTGCAGGCAGAGCAGGAACCTTCCTCCTGGTGCTGGAGCTCAGAGGCTCCCAGGCTTTGCTTCATTCTGTGTTTTCATGTCCAGCTTGACAAGCTGAGGCTCTGTCTGCTTCTCCTTGTGTAGTGGGGTTCCGGTAGCTGCAGGAATGTGGTGGGTCTGGTCTGTCTCCTTTTCAGCACCCCTGATATTGTACAGTCTCTTACAGGGGGGATACTGTAACATGATGTATCAAACCAGGAGGCCCGTAGAAAGAAATATATATGGACAGATTCTTGGTAGATGTTTCAGAGATGTTTATTTCTCCAGCTGCATGGCCGGGATCTGCCCAGGAACTGCTCAATCCCGGGACCCGAGGGTCCTTGCCCGCACAGGGGAACACAAAACAACCCATGGGGAACGAGGCTGACCAGGGGCAGGGAAACCCCATCTCTGTCCCCTCAGGGCCCCTCTCCCAGGGCTACATGGCGGAGGGAGGAGACCCCAACATTTCACCCGTTTATTTTTAACAAAAAGAGATTTAAAACTTAACACTGAAAACAACTGGATAAACATAACAAGAACAGTTTTAAAACGATACAAGCCATCCTCCTGAATCTTTAAAAATGTCCAAACAGATTCTCTGGAACGTCTTAAGGCTGACAGAAGGGAGACAGGACTCTCCAAGAATGCTTTGTAGGGAAACTGATGCAGGAGAGGGTTTAATTTCTTCCCTCCCCCTTTTCATTCCCCCCTTGGCATTGGAAAGGGATTTTTGGGGAAACAATTGGCAAAAGCATGGTTTTGTGAGGGAAACCATGGATGAAAAAACGGATTGGGAATACACTGGGGGTAATAGGACATAGGGTAAAAGGGAAAGGTGGGATTAGGAAAGGGAGACTGTAGGGGGGGCTTATAATGGAGATATTGTCTAACATGACTACGATTTTTAGCATATATACTGCCTTTTACAGAAACACCATCAGGCCCAGTGACCTGTGCTGCTTGTAACCCTTTTCTAACTTGCACAATTTTGAATTCCACCACCTCTCTATCTCCCAAGCTTGGGGATGCATTTCTCAGGGTTATTCTTTTTAATAGCAGTTCTATGAACGAATATGTCTTCTTGGTTGTCACATCTTGTTATAAAACCATAATTTTGCTTAACATTATACCACTTTACTATTCCTAAAATCTTAGCTACGATATTTTCCTTTTACCGAGTGGCTGCTGTTTTCTGTCTCGCTGCGTTCTTGCTTTCTCTTTCGCTTGCTCCCGTGTTGGAATTGCCAGGGCTGCTAGTGCTGCTGGTGCTGCCGGAGCTGCTTGTGCCTGTGCGCTCTTCCTGGGGCCGGGCCGGGCCGCGCCGCTCAGTTCTCTGTGCGTCGCCTCCTCTGGTCGCAGCTTCGCTGCCGCTGCCAGGCCCTGCAGCCACATCTCGGCCGGGTCCCCGAGCGATGACCCCCCCGTGCCCTGCTCCAGCGCACGTTTTGGCTGGGTGCAGCTCTGCTCTGCCGCCCGCCGCCGCCCGCGCGCCGCCCCTCTCGCTCGGGCGTTCCCGGGGCTCGCTCCACCACGTGCTGCGCGGGGCCGGGCGGGCACCGCTGGTCTCCCCATTCCCGCTGCGCCTCGCTCCGCCGCCGACACTGCAGCTCGTGTGGCTCCGCCCGCGCGCGGGAACTGCCTCGCTGCTGCTCGGAGAGCGCTCGGTGCACGTGGCCTGGGCCGCACGGTCCCTGCGCCAGGCTTCCCTTCGCCAGGACACAGCTGACATTGCTCAACAGTCTCAGTAATTAAATAATATTCACGAAAATATTCTTCCATCAGCATATGTTTTGACTCAAAATTTAACTCTGTCCAAATGGTGTTCCAAAAGTCTTTGGTAAGAATTAAATCCCAAGAAACATAGAAAAAGTTCTTAAACAACCATGCCAGGAAGTGTTTCAGTTCTTTTTTGAGCTTGAATTAAGCTAAAATTTACAAATCGTTTAATAATCTTTTCAAGTTTAAGATAAATGTCCATATGCGGCTCTGAGAGCCAAGAGTCTTTCCACAGTTCTTCCATAGTTTAGATATGGAATAGCAAAACAAAATTAAGAAGAGGAATCCGAAGTTTCTAGGGTTTACTCACAAATCAGTTGCTTAGGGGTCGGTGACCGTTCTGCTCGCAATTCTCTACCATTTGTTACAGCAGGGATACTGCAACACAATGCACCAAACAAGGAGACTGTGGAAAAGAAATATATATGGACAGATTCTTGGTAGATGTTTCAGAGATGTTTATTTCTCCAGCCGCATGGCCGGGGCTCTGCCAGGAACTGCTCAATCCCGGGACCCGAGGGTCCTTGCCCGCGCAGGGGAACACAAAACAACCAATGGGGAACGAGGCTGAGCAGGGGCAGGGAAACCCCGTGCCTCCCCCCAGGGCCCCTCTCCCAGGACCACATGGCAGGGGGAGGGCCCCAACACAGTCTGCTCACCTTCTCCCACAACTTGTCTGCTTGATGAGACAGGTCCTTCATCAGTGCACATTTAGAAGTACATAAAATGGTTTTTTGTTCTAAAGCTGCTGGTTGCCACAGCTAGCGTACTGATCAGATAGATTAAGAACTAGCAGATTCAGTAGTATAATAACACATCATTTTGTGTCTGGAGTCTGTACATAAGTGTGTAGTGTATTAATACTATGTATGTAACAGCCAGTAGTGCGCATGTGCTACGTATTAAAAGAAATCATAGGCCTAAATAGGTTTTACGATTATTGTGAACTTAAAAACCAGTTTTAACAGCACAGCAGTTTTATTCAATGTACAACATGGTTCTAAAAGCAAATGTTAGGAAATTCAGTATATTTTTAGCATAAAAATAAACGTTTATTACTCTGCTATACTTGAATGGGAACACTGTTACATTAGAGGCTAGTGAACAAAGGGTTATGATAAATAATGCAAAGGAAAAGTGTGGGAAAAAGGCAGCTTGTTTGGGTCTGATTTTGATTAGAAATCTTAAAAATTAAGCAAAGAAGACATTAATTAAATTTATGAATAATATTAAGTAAGGAAATTTAGAATGCAATTGAGGACAGTCAAACATGAAACAAGTAAGCAAAACCCCTGGAACCAGAGATGTCTGACTGATGAACAAAATTTCAATGCAACAAATAGAAGCTGAAAGGAATGAAAGAAATCCATCAGAAATGGACAAGATTCCTGAAACCCAGAAACTGGGGAAACGAATGGGTAGGAGAGTAGATTGGGATTTACGTGTGTGTTGCAATATGAAAATATGTGTATGAAGGTAGTCTGACAAAAAAAATAACAGTAGTAATCCCTCCCTTGAAAGTTGTGCTGAATAGTGGTTAGGACTTAGTGCTGTGTTGTTATGGAGATCAGTTTATGAAGCTCAGAAGTTCACATGGTAGGACTTGGTGGGGTTTCTTCAGTCTCAAACAAAAAGGAACCCAGCACACTAAAGTGTAAGAATGGAAACCTTGAAGTTTTAAATGTGATTAATAGAAAAGGTTCTACTGTGTGATCCTTTTAGTAAGTTGTGTGAAAGATGTAGGGGTAGTGACTCCTTTCTCTCTTGGTTTGCTATAAATATCATGAAGGAGGTTTTTTTAAGCAAGGAAAACCCAAATTCTTAGTGAAGCTTTTGTCTGTTTTAGTATAAAAGCTTTAAGAAAACAATCATGAAATGTAGGGGGAAACTACAATAGGTAGGCAGGGTGAATCTTTGTAGAACATAAATCATTCCCTGTATTTCTTATTTGCTTTGCGAACTTTTTACTTTGATGGAAGGGTTTTCTTCGCTGCTGCCAGCTGACTGATAGTTGCTGCTTTACCTATTACTTAATGGTTTTCCCAGGTAGTGGTTTTACTTGCATCTTGGTGGTAAATACTGTTTTCTAGCCAGGTATAACTAATTAATGAAATCATAAAATATTTTGCTACCTGGTGCTCGAAAAATGTATGTGAAATGTTTGTAAGTTTTTATGTAATTGAATAACTGTCAGGTTTTTTTCTTTCTTCTTTGAATGTGTGAATTTGAATATATGAACCCTGTAGGTTGTGCTATACTAGTTAGTTTAGACTTCTTAAAAAATACATATTTTTATTTATCTCTTTAGGATTATCTTCCTGGGCTGTGACAATTTATTGCCTGTTTGTGTTCAATGGGGCAACGAATTCACTTTGTGGTTGACCCTCAGGGTTGGTGCTGCATGGGCCTAATTATCTTCGTGTGGCTGTACAATACAATCTTCATTCCAAAGGTCATCCTTTTTCCTCATTATGAAGAGGGAAATATTTCGGTTGTGGCAGTTTTGTGTAAGTCCTTTTAACTTTTTTCTACTAATAAAATAGTGTCTCCACTTAACATCTATATATTATATAGTTATATACATATATATATATATATATATAAATTTCCTGTTAAATAAAAACTAGGGTGAAAGATAAAGACAAAAGGTGAGATAAAGGCTAAGAGTAGTGGGATGTGTCCTATGTTTTTGTGTTCTGGCAAGCTGAGACACCATTTCAAAGGTGTTGTTGTAGAACTTGTTTTTGTAGAAACCGGTGAAAAGCCTGCATGTGGCTTTCAGGTCCTGTACTTAGAACTTGTTGACAGGATTTCGGGTCCACATCTCTCAGTGCCTGTCAGAGTTTGGGGTTATAGTACTGATGACTGGCAACAAACTAAATTTTGTTAGCTTTGTCATACGTGCCTGGGTGGGTCAGCTCGTACGAGTTTTGCTGATAGGTTTTCTGGGGAAAAGGCTTGAATTATGGCTGGAACAAACTTCGAAGTGAAAATGCACTATTGGGAATGTCTTTCATATTGAGGCTTTGAGGTGTGGAATGATTGGTGTTTGTGTGGTGAGACAGTGGATGAACTTCTCAAAAACAGTGGTACAGTCATAGTAGCACCTACTGGTGCTACCGGAACTGTTTACTGCTTTTTTCACTCTGTTTATTGGGGAGTACTTAATGTTGTATACTTAGTATCAAAAAAATACCTGGAATTGAATGAGAAGGCTGAGTATTTTCCAACTCAGTTCTGGAGCAGCTATATTTTTGATGTAGTGTACTTTGTACATCTGAAAAAGACTAACAAATGCTTATTTATTTTTTTTTAGGTTATTACTTCTGCTCATTGTTTTGTATAGCTTCATTATTTAGAGCTTCGGTAGCAGATCCAGGAAAACTACCTGAAAATCCAAAGATACCAATTACAGGTACATTAAATTGTTTCTATATAATTGAATGAAAGTTATTTTATATCCTCAAAATAGTTGGGAATAAATTTGACTCTGTGGGATTTAATGGAAACCATGAGCTGTCCCTACTGAATAAAGTTAGTATGTCGCTGTTTTTAAGTTGTAAATTTCTAGCACTTTTCCTTTTGTAATCTCAAAACTTCATTTTCTAAAACTTACATTCTACCAGAAAGTTCAGTTATTTAGGACCTTCTGCTAGGAAATTCTTCCACAGGAAGAATTTTTTTACATTTTAGACTTTCAAACATACTGCATATGCTACTAGCTTAATAGTATTTAATGAAAAATGTTTAGAGATGGCTAGTTATTTTAATTCTAAATAAATTTATATGATGTTGAAAATGGTGGTGGAAGGTAGTCCTATGCTGGATTTTAGCCGTGTGGTACCTACTCTTTTTTTTCCAGAGTCTTATGTTTGTATGGGCTTTTAACAAAAAAACCAAACCATGGTGCTGATTACATTGCATTTCTATAAGGTAGCAACTTAACAGGGCAAGTCCTTTCTGTCCTTGTAAATTTATCTCACAATTCCTGTATGGTATCCAGTGCTCCAGAAGTTGGAGGAAATTTAAAACCTTAAGGGTTCTCCACAGAGAAAGACAGTATTTGTATGAACTGTTAGGTGCTATTATCTAATGCATAGAGCTTTTACATAAGAGTTTAGAATGGAGTAGGGCTGTTAAACAGCATGAGCTTTGTCAGAGTTTTTGCTGGAGTCAGAGTTTTTGCTGGAGGAAGAACAACATGGATTTTGCAACCTGAGTTGGAGAATGAAGGCACTCAGAACAGTTATAGACAGTTATATTTATATTGGAATTTTAATTTACCTTCAAAATACCAGGACCAGTGCAAAATCCATTTGTAGAAAAATGTTGCTTTCTAATTTAAGGTATCTCTTAGAATAGCCCTCCAACCTTTGCATGCTCCATTCAGTCCATATGGCAGTGATACTTTATATAGGTACTTCTGAAGGTGAAACGTTTAGGCTAGGTCATGATATTTTGATTTGGTGTGTCGTATATCAAGGGTTTCATACTTTTGGAAGTAGCATTTCATTTATTCTTATATTCTCTAGGTTGACAGGAGGATATGTTTTTGCATAGTATAAATTGTATTAAAAAATGAGTTGGGTGTTTCTGAACTCTGGTGGTAGCTACCCTATTAGTGAGTGACACCTTTGTGACACTGGATTTATAGGAACAGATTGTAAATCAGTTTCCATCTGTCATTATTGCTAGTTTAATGATCTCAGATACTGGGCTTCTTTACTTCCAGTGTCCAAATGTTATTTTGCAGCAAGGAAGACCAGATTAGAGCTACCTGCATATGGCTCAGAAGTGCTAAATATAAGTTTATTTTGTTTACATAGGGACAGTGTTTTACAGTCCAAAATTTCAGAATGCCCTACTGTAAATATTAAGCTTTTTTTCCTTTTTTTTTTCCTACCCCTGAAATACAAGAAATATCTGTGCCTCAAGAAAAGTTTATTTAGGTAGGAACAAAGTTGAGCAGTTGAAGTATTTAAGTTTCTCAGTTGTCCACCTGTTTTTCTTAAAGACAGAAAATACATGCTTTTGTGACTGGAATTAATGTCAGTGTTAATCTTCTATGTTTCAATATAATTTGAATTTTCATTTTCAAAGAATTCCTCTAATTTGGATGGTGCAATTTGAGATATATAATAGCAAAGATGAGCAATAGTAGCTCCTGGTACTTTCAGCTACTCTGTACCTCTGAAGATTAGCTTTTAAAAGATTAGTCCTTTAAAACATGTCTGTAAAATGCTTTGAGAAAGAAGATGCTCCTGGGGTGTTCATTGTGTGTCATATTTTAGTTAGCTAGCAGTACCACTATTTCCTCAGGAGGTTCTGGAATGGCAGCGAGATTGTATCATGATTCTGTCTAGCAGATAATTCTTTTCAGAGTAGAAACATAAGAAAATAATTGAGTTACAGTATTCCTTGTTTGAGTGACAGCTTTTGTACTGTAATAATTACTTTGTAGAAATTTATAGGAAGAGAGAATGTTTTGGAGAAGGAAACTGGTACAGAGTAGCGGTAATGTCTTCCAGTTTAATTAAGGTCACAGTGGGAAAAAGATTTTTATGTGGTGCTTATTCTTCTCAGATCATAGTAAGATTCTTTTTTTAATTAGAATCACAAGCATACAGATTTATTATGAGCACACGCTACTGAGTTTGACTCTCTCTAATGTGTCTTTACATTTTCACCTAGAACGAGAATATTGGGAGTTATGTAACAAATGCAATATGATGAGACCAAAGCGTTCACACCATTGCAGTCGCTGTGGACATTGTGTGAGGCGGATGGATCACCACTGTCCATGGTAAAACTAGCACATTTCTTCTTATAGTCTGCTGTTGTTGTAGTGAATAATTTTTAACTTTGTGGTCTTGACTGCTGTTCATTTGTCCTAATTAATTTGTGCTTAATCATTTAGGCATTTAAAGCTGGGAAATAATAAATTTGAGCTTTCATATGTCTACCTGTAAAACTCAGAGTAAGTGAAAATAAGCGTTTCAAAAGTAGTTTCGAGGTATCATTTCCAGCAAGACAAACTGCGGAGGACAGAACTGACATCAGGATTCCCTTATATTGATTTAGCCATTTTTAAAACTACCTTTTTTGTCAAGTTATTGCTACTTCAGAAAATAGTACTAGTATAGTGCTTCTGTCGTTCTGGCTTATCTTGGTACTGATGTCTGTGCCAATGCTTGTATGAAATTGCATCCACGTAACTTCTGTGAGGCAGACTATGCCCCAATTTCAAAGGTTTTTGATCTTGTACTTAATATAGCTAGAATCCTTGTGTTTCCTTTACTCCTTCATGCTGGAGTATGTAGAAGGAGTTTCTGAATAGGGATGCTATTGTCTTCTGTACCTTTGGTTCATTTCTAAGTCATATTTCTTTGTTATTGGGGTAGCCTGTGATCACATTTATTTTAAAACATTTATTTGCATTGTCAGTTTTTTGACTCTCTGTAGTTCACAACCTCTGAAATGTGTTGAGTAGCAAAAGATAAGACATAGTACTGGGAAATTTCACAGACTTTAAAAAACCAATTTTATTACAGAGTTCTTAAAGTTGCAGGAGTATCTTTGTTATATGAAAATACAGAGAAATATGTCTCTTGTTCTAAGCAGTGATCTCAGTAGTGCAACCTACACTTTAAGTGGTAGTGCAAGGGATCCAGTAGTTCTTATGTTTGCTCCATAAGTAATCATAAAATCTTCTATTCACGGTATCATAATTTTAGTGTTAAAGTATTTGTGTTTCTGTTTTTATATATACACACTTTATTTCTCTGCAGGATTAATAATTGTGTTGGTGAAGACAATCACTGGCTGTTTTTACAGCTGTGTTTCTACACCCAGATCCTTAGTTCCTATACACTGATACTTGATTTCTGCCATTACTACTACTTTTTGCCTCTGAAAAAGGAAAACTGGGTAAGAACCTGTTTCCTCTGTGGAGCAAACGAATAGCTAGAATTGCAATGTAATTTGTTTTGGCTTCTACTTACTACACGTTTCTGATGGCTCAGTTGTTGACAGTGAATAGAGTTCAACTAGCTGTTTGTTATTAAGTAAGCAAACTGATTTATGGTAAGTAACAAAATATTTTTATTAAAGGGTGTATGATTTCTGTGTGTTGAAAACACACTAATTTTCTTAGAAACCTAGGAAAGGACAGAACCAGTTAGATTTCTTTGGAAGTGATTATGAGTACTGGGAAGAAGTAAGGTAACTACTTTAGATGTATTCAAATTTTCTTTTACTTTCTCTGAAGTAGATTTATGCAGAATATATATCTATCCTAATATCCTGTTTAAGAAAGCTGATATTGCTTTTTTAAGAAAGGAGAAAAACACATGAACATTCTGCAAGGGGAAAAATATACATTGGTTTTGTAGCAGTATTTTCTGTTGCTTTGAAAAGGTTATGTGGGTTAAGGGAGAATTAAGTTTGGTTTGTTTTATATGGACTATATATAAATAGTTATGGTATTTCCATGGCTTGTCCTCAGTAAAAGGCAGTTGTACACACAGAGAAGATGGACTTACAGACTGGAGTAGAGTAAAAAATTTAGGAATTTCTTGCATTAAGAAACTTGCATTGTAAAGTTGATGTGTCTGGTGCTCATTTATATCTATTATGTGTAATACTCTGAATATTGAAGAGGTTTGCTTGAAAGTTGCTCAGTGCTTAAAAGTGCCAGAACAGGAAAGTTAGAACTCTGTAAGAAAACTGTTATGCCATCTTGCTCATGAAGAAGCATAAAAACTTCTAGACAAAATCTGAAATGAACTTTGTATTTGTACTGGACTATAACAAATACAATTACACTAAAGAGAAAAACTTAGAAAACACATTTAAAGTGTTTTAAAAATTAGGTAACATTGCCAATGTTGTAAGTGAAGAGAATAAGATTATCTCAGATATTGATAGTGCATTCTAAATTTTGTGGAGATTTTTTCCAAATACTGGGGTGTGGCAGATTTTTTAATTCTGTTGATGTGACACCCCAGCATGTTCTCTGCTGGTGATGTCATACTCATCTTTCCAGGCTACTGGAACCTGACTTTTCATTGTGGGTAAGGCAAGTCCTATTTTCCATTATTTTGAACAACTGAAGTTTGTCATACGACTTTGTATCCTACACTATATAAGAATTTCACTTTGTGAAAAATTCTGCTTCTGGAAAAGGATGGGGCATAGTCTTCCAAGCTTCGTATTTGTTCCTGTATCAGTCTGAGGTGGATGTGATGTTCCTATAAAAGTGTATGTGAAGATGATGGGGCAAAGGAGAGCTGCAAGTGTAGGAAGACTGTATTCCTTGGATAATCCAAAACTGATAAAAGTGCTATATTCAAATTCATAGATGCCAACTTTTTATTATATGGAATATACCAAAGTTGAGGATTTTTGTAAATCTTCCTTCAAAAATTTTTACTCTAAAGGGATTTAATCATTTTTGTCCATCTACATCAATACTTCCATTTAAGTAATTTAAGATACTCTAGAAATATGGAACAGAAAAGAATTTGCTGTGTTCTTGGAGCATCTTTCCATAGGCACTGAAACAGACTTGTAAGCTTCTAGTAGTATTATGTCATGGTAGGCTATTCTCTTGTTACTGTGAATGGTCCCTGAATGTATTATGTATAATTACACTGTGTTAGGTAATGAGCCGAAGTTCTGTCTGTTAACCTTGCTTTTTAAAAGTAGTATGAAAGGTAACCAGGTTATTTGCTTGGAGCTGGTCTGTGCAAGAGAGGAAGAGGGAAATCTTGTTTACTTCAGATGTTTTACAGTACCTAAAGAGGTGATAATAATTATTAATGATGACAGTTCATAAAATGAATATGAATATGTATAAAACTTGTTCTTGCCAGTATAACTGGATTCATATGAAGTCTTTTGGAGAGAGGCCTAATTTTAATATCTACCCTTCGATAGGCGACAGGTTAGGAGGCAGAATACATGTGCAACAATGTTTTTAATTAATTTAATTTTAACAATTATTTTTATGTGTTTGCCCGAAGAGTGGATCAGGTTTCTGTGTTTGGCTGCCTAAGTATAAAGAGAGTTGTGGAAGAAATTGAGTACTTTTTTCTGTTTAGTTTTGTTTAGTTTTACCTGCGGTTTTTTTGGCTTTATCAATTTCTATATGTGGACACTGCAAATGACACTCTTCCTTTTAAAAATTGGATCTGTGTTATAGCATACAGTATTCTGTTCCCCAGAGAAATAATATGTTTATATGATATAGGAAAACAGTAGACACAGCAGGTCTGGTCTGTTCAGACCTTTGTTAAGTATAGCGTAACACTGGATAGTATTCAGCTTTCTCAGTTTTTCAGCTGCAGAACTGGAGAGCACATAGTGAAGTAGAGAAAACTAAAAATAGTTTGTTGGCATGACTAGTCAATATATCTGCCTGTAAGATGACACTAGAGTCCCATGAAGATGATTTTTTAAAATGTTGCTAAGGATGTGATACCCTATAGCTTTGTGCTGCCGAACAATTTGTCAGAACTATGTATTTTTGACACCAGATGAACAGGACCAGTGAGAAGGTTGACTTAGTAGTAGTTAGGGTTTTAGGTGAGCATCCGGAAAGATTCTTTTTATCTTTGTAGATTAATTAAACCTGAAGGACCAGCACATCCCAGAGTGCAGTACCTTCAGCCTTTCACAGAAGCGCTGTTCTGTGTAGAAATTATGGCTGTAACTGAGAGCTTACATTTTCTGAATTGACAGGGACTAGTGTTTAGCACAGATTCAAAGAACTGGATGACTTTTTTCCTAAACAGCCATCTGGAATAAGCTTATTCTTGCTCATTAAAAATACTTATGAATTTTTTGGCAATGTGCCTTCATCTGAATTTTTATTCTTCGGGTATAAAGTAGTACATAACACAGAAGCTGTAGAATTAAAATTGCTTTTAGTGCTGTTGTGAAATAATAATTTTACTACAGTACTGATTAATGCATTGTGCAGATTTGATCAGCATGTTAGTATCTTTTATCTGAATCAAAGTTGTGTTCTTATTTTTAAAGGGTCAGGAAAGAAAACTCCAAAAAATTTTAATTAAGTGTTCCAAGTTTAGGGTGATAGCTTTAAAGGTAATGGAGGAAGCCATTTCCGTAGAGATGAAATCTTTCAGCTTCACCTCCTGCTGCAGAAAATTGCTTCATAGTATTCTTTGTTCTTGTAATTTATAAACTGCCAGAAAGAGATTGTGGTTGTTGCCTCTGTTTGTCCAGCAGGAGGAGTGCAATTACTGCTAGAAGTAAAGGAGAGGGTAATTAGATTGACTACGTGGGATGATAGCCCAGGAAAAATAGATAGTTTGAGTAAAATCATCGTATTAGTTCTTCTGCAAGCTTTGGTGATTTTCAGAGGCTAACACAGGAATAGTCTTCATTTTACACCTTCATGAAAAATATCAATGTCAGGGAGCCTGTATCTTTTGGGAAGTAGTCAATCTTGTGAGTAGTGAGATGATAAGAAAAAATACTAGACTTCTCATCACTACATAGTTGTTCTCTCCCTGGCTGTGCTGGCACAGATTCTAGATACAGCTGGTCAAACTGCAAAAGTAAAAGGTTTGGCAGTATATTTACGTTATTTATAGAAGGCTTTTAATCTTTTAAGCAAAAGAAATTCTGCTGATACATTCTGTTTCCTAGAAATGTTGCTACAATAATTGTCATAGCAGAATCCCCTGACATACAAAAACCCTAGGCCCCTTTGCTCTGGTTTAGTTTTATTTTGTTCCTGTTTCTGCAATTAAAAATCTCTGTATTTGACTTCAGAAAAGGATTTTTTTGCAGGAATATTAATATTATGCATTGACTAGTACTAACTAAAATCTGGAAATATGTATCATCCAAAGTTCATTTATATTGTAAAGAGAGTCTAAAGGAAGCCTTTTCTCATAGAATCATGAAATTATGTACAGGATGGGAGAGTTTTTAAAAAAATGAAAACATCAAAATTTTCCTTCTCAGCATTCTGCAAAACGAACCCAACCCTGCTCTCCTACAGTATAGTATAAGGACAGTACCTGAATACTGATTGAATTAAGTCCTTCCTCTTTCTTCCTACAAAACCTGCGGTCTGTATTTTTTAGTTTGCTTTCTGGAAAGCCTGGCTTTCTTTTGTATTCTACACTGGTTTTGTGATAGCCAAGTTAATAGACTGACTTCATCATCAGGCTGGGGTGGACATCCCAGGCATTTACAATTGAGCACAAACAAGCAGGTTAGCATGTGTTACGTAATATATCATTCCCCAAGAGAAAAATGAGGTATCTTAATATATTTTCTTGTGTATTCATCTCTCTGTGTGTCATATTTCAGTAAAGAATAAAGATTGAATAAATCAATCATCCATTATAAGTGAAAAATTATGAAGATGGTCTCTTCTAGAACAGATACAATAGTCCTGTGTTTCCGGCTGAAAGCTCTGTCCTCAGTACAGTGTGCTGCTTTAAAGGAATACTATAAATCCTTGAAAACACAGCTAAAGAAAGATTAGGGAAAATGTGGGGATACTGCTGAATCAGATGGGCTACCTGGTGATGGAAGACGCAGAGAAGGCTGAGTAACTGAATTCCTTCTTTGCCTCAGACTTTACTGCTTAGGCCATCCTTCAGGAAACCCAGACCTGGGGGACAAGAGGGGAAGGCTGGAGAAAGGAAGACCTGCCCTTGGCCATAGAGGGTTTGGTTAGAGATTGGCTAGGCAGACTTAAATCTATGGGCCCTGATGGAAGGCACACATAGGTGCTGAGGGAGTTGGCAAATGTTGTTGCTAAGCCCACTCTGCATCTTCTTTGAAAAATAATGGAGGAGAGGTGCCTGATGACTGGAGGAAAGCCAATGTCACTCCCATCTTCAGAAAGAGCAAAAAGGAGGAGCCAGGAAGCTACTGGCCAGTGAGCCTCACCTCCATCCCTGGAAAGGCAATGGAACAGATCACTCTGGAGGCCATGACCAAGCACATAAAAGAAGAGAAGGTCATCAGGAGTAGTCAGGATGCACTCACCAAAGGCAAATGATGTTTGACCAATCTGATGGCCTTTTGTGATGGCATGGCAAGATGGGTCAATGAGGGGAGAGCAGTGGATGTTGCCTACATTGACTTCAGCAAGGCTTTTGACAGTCTCCCATAACATCCTCGCAGGTAAGCTCAGGAGATGTGGGTTAGAGGAATGGACAGTGAGGTGAATCAAGAACTGGCTGAAGGCAGAACTCAGAGGGTTGTCATCAGTGGAGCAGAGTCCAGCTGGAGGCCTGCAGTCAGTGGTGTTCTCCAGGGATCAATACTGGGACCAATCTTCCTGAACTTGTTTATCAAAAACCTGGAGGAAGGGGAACTGGGGGGAGTGGCTGACCCACCTGAAGGCTCTGCTGCCACTCTGTGGGACCTGGATCAGCTGGAGGGTTGGGCAGAGAGAAACCTGATGAGGCTCAACAAGGGCAAGTGTCAGGTCCTGCACCTGGGGAGGAGCAGCCCCAAGTGCCAGCACAGGCTGGGGCTGACCTCCTACAGAGCAGCCCTGTGGAGAAGGACCTGGGACTCTGGGTGGATCACAAGCTGTCCATGGGCTGGCAGTGCCCTTGTGGCCAGGAGGGCCAATGTCATCCTGGGGTGCATTGGGAAGAGTGTGGCCAGCAGGGCGAGGGAGGTGATCCTCCCCCTCTACTCGGCCCTAGTGAGGCCACACCTGGAGTGCTGTGTGCAGTTCTGGGCTCCTCAGCACAAGAGAGACAAGGAGTTACTGGAGAGGGTCCAGTGGAGGGCCACAAGGATGATCAGGGGTCTGGAGCATCTCTCTTATGAGGAGAGACCGTGGGAGCTGGGCCTGTTTAGTCTGGAGAAGACTGAGAGGGGATCTCATCAATACATACAAATATCTCAAAGGTGGGTGTCAGGAGGATGGTGCCAGACTCTTTTCAGTGCTGCCCAACACTGATGTTGGATGAGGAGCAATGGCCATAAACTCAAGCACAAGAATTTCCACCTCAAGATGAGGCAGAACTTCTTTGCATTGAGGGTGGCAGAGCACTGGAACAGGCTACCCAGGGAGATTGTGGAGTCTCCCTCTCTGGAGACATTCAAAATCCATCTGGATGCATTGTGTCACCTGCTCTAGGTGACCTTGCTTTGGCAGGTGGGTTGGACTGGATCCTCAGAAGTCCCTTTCAACCCTAATGATTCCATGTTTCTGTGAATTGGGTTTGTTCATTCTGGAAAAGAGAAGGCTTCCATTACCTCAGGGGAACCCACAAGAAAGAGAGCATGTATGTAGTGGCAGGACAAGGGGGAATTGCTTCAAACTGACCTACTGAGAGTAGGTTTAGATTACATATTAGGAAGAAATCTTTTACTCAAAGGCTAAGGAGGCACTGGAAGAAGTTGCCCAGAGAATTTATTGATGCCCCATCCGTGGAAGTGTTTAAGGCCAGATTTGATGGAGCTCTGAGCTATCTGCTGTAGTGAAAAGTGTCCCTGTCCACAGGGCGGTTGGGACTAGGTGATCTTTGAGGTCCTTTCCAACACAGACCATTCTGTGATTCTGTGATCTTTAGTGTGAAAGGTCTATCCTTTTTTGTACCTCTAGTTTAACATGGGTTAAAAGTCGGATGAAAATGCAGCCTCCCTTCCGTGAGCTAGGATTTTCTTTTGTCATATGTTAAGTGACGGATCTTTTTCATGCTGAAAATGATGTTCAAGAGAAGGAACTCATTTAAATTAAGGTTGGAGGGGGAGCTAATGGTGGAGTGTGATACTACATTCAGAATGTAACTTTGCATTGGCACTCTTCTATTTTTCTGTTTTCTGTGTCACTCTTGAGCTTGAATACATCAAAACATTTCTAATATAATAAAACATACCAATGAAGATATGAAGAAGTAGTATTTTACAACTAGTAGAAGTTGTGTCTTACCTTGCTTTTTTTTAAAGCTTTCATTAGCTAATGGAAAGTGAAATAAAGTATAGTATGACTGGTTTTATTTGGAGTTGATTTATCTTTGAATTAAGTCATTAAATGAGTAAGAAGAGTTAAAAAAGTGGAAATTAATATATTTTCTACAGTAGCAAGAAAGGCCAGTATTAACAAGGGAGGGGGAGAGGGGATGCATCATTACAGTTCAGAAAAGACTGCTGGGGATTTTTTTGTTTTAGCTGCTTAACTATTTTTATACTTAAACTATGATTTATACTTGCTCATTAAATACTGACTTTCTTCACAGCTTTAGTAGGCAGTCTAAACTTTTTTTCCTGGGTTTATATTTTGAACTTTCATGGAAATTATTTAAATGAAAAATCAGATTTTTTTTACTAAACATAATTTGCTTTAACTATTCTCTGTTTAATTAAAACCCGCAATCTGTCTTCCTCAAATCAACACTTCCTCAAATAAGTTGTTGTTGTTGTTGTTTGTTTGTTTGTTTTTCATTCAGTTCTCTTCTATATTCTGGTTGTAATTTAAAGTTTACTTGAAAGATTTGATACTTTCCTGCCATGATCTAGCATCTGTAAGTGGAAAAACAGATGTGTATATTCAAAAGACAGCCTTAAGAACATAACTGTAACTTGCAAATAAGAGAATGGGGTCTGAACTTGAGTACACGTAATGTAACTGCCGCGTAAAAAGGTTCTGTGATAAAAATAAGGTGCTCTATCCTTTGAAGACATTACATAACACTGTCTAATGCTTCTCATATATTCCACTGGATGAGAACATGCTTTCCAATGCAGCTGATCAAATACATCCATATTCCTCTGTATCCTGAAGCATCTTTACTGTGCATCCAAAGTGACAGTAATCCACTCAAGGCCAAAATTTAAAAGTTGGAGATAAGTTTATGTTGGATAATAGACAGCACTACAGTGAGAACAATGCAGATACTTGGACTTTGAAGGTATAATCTTCAAGAGTCAAGCTTGGAGTGTTGTTTATTTTCTTTCAAAAGAAGTGTTGTAAAAATGAAACGTGCTATGCGTGGTACTTGAGGTATGAGAGTCTTAATAAATCAGACTGTTTAACAGAGTAGTTTTCCTGTCTTACGTAGCTTTTGTGCAGCAATCTGGCACAGTTTGAGATGAAAGATTCAGAAATAATCCAATTGAGCTTGATCTTTTCCCAAAACCTCAACTACTTGTAGGAGTTTTTTTAACATTCTGTCAAAATAAACTGCCAGCTGTTGACATGTATAAAGAAAAGATTATTGGTTTCTACTTTTAAAACATAAATATATCAGTGATGTGTAGCTCAAAATCCAATATTTGCCTTCAGCTTTTGGTTTTTGAGAACACCTCTTACACCTTGCATCTAGTATTTCCACTTGGTTCAAAGACTAATTAAGTTGTAGCTGCTAAAGTCTCTCTTTTCTGTCTTGTTCTAGGATGTGTTTGTATTTAGACATGAACTTGCTCTCCTAAGAATATCTGCCTTCATGGGTCTAATAATACTAGGTGGAATAAGTCGACTCTTTTACACTCAGCTAATGGGTATTTTCACTGTAAGTACCTAATTTTAGAAGTATATATTAGTTTTATTTTCAGTACAATTAGTCAAAGCAGAAAAGCAGATTGCATTTAAGGGAAGACTAGAAAAACACACTACGAGGCACTTGGTTGATATGTGCTCTGTCAAGCCTCTTGACACCAGTGAAGTCTGAGAAGCTTTCCAACAAAAAAGTGTCTAATAATTTCACCTTTCAAGTCAGTTTCCTGATTTTTATTAGTAAAATAAACTCATACCTTGTCCTGGAATTGTGCAGTATACAATGTATGTAGTTGTGTGTTTTTTGTTTTCATTTTAAACTCCTGTGTACCCTGGTCAAAATTATGTGACAGTGAGGCTCACTAAGAAATCAAATTTTGAGAACACACCCTCTTTGTTAAGTATTTTGATAGATATGCTTATGTTCATCTTTTTATTTGCTAAACTGTAGAATGTAATAATGTGCAGTTTACAGTCGAGATGCATATTCTGCATTTAGAGATGCAAAGAAAAAAATCTACTGCATAGAAAAATTTTCCAGTTAAATGAATTTAACTGGAATTTGGTAATGTAATAAATATGTACAACAAACAAGCTATTTTTGGCGTAACGTCCTGTTCTGTACATTAGAAGTTAATAGGTGCCAAGAAATTCGTTAAAGTTATCTTGAGAATACATACAAATATTTAAAATACTGTTCAACACTACAGAGAGAGTACTTTAATTGGATATATACATGCTGAAAGAGTCTATGATGTTGCCTGCTGAACTTCTTTTTAAAGGCAGTAACATTCAAGATGGCAGCATCTTTGTGACTACAACTGTTTGAGATCTGCCTGATACTTCATTTTGGAATTATGAAGGTTTGCACAGTATTAACCTTTGTAGGTACAGAATGGAAAACCTCCTAACTGTATTGTGTAATTCTTTTGTATGGAATAAAGGAAAAAAAATTACTCTATAGTTTCTAATGACATTAAAGCAATATTACTGCTTTATGGTTTTACTGTATTACCTTTACATAAATTTACTGCCTTTTTCTGTTATGATAGCTATACTGTCTATTATTATTCCCCAGCTGCTCTACCAGGCTGCCTCCTTCTTACTCTTAACTCCCAGGTCAACAGATTTATGCACCTTTACTGTGTGCCTGATTTCTGTTCCAGGGTCTTGTTGACAGGTTTTCTCTTCCCTGCTTAAATGTTGGCACGTGACCTTTATGTCTGCGTCATCTAGAACTGGCATGTTTTTCTAGACCAGCACTGTGGTGGCTATCTAGCTGAAGTGATGAATTCTGCTCACCCATAACAGGAGAGACAGAGACAGAAACTCAGTGACCCTAATAGTTCAGATACTGAAATATGGATGTCTTTTTAGTTTCTGTTAAATGGATATGTACAAGAAGGATCAGAAAACCCATGTGATCAGTACTGAACTAAACCACAGACAGGATATAGAAGGGAAAAAGGAACAGACCTTAAGTCTATCATTCTGTTCTGTGTGCTGCCAGAAGCTGGACTAAATTTTAGCAGTGACCATCAGCATCCATTCAGATGCTATTACTGGATGTAAAATCAGACCTCTCAGACTGAACCTGTTTCTGTCAGATACACCTGGAGCCTGGGACATTTCTGTTCTGACAGAGGATACCAACTGTGCTGCCACTGCAATAGGCATGATGAATGCCTAGTTGTAAATTCACTGTCCTGAGCCTTAACACTTTCAGGCTGCTGTAAAATCTTTTCTTTATATAATATACTGTGAAGTACATTCACTTACAGAACTGGCAGCTACTCTGGAACAGGTGTGGGCTAATAGCATTTTCAAGTCCAGTTTTTCTGCTGAAATGATAATTGCTGAGCTGCAGTATGCCTAGACACTCTCTTTTGTTGACTTTGCCAAACTTCATGAAACAAACATACTCCAGTATTGTCGATGTGGATGGTCTGTGAGAGGCAGATGCTGAAAAGTACAGATCTTCATTAAGGCCTCTCACTGCACCCTACCTGTCCCCCCAGTAGCAGAGGGGCTATTGTCATATGGACAGTTTTTAGGCTTGATGGGATTGCTGGGGAAGTAGAAATCCGTTACTGGTATATCTGAAACATTAATTCATTCACACCATGTGGATGCTGTTGCACTTACTCACTGAACATAGGTCGTGTAGTCCATCCCCCAGTCAGAGCATTTCATACCAGCAGGACAATCATCTTCTCCCTTTTCATTCCCTTCTTCGTAAGTACAGAATTGGCAAGAATAAGCTATACAGTCATTATGAGGAAATCTGCTTGGCAACAACCAGTCAGATTTCAAACAAAGCAAGTCTGTTTGGTACAGTTGTGCTTAGTCTGCAAGTGGTGTCAGAAACTCTTTCTGTGCAAACCATTTTTGATTGCCAGCATTCTAGTGTGGGGACTTGCTTCCTGTGTAACCACTGGCAGCTTTGGCTAGCAATGGGCCTGTGGTGGTAGAGTAGGGAACAATGCAACTGGTATACCCACCCAGAAGCTGAGCACATTGAGTGTGCAAGATATTCATGTCCTGTAGAAGCAATGAACCATGAACAGTAAGAAGCAGTGATGTTTCTACTGCGTGCTGTGCTGGAGTTACAGTTCAGCATCTAACCTTCCTGTGTAAATTAAACAAATTGTATCTGAAATGAGCTCTATATTAAATATGGAATTAGTGATGAAATTAATTTAGTATAAGGTATAGATCAAAACTTAATAGCAGAACACAATCATTAAACTGTAATAGTGCAGACAAGGTTAAGTTGAAAGAAACTTAAGATTCTTGGAGGCATGGATATGCACAGTTAAGGCATTCATGTCACATGAATTGCTCTGTAGCTATTCTTGAAAGCATTAATTTCAGTGATTGCTGAAGCTGCCTAGAGATGTGTGCAAGGGACAAGAGCATGAGCCTTTTGAAAAAGGCAAAGCAACTCTTGTGCTAGTATGGCAGAACAGGTAATACACATTTTTGTAGTTTATGCTCTTGTGCCTGTTCTTGCAGTTTAACACCTACCAAGATTAATTCCACAGCTCCTGGAAAAACAGCTGGTTTTGAACAGTTGAGACAATAAGTGTTGCAGCCCTGTGATCTGAATTTTGGTGGAGTCCAGCAGGTTAAGGTTTGTTGGTGTTTAACATTACTATTTACCAGTATTTCAAGTACTGCAAAAATTTTTGGAAAGAAAGATAAATCTAAGATTTATCAAACTTTAACAAGACTTCCTGATTCTCCATAAGGTAAACTTGCTTGACCATCATTACATAATTTTCCAGAAATGAAGCCAATAGTTTTTGTTTTCATCTTAGTAATACAAAGCTAAGGCCCCTTTTTCCCAGGAATAATAGACATGCTTATTAAAAAATTCCAGATTCTTGGTCTTTATATTTTCAGAGATTTATCCTTTTGCCACAAAACCAAGACAGATAAAGTTTAATGTCCAGAATAAATTTGCATATGTGATCTTTGTGTACATTTTAAGAAGTAGGGTTATACTCTCCTAGAATTAAGTGGTAGATTGACAAACCATAAGAATTACCAGAGGGTTTTCATAGGCCTTCATAGATTAGCATTTTTTTTTTCTCCGCTTTGATATATTTTTCAAAAAGTCATAAAATGTCTGGCTGAATGCATAATGGAAAGAATGTATCTGATATCCTCCATCATGTTTTTCTGGAACAAGGCAGTGGCTAATAAGAGAAAAGCAAAGCAGCACATTATGAAGTGCAGGTGAAGTGTTCTGCCATGTGTGCTAGCACTTTGGAAAATTCAGGTTTGTTGCACATTTGACTGATCTGTGCCTGTCATTGTGTAACTGTCACTGATTATAACAGTAGATAATTTTTTAAAAGGTCTTTAAGAAAAATATGCATGTATTCTGCTGTTATCCCGCCTCATGTGTGTTCAACAGATACCAAGGTGCTTGGAAAAAATGTGCTCTCTGGTAAAAATGAAAACTTTGTAACTTGTATACTAAAATATGGCTCTTACTGAGAGAATGTTCTTGAGGCTGTACTGCTTGATAAAGTGATGAATAGACCAAGTAACCTACCACATAGTAATTTCTCCGAGTACATTTACCACCACTGTAATTGTGGTATCACTGTTTAGGGTATCATTAGCACAGGGCTATTCATAAGTCATTTGGAGGTCCAGGAAGCCAAAGAGCAAAGGAGGTGACTTCCTACAATGAGAGGAGAACAGCTGATTGGCAAAAACTGTCCTTAGAGGAACTTTTGACATGAATTGTTCTGATGAAGAGGGGAGCAGCTGAGGTGGCCTCTGTATACAGGATTAGTGCTTTCTCCTTAGAAACTAGCATATGTGAAACACACTTCTATCAGAAGGGGCACATGGCTCTTTTCATCCTCCTTCCCCAGTTGCTTTCCCTGAGCTCTACTTGCCTCTAATTTTGTTACCCTGAATTTTAACACTTCTGCTAGCATGTACTTTACATTACTCTTGGGGAAGTTTTATTTGGATAATTTGGAAATAGAAGTATTTAGGTTCTTTCTAATTCAGAAGCCTCTGAAATAGGGAGAAATTTAAAATCCTAATTTAGGAACTCTAGGACTTTGAAGGAGATACTCCTCTTAAAATCTCGTAACAATTAGTCTTCTTACTTATAATATTCAAGTTTTTAGAGAACTGGATGGAAAAAATTGGTTTCACCCGTGAATTAAACACTGTCTGATGTACTTTCCAAGATGATCATGCATTTATGTTGAAGGCCTTCTTGTTACTTGCTTTACCACTCCTCTATTCCCTGTCATTTCTTGTAGTGCAATTTCAAATTGTATATTCCTTAACTGGAGTGTGTGTTCTTATATTCTCAGACAGCATGATTTTTTAAATTACACTGCTTGAAAAGTAGAAGCAAACTTCTAAGGTAAACAAACAAAAACATACCAAAAGGCATTTTAGAAGAGTGCAGTTCTTCTGCTCTTCTACTGAGAGTAACAATTTTAAAGATTATTGTTACTCTTTACTTCAGACCTCCTCTAGCTGCTTGTAGTCCGCAAGCAGTCTTTGGCCTCAATCACTACTGGGTGACAAGATAGCTGCAGTACAGACACTTTAAAACCCTGTGAAGACAGAGATGTGGGGTTTTGTTGGTGGTTTGGTGTAAGTAGTAGAAGTATGATTTATGGGTAAATTATCACTTTGTCCATTTCAGAAAGTTTGAAAATTTTCTGCAAAAAAAAAAATACAGACAACCTGTCTTGTGCAACAGTTGTGTACACCTATTAATGGCATTGTGTTGAAGTGACAAAACCAAAATTTATCTAGAAAAGAGTATTTTGCACTTAAGCTAGGAGAAGGTATTGAGAAGGATGTATTTGTGTTACTAATTTTTATTTCCAGTTTATTTTTTTCACGTAGTTATATGAAACAAATTAATTGGGAAGCTAAATCAAATAGTACACAGAATCTTGCTTGCTTTCTCAAAACATATTTTCTTGACAAGAATTTTTCATGAATTTTCAAGAATTTTTCTCTCATTTTTATATGTAACAGATGTTTGTTTTCCTCAAAAACCCCATAACTAGCCTACTTATTCATTTATTCATAGGAAAAGGCATAAATTTACCTAGAAAAAAAAGTCTCTTTTATCAACCCCAGATTGTTTCTCATGTATGATTGCTGGAGGTACAGAGCTATTATAAAGAGAATGCTTTTTTTCAGTCTGTTTAAAAAAGGTGGCACTGTCAGGATGCTCATGTGTATATTAGTAGAAGACTAACCCTGGAATTTGCATTTCTCTCACTCATATTCCATTTTAGTTTTAAGAAATTACTCCTCTATGTTTTTCACATCAAGAGTTAAATGATGATAAAACCTAGTTTTTCTCTTTATACTGTAAGATTCTTCCATTGGTTATGTTTGATCTACAAGACACTACTATAGAACATATGGCATGCTGTTTTTTAAACAATGGCTTTTCTGATTATTTTCATATTTGTTTGTATCTAGTGAGTTTTTTTCATTGCACCAGATACTGCTAAAAAGTATTCAGTTTGTTGACTGTTTTTTTAAAAGTGGTACCTTTTGCATATATGAGATTTTCTTCTCTCAAGATCTGTGGTGTTCTTTATTTTGTTGGCTGTCACCTGTCTGAAGCAGTCAGCCACTTCTTTCTCTTCCTCTGTACAAAAGGAAAATCCGGTCTTCCCATGGATGGTGGAAGGTAACAGGATAATCAGTTCAACAGTGATCCTCTGATGTCATTGTGGGAGCCCTGTAAAAGCGGATTATCTGTGACCCAGATAAAATAATTAGAAATTACTTGGACACTTACAAATAACTGATCTACTAATCTCATTTCCAAAGTTAAAAAAGGCCTGTCTCTCAACGTAACGCTACCAGATGTTTCAGTTAAACAGCATCCTTTGCAGACACTAATCTGAATCCTCGTTTTAAAGGATTACCTTTGATTGTTTTTATCTCAAACACTAAACAGTGTTTCATTTTTCCGTATGTTCTAACAAACTATTTCTATGGAAGAAAAGAAATTTTCTTAATTCTTCCACTACAGTCCATTAAATATGATTTAATGTGATTTATGCTGGTATTGCAGAGAAAAACTTTTCATTGAAACTATTTAGTAATTAACTTGTTTCTCTGGGGCAGAACTATTTAATGGATAGGCTTTTATAAATTTAATAGATACCATGTGGCCTTTGTGCAAAGTAGTGGATGTATTATCATAAACTAAGTGGACAGTGACTTTATTAATTTAATTAATGCTACCAGGGTTTCCTGTTAATTAACTGTTTGAATGGTGTGCAGTGATATGCCAATATCCTGTTGCAACAATACTTTCTGGATGTGGAAAAGAGAAATTTCCCTTTATTTTCTTTAGGAAGGATAGAAGGGAAAATAGTGTTCAACAGCCTGTGTGGTGCACAATATGGTGCCTACCACATACATTTTTCCCCTTAGAAGCTTTTAAAAATATTGATACTTGCTTTTTATTGTTGCAGTGTTTCTCCTTTTCACCTTAAAACAGCAAGTGTATCTTACTAGGTAGTTTTTCAACCGTTTTACAAAGATTGAGTTTCAAAATAATGAAAATGTAGCTGCAGTTATTCCGTTAGTAAAATCAAGAGCTTTTTAATTCTTTGCATATTTTATAGTATTGATCCATTGCTGATTTAATATGCAGAGTGATCTAGTTGTAGTTCTGCTGAAATGCTTTTTGTCTTTAATGATAAGTATCTTGTAATTAAAAATATTTGTAATCATATCTTTAATCAGATAATCTATTAAATACTATTTTGATTAGTGAATACTAAGGGCTTTTCCTGTTTTTTCACACATGGCACGAGCATAATCAAGGAACTATTAATCCTCATAATTAAGTTTAGCATATTAAAAATTAGGATTGGTAGGGGAAATTAGGATTTCCAGGGAATTGTATTCTTTATGTGGCTATAATACAGTGTAAGATATAAAGTAATTGTAGAGGGAAAGCAAGGGGCTTATAAACTACAACCCCCAACAGTAATTGGAAATTACTAACAGAAAATAACTTAATGTTAACATTGTCCGTCTTCCTCTTCCTCATTATTCTTATCCCTTCCCCTTTTCCTGTCTCTACCTTTAATCCACCTATAGGTAGATTGCCTATTAAAAGACTGTGGGAAGTCCTATAAATTAAATTGTCAGGAATTAGTAATGTCCTGGTCTTTGAACATGATTTTTGTTAACTGTGTAAATTCTTTTGTATCTTTACCTTATTTTTCTCAAATACACTTGGAATTTGTTTAGCATTTTTAATGAATGTATTCTGACATCTTTAAATACATATTTACCGTAAAAATAAAATACTAGTTTGTTTAAAAAAATCCCCTCTTTTAAAATGTAGGAATAAATAGAAATGTAAGAAACTCTATGTGGCAAAAGATCTCATCTCTTTTATTTAGGTCACTGCATGGTCTTAGGTAAATAGGAATACTTTTATTGAAATTAATAATTTACAATATTATAAGGAAAAAGTGCAAGCTAGAAAATGTAATCAGATTTTATACTGTGCAAGGAGTGTAAAATATCGTAAAGTATCATGCCAAAATTATCCCCAGTTCATCACTCAAGAACGAAATCCTTTTACTAATCTATTTTTCTAATAGTGAAGGTAGTACTTTAAACCACTTGAAGATAAGTAACTGTAAAAATAATGTTTGAGTGTTCCATGAGCTGAGTACATTTTGTTTACATATTGCTTGTCAGATTTAGACATCAGACCATTGAAATGGCTTCTGTGTGAAAGAGATCAACGACTAGCTTTCTTAAGTATTTTTCCCTGATATTTTTGTCTTAAGAAGGTAATTGTAGGTATCAATAAATATAACATGTTTTTTATGTTTCTTGTCATGCAGCTATCTGCACCAAACATACCATGGTTTTGAAATAGCCTGAAGTTACGAGACCTGCTTGTATTTCCTCCATTGTGGATGTATCCCTCATTTGTTATCAGAAGGTTTCTTTTCATTGAATCATTTTCCAATATCCGATAAATAAATTGGAAATCTATTTAACTGAATTAATCAGAGCATAGAGGAGTGCAGGACTATTCCCTAGACATAACATAGTGTAGCTTTATTTTTCATTTAGCACATGAATCCGATATAAGGATTTAAAGTTAGAACTAATAATTTTCAGGCTGAACATAATTATAATTGATAAAATTAATCATATATGAGAAGTCTAGATTAAAAAAAGAATGCTAAAAAGTGGCCAAAAGTAAACCCAAAATGTATTTAATGCCGAAAAAGAGAAAATTTCTCAAATATGATGTATTCTTTCTGTGTTTAGTATTTTATATTCTTGCGTTGCTAATCTGTCACTTGCATGCACACCATGGGAGGATGTTACACAAAAAGCAAAAAAACCCCTTTATATAAAGGATGTGTTGTCTTGAACTTTCAGATAAAAGCAAAGGCTGCAAATCCAGGAAGGCTTGCAAGTTTTGTTTTCTCTTTTTCTGTTTCATTATACTTTTCTGCTGATTCATCTATACTGAACATTTGAAAATACTGAAAGCATGGCATAATGCTTACATTCTTCTACTGCAAGTATTTAATAGAGCTGTAATGATTGCATGTCATTTTAAGCAAACACAAAAGAAAAACTGAACCAGGGATTGTAGCTTCGTGCTTTGGAGTTAGTCGTGTGAGTTACAAATTACTGTTTATCCTTTGGAAAACATGATTCAGTAAGCAAAAAATACCCTTTGCATTTTTTCATACTGAATTATTTCATGATAAAACCCATCCTATAGCACGGTCTGTTAAACAGTGCATGTGATCTTTTAAATTTTCTTTTTTTTTTTTGGCAATTGGTTATGCTAAATAAAAGTGTAGATGTGAAAGATACAGTTCTCTTCGGAGCTAATGTGGATGCATTCGTTTGCAAGTGAATCTGAAGCTGGTTTGCAGAACTTTTTCAGTGCTTTCATGTACGTGTCTTTCCATTCTTCTCCTTCCTCTTACAGCAGTCTTAGCTGTGGCAGTAGCTTACTTGGAGTAAGCAAAGTGCTCTTATGGACTTGTGGTATAAGCTCAAAGTGAAAAAAACCCACATTTCTTCTCCCCTCAGCAGAATCTGAACACTTTGCCCTTTTCCTATTCCTATACCTGTGTTTATTTCCTCTAATTTCTTTTGCCTATCTCACTAAGGTGTGATTTTTTTTCTCTAGTTGCTTTAAGATGCTTACGATTGGCTATGTATCTCTCAATAACCAGGTGCAGGAACAATTTTTATTTCCAATCTGGATGATGACTTTGGGAATCCAGATGATCCATCATGTCAAATTGATCAGTTGTGTGTTTGTCAATTTCATCTTGTATTCAATTCCAAATTTTAAGGGATTTTTAGAGTTAGAGATTACTAGGATTCCATAGGTATGTGATGTTTGCTCATAGCAAGTTATTTTAAACTTTTGGATGAGTGCCAGTGCTCCAAAAGGTTTTAACATTAGCATTAGCTTTGAGTCTGGAAAAAAAAATCTTAGCAGAGTTCTATTTGTATTAATAGTAATCCAAGCTGATAGTAGACGCAGACAGCCAAAGCCTCTTAGGCTGAACACATTAATTCTGATGTTGTAGCAAAATCTTGGTATACATCAAATGAATAATTAAGAGAGATGATATTCTGGTTGAAAGCCATTTGTAAGATGTCTTAATGAGCAGAACACCTTGTCATTCAGAAGAATAGTGGCTATTCTGGTCCTTTGTCTCCAAAGAAGAAATATTAGTGTCTGAGAAGGAAGCCTTAAATAACAGGTCAAAACTCAGCTGTGGTACTCTCCTTTTCCTTCATCTCCTGTCTCCAGAGGGGCTACTGACTTTCCTGGGGTGCTGTGAAGTTTCACTTTCATGTGAAAAGGTAAATTGGTTCAGTCTCAAATGAAAGTACATTTCAAATGAGTTTGGCAGCAATATTGGGGGAAGGAAGGTATGAGGGGCATTTTGTTTATTAAGTTCAGTCACCAGCACTTGTTAAGCAGCTAAACTTCAGAGCAATGTTTCTTTGCTAGTTTGCAGCTTCTCTTAAAGTTTTTATAATTCTGAAAGTATCCGAGAAGCAAAGGACTTGCTGCTCAGTCCCAATTACTTCACTGTAAAGCAAAAGTAATCTAAAGTATATGTTGGCATTTTAAGGGAAGGGGAGGGGGCAAAGAAGGAGGCAGAGAATGCAGGAGGGAAAAGAAAGGAAGGGAAAGAAGAGGGGGAGGAAGGGGTGAAGGGAGGGAGGGAAAAGAGAGGGATGGAGGGAGGAAGGAAGTTCCTGTTTTGATGCTTTAACTTCGTTAATTTAACAGGTTACAGTTTTGAAGGGAGCAGACCCTGATGAGAACCTTTCAGGTCTTGATAACATGCCATGACAACACTTAAAATGAAATACAATCTCCAATTTCTAACCTGTGATTTCCCCCCAGAAATCTCAAACACAGTATTTTAGGGAGCAGTACAAGTGTATTAGTGAATAAGCAATGTGCAGAAACATAGCAGAAAGCCATATGTAAGGTATTTGGGGATGTTAGTTCTGCACCCAAAGCTGGTTAAAAAGCCCCTTTTTTGAAATGGTAGTGTAAATCTTCCATAGCTATAACTCAATTTAGAGTCTGGACTAGCATGTTATTGTTTTTAAAAAGACCATTTGCCACTATTGCTTTCAAACATGCCAATATTATTTTGTACTATTGGATAGATAGGTTTGAGTTGACCAGAGAATTATTCCTAGAACGGAGATATTTTTGCAGTAAAAAAGGAGCTATAGCATCTCATGAAAATGCTGTTTCCACCTTGCTGAAATACCATAGAAGTAATCTCATGTTCATTTAGTCCTTTTTATTCAAAAAGCTATGTATGAATTTCTGTGGTTGGCAAAGGTGGTGTTTTTTCTGACAAAAGCTGAACAAAAAGCCAGTCCAAGGAAGCAAAGTACACCTTTGCTCTGCACTCAAGTCCTGCCCTAACAAGGAGAATGACTTGCATCTTGTACTGCTTTCCTGACACTTGTAGCAGGAGAGGGAGGACAGGCCTGTAAGGTGAGAGGAGCAGCAGTTTATCTGTGGGAGTCAAAACAACAAGCAGTATTTACAGTTTGCTGCCTCCAGTCCTTTCCTCCCTCACTGCTGAGTCGGTGTTAAAACCCACCTGACGATGGGGCCAGCGTGGTTTACGTAACCTGCTCTGGGCATGCCTTCTCTACACAAACTTCTGGGCAAGAACTTGTGCATCCTGATGGGTTAGTGTGAGAAAAGGGGACTTCTCCCCTTTGACATAGTGCATCTGGAATCCAGCTGGATAGGTTGTGGACAGAATTAAGATTTTTACCATTTAGTGTGTCGTAAGGGATCCTGTTCCAAAACTCATCAGAGCTGGGAAGTAGAATAGAAGGACAAAAACTGGCAAGGAAGTTGGAGCCACCCATGTCTGGTGGAGCAGGGAATTAGCTTCCTGTACATTATTTCCCACTCATATTTCACCCTTCCCCCTTAAAACTGTGTGGAAGATGGGGCGGAGTCCCAGCAGTGCCTGCCCTGAATTGCATGCACTGATGGCAGGAACAATCAAGGAGCACAGTATGGTTTTTAGTGCTAGGTGGTGTTTCCAGATGACAATGCAGTTGCAGCCTAATTAAACCACAGTCCTTTCGTCTGTATGTGGTTGGGACAACTCAGATAGGCTCTTGGTCTTACTCAAATGCTGCTGTGATTTGACAGGTGCATTGTGTGCGTGCCTGAATCAATGAAAAGTAAAGGGAAATATCAAACTGCCAATGGAAAGGAGTTGAAACCATGAGGAATATTTCAATTAATAGTGCTTTGAACTTCACAAGTGATTTGGGGATGTAATGAACTATAAACGCGTATTGAAACCCCCTATGTGATACTCACAAAAAAAGGGAAGCTTTTTGGTGAAATACATAGTGAAAAGTGAGAAAAAAAGTACTATTGGTAGTTTTAGAGGTTTTATTTGGGGATGATCTAAGCTAAAATTGGTCTGTTACTTTTCTCAACATCTTATAATTAAAGTATGACTTTAAGTTGCTGTTAGCTGCAGGATTGCCTTAACTCTGCACATTATTTAGCTTTTATATTTTAAGAGAACAATTTTTATATTTGGTATTTAACTGTAGAACTATAGAAATTTATGGTATATTTCCAGTTGTGCTTTTTGCATTATAATACTCATGAAGATAATGGTTTTAAAACTTCTGACTATTTCCTGCTTTTGAAAATACTTCATCTGTTAACGGTTGCATTTTACTAACTTTTCCTGTGGTTGTCTCAGTGGAATACTGCACGTCTGGAATGAGTGCTTGTGGAAAGTGTGGCAAGAGTGTACCTTATACACATTGCTTCTAAATGTCCCATGAATTAATTGTAATATCTGAATTCATTTCAGCTGTAATAATGCTGTAAGTTTTTGTTGGCATTCTTTGGTATTGTAGTCAAACTACACAGTATAGTTTCATACCGTGCTTGTAAAAATCACTTAACAGACTGAGTTAAAATTTATGCGTGTAATCTCATATTAATTTAAAACTAATATGGCATATGTGTAATATGCAACCTTTGGAACTAATGTCAAAGCAGTGTACACTAATAATTCATTCCCTGCTTTATTTACTTGCTTTCCTAATGACATTTTAAAAGTTAGGAATATAAATAAATACTTTTTAATGGTGTTTTTTTTTTCTTCAACAGGACACAACAAGCATAGAAAAAATGTCAAACTGTTGTGAAGATGTGTAAGTTCTGTAAAATTCCTATACTGCTGAAATGCTAAGGGAGTAGCTGGTTTTTTTAAACTGGCTGAGACAGTAAAGGAGCTAAAGGCACTTTGATAAGATGATTTTGCATGGTGCTGTGCTCTGTACTTCCTATCTCTAGCAGCACTTCACTAATCTTTTAATATTGGTTGTACACAAAGTAGCCTCATGTTGTTCCCTTTCTTTCCCTACCCAAAGCCAGTGGAACTATATTTTCTTTCAAAAGTACAGACCAAAAGATACTTTCTGCTGTGTTTTCATGTACATTTCATTGATTCTGAGGTCTCCTGTGCTTCAGAAGGTGCCTTTGTTTGATTGATGACACAGATAGTTTCTGTTCTCCAAAGTTAAGTCTCAGCTGTGTGTTGTAATGAAATGGAAGTTGTATTTGTGATGCTCAGACACAATTCATCAGAGTCCAGTAATGGATCCCCAGCCAACTTACATTGTTGTAGCTGACTGAAGTGCACTGTGGGCATGCTGTCTTCCACTAATAATGCTGTCTTCTGTAGATCAAGGCCCCGAAAGCCATGGCAGCAGACCTTCTCAGAAGTTTTTGGCACTCACTGGAAGATCCTGTGGTTTATTCCTTTCAGGCAGAGGCAACCACTGCGAGTTCCCTACCACTTTGCCAATCATGTCTAAACAGATGGATGGTGGGCACAGATGGGTCCTCCATGCTGGAAGTGTATTACAGGTTTTATGATAATAGGACTATGACAGTCTTCAAGTCAATTAAAATCCAGCTATAGGCATCACAGTGTGCCCCAGGCATTATTTTAGTTATGGTCTTGATTCTGTTCTGAGATTAATGAAAGTTAAACAATCAACTTTATGCATATTTACTTTCAAATTAGCTTTCTAAAGAGATTCCGTTTGTCTTTGAGGTTAATACCAAAAGCAAACAACTGGAATGTAGTTGTCATCCAGTTTGATATGGGCTCCTTTTTGTTTTTTCCTTTTTTATCCTTTTTTTTTTTTTTTTGTCTATGAAGCACTGAAGTTTACATTGATGGTTAGATTTCTCACTAAGTGTCTTATTCTGCCTTGAATTTTTTTTTTTTTTAAGGTTTTATCAGTAGGGCTGTCTGAATAATAATAATGTCTTTTTTTCCTGCTACGTGTGTTTAAAATTCCCTAATTCTGCCAGTTATTTATGATATGCAAAAGTAATCCTGCAGCACCACACTATGAAAGATAACATTTAAATCTGAAACAGAGTACCTCCTAAACCTTTCTTGGAGAGGTTTTGTAAATGCACGCAAATGTGTGTGTTTACATAGAGAAATCTTACAGTTATCTTTCAGCCTAGATTCGATGTTAGTGAAAAGTGTTCATGTCTTTATGTCAGTGAGGGGGATTAAATATTTCAGGGTAAACTATGCAGGTACAAAGCATGTTTTCCCTATATCCCAAGGATTTAAATCAGCAATAATCAACAAAGAAGTTGCATGGTGCAAATACTAGAATGATTAATTTTAAAAAATACAGATGTAGTTAGTTAGCATAATGTACCATAAAGAAGAGTATATTGTCAATAAAGTTAAAAATTTATATTTTCATTTCTTTAGTCTTGATTAGCTGGAATTGGTCTGAGTGTTTGTATATTGAATAAAAGTAATTAAAATATTTATACATAAATATAGATTTGTTACTAACATGAACAGTGAAGTATATTAACTCAATTAATAGGGTACTACGTTGATGTAGATAGCTTGTTGTTCCTTTAAGTATGGAAGTAGTTGACCAAAGAAAGCATCCTTCAGATCTGGTAAAATGGTAACTATTACCAAAGTACCAACTCAGTCTTCCTGTATCTGGAAAAATTATGTACTTACTTTAGCCCTCTGTATCTATACAAATATCAACTTGAGATGATTGTGAAAACTACTGTGAATTTCTAGAAGGAATTCACAGCTTAGTGTTTCCACTTATGGTGCTTACTGTGTTTGTTGCATAGTTTAAATAGGACTAGGACCCACCTTAAATATCATCCATGCAAGAGGACACAGTAAAAAACACAAAGTCAGGATTTAATATATGTAGACTGTTCAGAAAATAATATTTTATTTGTGGACAGTTAATTCAAAAAAGAAGGGTAAGATTTGTCATGAGTGGTGTTTGCGACAAAGTTTTGGATCAACTCTTTTAAAGTCTTAATACAGTTCCTGCCAATGTTAGATGTCCCTTTATTGAATGAACAGATTTTGATGATCCATTCAAAGTTCCAAAAAGTGCATCTTAAAAATCACTTGGACTTTAAAGTTTTGTAAATGTCTAACATTTGATCCAACTTTACTTTTCCTGTCCTTTTAAAAATAGATGCAATGTTTTATTAATTTTAATTTCAAGCCTAATGTTCAACCATTTTCCTTTTTTTTTTTTATATACCACTTGTAGTGAGGTTAGGCTTTTTTTGTATTGGCAGCAATATTTAAACAAAAATAAGCTGGAGGAAGTGGGTGAAAAGACTGGAGCAAGTGCTTGAAATTGAAAAGAATGTGGATATACATAATAAAGTAATGGCTCTATTATTTCCTTTTCCTTCCCACCGCACCCCCCCACCCCCCAACTGTAAGTCTCTGGAATATACAGGGAAATAATATTTCATTTTCCGTTCCAATATTTAAATGTTCCATGAGCAAAACATAGTTTGAAGTTTTCAATGCTAATCAGTTATCATAGCAGATTGTACAGTTCTGAACCTTATTCAGAAGGAGAACCAAGGATTTAACTATTTTTGGTACATTTACCGTGGGGGCATATAATTGTGTGTTCTGTGCTGAGGCAGAAGCCGTAGTTTCAAAGGGCGCCGTGGTTGCTGCGGCCGGCGGGATGGGGCCGTGGGGTGGCGGGGCCCCGGAGCGGCCCCGGAGCGGCGGCCGTGTCCCGCACCGCCCCGCCTCCCGCACCGCCCCACACCGCCCCGCCTCCCGCACCGCACCGCCCCGCCTCCCGCAC
>NW_024582075.1:13761336-14083067 GCF_017639235.1 Corvus kubaryi
AATTCCTTTAACAGGAAAAAAACTAAGACTAAACTAAAACCCCAACACTGCCCATGAGCACTAAGCAGGGAAAAAAACTCTTCAAAATCTGAGGTCTTTAATGCAGTGTGACCTTGCCAAGTGTCAAAGAAGGCAGGAGCAGGTTGAATGGCCTCTTAGCAAGGACTGCTTTCTGGCATACGTATTTCCTAAAAATGTAGTTTACCACAGAGGGAGCGTTTTTGGTAAAGCTTTTCATTTCAATAATAACATGCAAAACAGAGAGAGTAGGAGGACAGTCACATCAGTAATACAGGTATTAAGAGCAGCTAGGGAAACTTTTGCAGTTAACCAGACTTTGGAAATCATGAGCAAGATTCCATGTGGAATATAACTTTTCATGTATTTGACCCATGTAATTTGGTTTTCTTTTGTATGTTACTTTTTTTTGCAAAATGCAAGTGTTCTGGTTTATATTAGTGAAACAGCTGAAGCATTACAGAAATCTAGTTGTAGATAAGAATGAACATAAAAACATATTGAATGTTCCTTTGAGTGCTTTAAATTAGACTATTAGAACTGTAGCTAAGCACTAGAATAGAAATAATGTATTTTTCCAAAGAGCTTAAAATGTATCAGCTCCCAGTGAGATTATCTAAATTTTATTCCATCTGTGGAAATCTATTATGTAATTCAGTTGCTCAATTTTAGATGCATATTTTAAAAATTGTAAAGCAAACTTTTCTTTGCAGTTCCTGTGCTGTACACAGCAAGTGAAGCTAAGGCATCTTTTGGGAGATGTTTCTAAGTAGCATTTAAAACTCTTTGAGAGCATTCTTTGAGTCATATCTTTTTAATATTTCAGTACAATGTCAGTTATTTAATCATGTAATGAAAAACAATAGGGTATCCCAGAAGTTGGAGTGCATATGGTTTGCCTCCCCCCTGAGATCAGCTGATCTCAAGTGCTCATGTATAAGGCAAGGACTATACACCCGTGGACCTTGGAACCCTGCGTAATTGTTTGCCTTGTGCTCCTTGCAGAAAAGGACTAGACAAGAGTTGATACCTACTGGAGACTGTACTGTCAGAGTTACACTCTGCTGTATACATTGAGGCTGAATCTGGGCTAACCTTTTTCCTTTGTAGGAATGTGCCATTCTCCTTTCCACACTTCGAACCATAGCTTCCAGCTTCAGTTTAGCATAAAGAAGATTATCCAAGCCTTCTAGCCAGCAGAAACATTGTTTGCAGTTTTGGTTTCTTTACTGCATCTTTCTGTCAAGGGAAAGCTACATTATTTCCTAATTTTTATAAGTGATGAATGTTAACTGAATGAGTGTTACGTTTTCTTACATTGAAATGTAATTTGCAGATCTTACAGCTTGTGTAGAGGCAAGGTATTCTTATGGGCCTACCTGATGAAGCTGCTGCATCAGCATTTGACCCATGGGTTTTGTGAGCATAATACTTCGCTGTTGTTCGACACACTTAGAGTTGGAGATGACTGAGAAATAGTAGTCATTATTTTTGAAAATTCTTTTCTCTCTCTCTTCTTGCTGTTTCACTTCTGGGTCTTCACAGAATAGTGCTGCATGCCTGTAGCATTTTCCAGTGCTAGAATGCCCTCAGGAAAGGCAGATAAGAGCTGGTGATGTTGTGCTGAGGGTTTGTTTCCTAGTGTATGTTAACTTCTCAGCACTCCAAAAGGAAAATATGTTATGACTAGTGGAGTAACACTTGTGTGTTTGAAAAAAGGCCAGTGCAGAACAGGGAGGAGATTTTAGAAAGAAGTAAAGCTGGTGATAATAAAGATTTTTAGAATGGATATGGATTTAGATAATAGGGTTTTAGAAATTTTCATAAAATGAACTAGGAAGTTTCTTCTGTTCAGCACCCTAGGCACCTCCATACTGACCCTTTTTGCATGTTTCTAGATATGGTAGGTGTGAGAGGAGATAAGGAACATGCTTGGACACATACACAGATGGACAAATTAAGGTGGTCCTTACAACAATTTTTGGTAGTGTTTTAGACTGACAGCATTAGTCATATAAAAGTTTATTTACATTTCTTCTGATGCTTGATGTATTCAGCAGAAGAATACTGCAAGGCAGAATCAGTGGCAATCAGGGTGTGACAGAAAGGACATCAATCAGGAGTGATGGACAGGAGACGGCTCCATGTAAGAGCCTCAGACCCGCAAGTGTCTCTTCCCAGCAGCTTACACATCCTTGTGAAGTGGCCAAGACCATTTATTTTTCTTTTAGCCCTGTCTCTTCCATGGAGAAATATGTTATTTTTTCTTTTAACAGTGTGATGTTTGGCAAGACAGACTTTTTTCTGCCGTTTTTCCATCAGCCTTACTTCTTGGTATACTTGAGTCTGATAGCTAAGCTGCTTAATGAACAACTGTAGGTTTTTAAAAAGACAAAGCATTGTTCAAGGAGGACTATCTAAGTAGCCCTGTTTATATGATGGTATATACCATGGTATCCTTTTGCCTCCCAGGTGGAAGTTTTTTTCTAAGGTACATTCTTCAAGCCTTAATCTTTTTTTGCCTCTTTATTTCACTCTTCCCAGTCTATTGGGCTATTTCTGTTTCTGGCATTCAAACATCAGCTGGAGTCTCCACATCATTTGGCTGGTAAAACATGTCTGTCTGACTGTCCCAAACCGGTTGGAAGTGCATGAAGGCCTGGAGGAAGGAGTTGAGCAGGGGATTGGTACCTGTGGCATTGGTGGTGTGCTGTAACAGATTTATATGTCCAAACCCATGAAGTGTTCTTCACTAAAATCATAGAAATCTAAAATAAATATAAAACCACCCAGAAAAGCACAAAACCTCCTACAGGCCAACTTCCAGAAACATTTTCAGCAGTCATTGGGGGTGGTAATGGTACCTTAAACCTCACAGATCCTTCAATGTTTGTCTTTGCACAAGGAATCTCTGTTTTGAATGAGGCTGGATTGTCCCTTGTTACATTCTTGTCACTGTTCAAGCACCATTTACTTTAATTATAAAAAATTATATGCTGTTCAGCTACCTAATTTGACTGTAAATGTGTACTTGTTGCAAAGTCACAAAGGATTGCGTAAATGCTTATTCCCAACATACCAGCACTGTGGCTTTGAAGTCAACAAAGCAGTCGTGAGTGGCTTCCTCATATCCATACCACACACCCACCAAAGGGAGGACTGGCATTCCTCATGCTAGTTTAATCATGTCCCGTTTTATTGCAGTATTACATATGTGCCAGCAGAAAATTTAGACGAGTACAGGGCCAGTATGGGACAACAGACAGAGGGAGATGTGCCGCTTGAACTTTTTCCTTCACATATTGTCAGGTGAGTCAAAAGGCGGATGGTTTTCTCCCAGATAGCTCTTGAATCTGACTCTTTCCATACACCTTGCACATTTTGGGGAGATAAGTTTTGTTTTAGAAGAGATGAAAGATGGATGATTTTCTTCAACCAGCAGCCACTAAAATAAAAAGCTGTTAAGAATACAGTTTTTGCTTTGACTAGCAAATTCTTAAGCATTCTTACAAGACTGTTTGATCTGTGCAAAAAGGAGATTGAATTGTTTCTCATCCTAAATTTCTCTTAAATACCATGTAATTGGATTTATGGATTGCCACAAATACTGAAGTGCTTCCAACATAAGACTTTGGTATTGATGGTCTTTCCAGAACATAACTGTAAAGAATAAATTGTGCCATTCTTTTCCTTGAGTTTCAAAAAGTCATTGCTGTTACAGTCCAAAATTTCAAAGTGATTAATAATTGGGGTCTTTTTAAATTTATCTCCAAAAGCAGTAAGTTTTGTTGAGTGTTGCTGTTGTAATTTCTTCCATTTTGAAAATAGTTAATTGCCTTTAGCTTTGAGTTAGTTCTAATTCCAAATTGTAGTCTTTTATTCCATGTTGTGGATAGAAACTTCATTGCAGAAAAAAAGTGGACAGGGGCTCCCTGAACACCATATGTATTGTAACAGACATCAGAGAAAGAAGTTCCTTCCGTGAATCTGGGAGGTACAAATTCTAATGCTGGCAGGGTGATTCAATATATGAATTTTTTCAGAAAAATCTAATGATTATATGTATTCTTTAGAAATAAATTGCATGTTCCTGTTTATCATCAGGGAACTCCCAGAGCTTCCAGAACGTGAAGAGGGGGAGGGAGAAGAAAGTGAACTTCAAAATGCAGCTTTCAGTAACTGGAACCAGCCCAGAAAGTAAGTGCAGGTCTAGTTGCACGTAATAAAATGTCACCTGAAATTCAAAAATTTTGAAATATATTTTAAGAGGAGTAAAAAACTAACAGAATCGCTGCACTTTTGTATGTTGTGCATTGCAGGAATAATTAACAATTGACTTTTACTGCCATTGGGCTAAATCCCTGCAATCTAGCAGTTTCTTGATTGTTAGAGTAATTTATCTTTACTTAGCCCAAGCTGACCCTCAGGGATCAAGTCAGAAAAGATGAAGAGAAAGATTCAGTTTCTATTAGAACCCAAACTACGTGACCAGCTCTAGACTCAATTACAGAATTTCTGATCAATCCAGTAGATAACTTCCACTGAAAGGCAAAACTGTGCAAGGAGGAGTTACGTCAGAATTTTTTAAAATAATTTTGCAAATCCAGGTGTCTTCAGTATGCAACTTTGTCATAATGACAACAGATTTTAATTTATTTTCCTCCTTTTTTTGACACAAAAGGGTCGAACTCTGGAGAGAGCCTAGCAAGTCATTGGGGATCAGCATTGTTGGAGGACGAGGGATGGGAAGCCGCCTGAGTAATGGAGAAGTGATGAGAGGGATCTTTATCAAGCATATCCTGGAAGACAGCCCAGCTGGAAAAAATGGAACACTGAAAACTGGAGATCGGATTGTAGAGGTAGCATCTGAATGCCTTTTGCTACAATTCCCCCAGCATCTCAGGAGTCACTGAGATGGATGGGTGGTTTGGGCTGACAGCTGTGCAATTGCTTCAGCTGATACCACTTGAGCCTCATGGACTGTAGTACCATCTGCTGATGTTTGTGTCCAGACAGCTGTCTGTTAAGTTGAATATCCAACCTGAAACATAGATGGCTGACTGTGTGAGCAGGGATCTACAAAGCCAGCAGTTTGACCTGCCTATTTTAAAACCAGCATGTGTAAGAAAAAGCTTAAGTTTGGTGAAACTAAAAGATTTTTCGCCTTTGCGTATTGGATAGCAATAGAAATAGCCAGTGCAAACCATGCAAATGAATGCCAAGCTTATTTTCCTCTTAAATCTTAATCAATTCGCATCATTCTTGTGCATTTTGTGCAGGAATTAAGGGGGGCACAATTTTTTTTTCTCTTGACATGAAGAAATCTGGGTTTGATACTTCAGACCTCAAGAACATTGTGCCCATGCCTGAGTGTAATGTTGCCAGGGTATTGCAGGGAGGGGTTTATCTTAATTTCTCTTCTACTTAGAAATGTGCTCATGCAGCCACTTCTGCTTTCTCACATAAAGATATTGAAGAATGAACATGCTGAAGGGAATAGGTCTTTCCTGGCATGACTATCAGGGTCAGATACTGCCCTATCTCCAGTGTCAGGCTATAAGGAACTGCCTCTGCTTAACTGTGCTGGATGTCCTTAGCTGACTATCCATCGGTAAGCACAACAAGCAGAGTGATGGAGTTGGTGATTCTGGCTCAGAGTTGGCTTGACTTACATGGTGGTACTGAAACTGCAGTTTGCTGTTTGCTACAAGATCCATATCAAGAATCTTGAAATAATACTTTAGTATAGGTAGCACTTTCTACAACAGGATGCAACAGTTTGCAGTATATAAGAAGTTGGGAGATGGAATTTTGCTGGAAGGCCACAAAGTTAAAAACATTAATTTCATGTTAATAACTGGATTTTTATGAGTGCAGTTGTTTCTGGTAGTGATGCTGGCAGAAGCTGGAATGGGTGAGTGAAATCAAAATGTTGTGTTAATGTGACTGTTTCTGAATGGACTGTTTCAGTTTCTCATGTTGTGGCGTATGTAAACTTGATCTCTGTAGTGTGTACAGTTTTTCAGACATGGGAAGTTGGAGAGTGGTATTGTTTTTGATCAGTTCCTCGTAGGTTTAGAATTTCTCTCAGATTGTTTTTATGCTCTCCTATTTGCACTGGATGGTTAAGTCTGAGTTAGAAAAGTAAAAAGTTGTTGAGGTAATCCTCACCATATAACTTTGTGTGCTAGAATTGCTACTAACAAATAACCTTTCTGTGTTAGCTTCTAGCTTTTATTGTGGTCATTGTGAGAATACTTTACTGATACTAACCTCACCGTAACATTGTTCTTACCTGGATATCAGGACAAATTGCTTTACACACCCACGCATATACAGACATGAAAGAAAACAACCAGGCACAAAAATGACCAGGGACAAATTAGCCATCCTTTGTAAATGCCTTCTTCTAGAAGCCATTAGTTTTTCAGCTCTGACCTAAAAATTTAACTTCTGAAGAAATTGTCTCGTACCTAAAATTGATCTTACCTTGCTCTAAAAAACAAAAAAAAAAAGAAGAAAAGAAAAAGGTACACTGTACCAGCATAATACCTCATCATTAAAGACTCTCCAGCACCTAACAAGTTTCAGTTTTTAAATCTCATAAAGTCCTGGGTAATAGTTTTTTCTTAAGATGAGATTCGCAGGAAGCAGTATTTGGTAAACACTACCACTCTCTTCAGATTATCATATCTCTTCTGTTACATTGCCTGAGGGAAAACTTGTGGAGCCTGAACTAAAAATGTTGAAAATCCTATTTTTAAAACAGAGGAATAGGAGAATATTTATTTATTGTCCTATCAGTTCTCTTGGAAATACCAAACCTGTGTGTGAGGGACCTCAGGCCACGTCAGGAGAAAGGTTTCCACTAAAAACAGAGGTTTGGGTTTTAGTCAAAGTTTCCTAACCAAAACTCAAGACTGACTCATGACATTTGTAGCTTCTTGCAATGTTAAGATGAGGCCTTCCAATTACAGGTGGATGGAATTGACCTCAGAGATGCCAGCCACGAACAAGCTGTGGAAGCCATACGGAAGGCAGGCAATCCTGTAGTCTTTATGGTACAGAGCATTATAAGCAGACCAAGGGTAAGCATAAAGAATGTGAAAAGAGATGTAATTCATAGTAATAGATGAAGCAAATGTTCAAGATGGTGGTGTTTGGGAATGGGATATTTAATCCTGAAAGTGCCATCTCAACTACTTCAGGAACAAAGATTTGATTTAAGTATTATTTCCATTTAGAATGAAATCGATTTGGATTTGGAAATACCCTCCAGCACGCCGTCCTCAAACTATTTTGAAAAGCCTCAAGAAAGATAATTTGTTGGGGGGCAGAGTAGGAGTCTAACTAAAACCAACTCTTAGAGATTGACAGCATGTCTGAGGAGCGCATGCAGAAATACAGCACCTGTTAAAAAATTCCTTGGACGTTAATGAAAGGACCTAGAAGTACACGGAAGTTTTCCGTCACTAAGCTGCATGGACATTGCAGACAAAAGCTACTGAGCTTTAATATAAGTTGCTTGCATCACTAGAAACTAAACTTCTTCATTGTAGAGTCTGTGTAAGCTGCATGTTTATTTACTAGTTGTCTCATAACTCTTGTTCTCCAGCCAGAGTCTCTTTATAGCCCTCCTTCAGCTTCTGCTCCCTGTGGGCAGAAAACTACTAACCCATTTTATCGTCAGTCATCTAAGGTAAAGTTGCATGAAAAAGCTCTGTTGAATGTTGATTATTGATACTGAAGCTACTAAAGTAAGGCTTTTGCATTTGCTGTGATGTGAACAGAATTGCCACTCCTGAATGTTTAGGCCTATTTGGCATGGAAGTGATGCCATTACTTTATCACAACTTTTATTTAGAGAATGCTTCTTTGCTATTTTTGGTTGTAGTTCTTTATTCTCTCTTTTCAGATTAAGCTTGTTGGTTATTTCTTGACTGTACTAACAAACTCTTGTTTCTCTGTGAGCAGAAACATTGCAAATGCTCTTCCTGTACCCGTACATTATGTTGTGATCTTCATAAATGGCATTATATTTATTATTTTCATCTTTTGAAACTGACACTTGTACTTTATAGTAAGATCTTATGAGGGAATTTCCTGCTTTCATTCATATCCAGTCACCCAAATAGCCAGCTGCCTGCACACACGAGCTATAATTATTATGGTACCACTATGTATTCAACCAGGCAGTCAGTTTTAAGTGACATGTAGTTAATGAGTCCATTTCTTTCCTTTTGTTGTTTTCATTCAGGTTTAGTAGTTAGAGATCCTGTGTATACTCCAGAATAGCCCAAATAATGCACGTGGACTGTGAAAAGATAGTGATAGTTTTGCTATTAAGGAGTTACCCATTGAGTGTGTGTTTCATACTAATACTCCACTGTGTATTTCTGAGTAAGAAACAATATATGACTGTGATTATGGTTCCATAGTAGTGTTACAGCATTATGCTTGATGAAATGCTAGCTAGTTCCTGATAACTTAGCATCTTGGACACATTGATAAAATTCTGAACAGAAGTTAGTTAAAAAAAGGAAAAAACAGAAAGAAAAATCCTGTTACTTGAGGCTTTATTTGAATTTAAAAAATAGTTAAAGAGGAAATTCCCTTTATTTTAGCATTTGTTTTTCTTGTCCTAGACTGCACAAGAAAGTATGCTAAACTGAACTGTTCAGGCAAATTCAAATGCTCCATATTTTATCACAGTAATCAGTCTGTATTAATACAATGCTTTTGCATGGATTAATATTAGGGCTAGTATTTCAGGAGCTATGCCATCATGACAAAATAAAAAAGGCAAAATTTTGAATGACTGTAGCTGATCTTTTGTTTCCTCTTTTACTAGAATTTTACTGTTGTTATATGAAATGTTTGTGATGTTTATTTTAGTTACCTAAAATTTCAACAAGATACATTTTAAAGTTCTTTGCAGATGAATTGTATTTTTAAAGTGTAATAGCATGATTATAGTAACAAATTACTTTTCACGAATTTCTCTTTATAAAATTCAAAATCAACTGTGAATCACATTCACAGAAAATCTTGTTGTACCCTAGGGAAAACAGCCTGTTGACTTTAAGTGACTTGCCCATGAAGACACCTTGGTCATTCATGGCATTACTTTGTCACTGCTGAAGATACAGTAGAGCCAAGACATAAGTTGTCTTACCAAATTGCATTACTTTTTTGCAACATGGTATTTGAAAATAAATGTTTAGGGCTGTGTTTACTATTTTTGGAAGAATTTAAAAAACCAAATGCATTAAGAAATTTTTTAAACAGCACCGTATATTTGGATTAAATTACTCTTGATATAAATGATCCTGGAAGGTTTTCACATTTCTGTCTATACTATTTTTCAGGAGTGTTAAACTTACAGCCCTAAGACTTACAGGTAATTTCCAGATGGATAGACATAGTATATTTGTGAAATATAATATATAGTGAAATTACTTCTAGGTATACACAGTATATTTCCAACATACTATTTGAAATCAGAGCCGTTTCCTCCTTATTAAGCAGATTCTGATCTCAAAATAGAACACAGTACAAAACCTGCATAGGGAATATAAATGGTCAAATGATATTCTTTTATTTGATCTAAATGTGTAAACTCCTTTTCTCTTAAATAATAATGAGAAAGTACCTTGCTTCAGGGGAAGACCAGAGTATTTAGTTTCAATAAAGTATAGATTCAGGCAATTATACATGCATATGCACGTATACGAAGTGTTATGTAAAAATTATTATTAGATATGAAATCTGCTTAGAGATGCCTGATATTACTAAACCCTCACTTCTCCAAAATAAACAGAGTGTGTTACCACAGAAGTTAAATCAAATTATGAGAATCTGTGGTTTTCAAAATAAAACTAAATCTACTACATTATTACAGGTAATTGTGTTCATCCTAACCCAGAAATCCACAATTTTTTCAATTAATTAATGTGTGAGAGTGTCCCATATGCTGAGATGTTTGGACAAAATTGTACAAATATCACAGCACATAAATGCTGTGCAGTTCTGCACTTGATGTACTCTGTGGTCTAGAACAGGTGTGAGGATTGGTGCTTTTCCTCTCTGCTGCCAGAAACACAGGGCAAATACAGTTTTTCCCAGCTTCACATATCTGTTGCAAAGTGCAGAAAGTGGACCCTGTTTGGTTAGCCCAAACAACTAAATAAATATGTTTTGCTTCATGAGTGAAAATAATTTGTTTAAATTTTTTTTTGCTTAGTTTCTATTATGCTTTCCTTTTAGAACCCTTCCCTGCCTTTCCCGCAGAACAGTGTTTTCTGTAGGCCAGCTGTCTTCAGCAGCACTAACCCATTTGCTGATTCTTCTCAGTTCAACACTGCTAAGGTTGGATGATGACACACTATCTTTTCATTCACCAAACATCCTATGTGTGCTTCTTTCTCATTACTGTCTCTCTACATTTAATTTCTTTCATACCAGTTTCTGTTAAATGCTATGCTGATGAGCTTGAGAATTCTATATAGTGAATTTAAAAGACACAGACATGCATGTACACAGAACAGTTATGGAGAAATTAAAAAATGCCAGCTCCATTAATCATAGCCACGAAATCTGATCTATCCAGAGCTACCAAAGGAGTAGGTTTTTAGTTATAAGATCAGTCCCTGTGGTATATGTTAAAATACCAACCAAGGGTAACTGTCTTACCAGTGTAAGGTGTTTTGCTGCTATGTACTTCTTTTTGGTTTTTTGTGGTTATGACTTTCCAGCCTTGATATCTCTCTTTTATTTTTGCATGAAAAAAAAAAAAAACACTGGCAGCTTTTTTTTATGATAATTCATGAAAATATTTTCCCTCTGCTTCTTGAAAATTCTTTTAATGCACCATGAATAGGACGCTGATGTCTTTGGAAATATAAAAAAGTTAGATTTTTTTTTTTTTTTTGTGGCTAGTGCTTACTTACTGCATGTTGTTCACAATGGGAACAGAGTTAATCTCTAACATGTTAATAAAAAAAGTTTAATCCTAATGTGCATGCATTTTTGATTTAATAAAATAATTTCTAGCTGGTTTTACGTCTTGGAAGTGATTGTGCCCTTTGTCTATTTTCACATGTTGTCAAAAATATTGAATGTGCAACAAACACTTATAATATGATCTGTGGTGTATAATTGCATGTGTGTTTTGAAATCTCTTTTTGTGTTTTGTTACAGTTCTGAGGAAAGGGAGTAGACATGTAACATAAATGATGACTCGTGTTTTCTATATTTTCAAAAGTATTTCTGAAAAAAATTGCACATATTTTAAAAGACAGCCTGATGATCCTGCAGTTTCTGCATAATTCCTTTTTTAGCATTGATATAAGAATGGTCTTCTGTCATCTCCGTCCTTTTCTGAACACTGATGAATCAAGGTCCTCAGTAATCCCTTAAATACTTTTGTCCATTTATAAATCAAGTTAATAAAGTTGCTGCAATTAGTAAAATGAATCTGTAATTGAAAATGAGTTATTGGTTAATAGTACTGTGTTTTGCCAAAGGTGCTGTAACATGTGGATTGCTGTTTTCTGTTACTGTAGGAGGTATCGAATCCAGTTAGGGTTACCTTCCGTTGTTCCCCAACTAACCCTTTTGCTCCCACACCATTCAAGGTTTGTCTTAATTCCCATCAGTTGGTCCTACTGTATGTGTGCTGTACATTTGTACATGGCCTGTGATACCTTCTGGAGTACTGCTTCTTCCTCCACCTGTGCCTTCATTTTTTCAAGCTCCAGACTTGCTGTCATTTTCAGTACTTGCTTGGCTGTGATCAGAGTGACCCTCATAGTTGAATGGGTTCAGCAACTGTTGGATGCTTTGCATTTTAAATGAAATACTGCGGTGTGACACACTGAAAGTATTTCATGAGTTAAAGCCTTGTAGGATTTTTGTGCATTGCCCGATTCAGGGAGCAAAAGTCTTATGTGTGTGTAAACTGTGGGGACCGGCTTCTTCTTCTGGCTGTTGAAATGTGATGTGTCAGGCTGAGTTCTGGAAGCAGGACATCTTCCCCTCCACCCAAATGGCATTGTAGCACAGTTTTTACCCACCTACAAGGGCACCTTGCTTCCACTTTGATTTCAGCATTTCCTTAAACATCAGAAAAGTTTAGGTTATGTTACGTTGTTCTGCGTGTACAGTGGTACAAGAAAGATGCATTTTTTTGTCAATCATATTATGTTGGCTGCAGTTAATAAGTGCTAATCTGACAGGATGTAGCTCTACATCCACACCTTACAGATCTCCCAGAGATCCTTGACACCAATATTTAGTTCCTTTATTTTAGTCATGTTTTCTTTAATTTTGCTGTTCTTGGACACTGTCACTTACAAAGAGTACCTCTAAAGTAATATGCTAATTTTGGTTTTAAAACATAGAGACTAAGTTTTGCTGATCTGGTTTAATCTCACACTTGTATTGGATTTGTCTTGCAAGATTATGGTAGTTGGGGAGGCTATGGGGTGACTTTTGTCATATTTTTTCTCCCCTGTCCAGCTGAAGAAGGGAGTGATAGAGTAGCTTTGGTGAGCACCTGGCCTCCAGCCAGGGTCAGCCCACCAAAACACTGTACTTCCTAATTTCTTCAGGATATTATTTAGCTTTAGTAAAACCCTCAGAAGAACTCTGAAAAAAGAGTGTTTCTAAAAGTACTCTCTCTTTTGCCCCTCCTTGATGTGGAGGTCTATCACCAGCTTTCTTCTTGGTGGACACAGGAATTTTTGATTATGAAAAATAACTTTTAATGTTACTAGGTAGTGTTTCTACTCTTCTCTGATTCTGGTAGGTGACAATGTCTTTCCTAGAATTTTGTTGCTTCAGTTTAGGGATGTTTGGTATCATCTTAGGAGATGACATTGTCTTAGATTTGAAGCATGCAATATGACTAATGATACAAAAAGTCATATAACACTTATATGCGTTCTTTATAAAAATCATTGGCTTGGGTGTCACATTAAAACTTCCCACACTTTTAACACTTAGTGACTTCTTAGTTAAGTTCCTAGAACAGGTTCCTAAATGAAAGGAAAATCTTTTTCAAGCAGAAGCATAATGAGAGAACTGAAATAGGGCATTTGCAATTTCTTTCTATCTTTGGAGTTATAGAGTGAAGATATGTCATTTTTGTTTAGACATGGGACCTTTCTTAAATTTTGAAATTACTAAATTAGTAGCTTTCTAGGTTTCTCAACACTTTCAGTTTTAAAGCCGACAAAGTCTTCCAAGGTGTATGTTGTTATTCATTTCACTGTTGCTCTGATGGAGAGATTACCTGAGGGGTTTTTGCACCTAAAGACACCACCTGAGATACTGTGTTCAAATTTGCTGATGGAGGTAGTAAGAACTGAAAGGATGAGAACAGGGTTATAAATCTAGGGCAGCACACCTGAAAATTTCAGTGTTGGAAAAAGACTTGTTTTTCATTTGAAATTCTTGTTGTTTACTTCAGTAGCTGATCTGCCAAGTATCCAGGTCTCTTGAGCATGCATAAGCTTTGGAGTGATGGCATTCAGACAGAAGTTTCTTGCTTACATGTTTACCCTAAACAAGGCAGAATTATACAAATTTCACATAGTGAAATCCCTGATCAGAGTCCATATTCCTCAAGGAAACTGTCTTGTATGGAAGCTTGCAAGACTGTGGATTTGAGCATTTAACCATTATATTGCAGTAGTCATGTGTTTATACCTCTTAACTTTTTGTGAATATGGTTAGAACACATCAAGACCAAAAGTATTTGTCTCTTGTGATTTAATCTTTATCCTCCTTTGTTTGATCTCCTCTGTGCAGCTTATAGGAAGCTAGTAAATGAGACTGAAAAGGTCCAGTCACTATGGATTTCTTCAGTTATCATCTGTTTAATTTTGGTTTTTAACTGTTCTATCAGTTCATATGCCAGTTATTTCTTTTTCCTGTAGGTATTTTTGAAAGTACCTGGTTTTTTGTTTCCTTTCTCTTTCCTTGTATTTGGCTTGCAAAGCATATGATGGGAGGAAATTATATGTAATGACTTTTAAAAATAAAATTGGTTGTAAGTCTTTTACAAATCTGGCATTAAAACAAAAGCACTTGAGTCTTCATAAGAGGCTTTTTCTGAAACAAAAAGTGGCACATAAAACTTTACTGAATTGGGCCTTTACTGTGAGTTGTTTGCTTCCAGATACATTTTGGTGTGATGTTCTCTCTTACCTTGCCTGGTGTTTGTTTCTGTCTTTGATCTCTTGCCGCCTTTCTGTGTGTTATTAATTTAGAGTTTGAGCTGCTTGGTATTGAAACTTTGAAGCTGTAGTCGTTGCCATTTTGACATTTTTGTATACTAGTTTTCCCTACATAGAGTTTGCATCTTCTTAGCCATTGCGTTTTTCTTGTCCTCTGCAGGCATTTGGTCAGTCAGATGTAGAACCAGAAAAGACTTCGCTTTGTAACTTGCCTCTGCCCCCTCCTTCAGCATTTTCAGGAATGAGCTGTGATGTTGCACAGTCATCTTCTATCAGAGTCCCAGAAGATGTGGAGAAGGAGGATGAGTTTGGTTATAGCTGGAGTAAGTTTTTTCTGTGATAATATTTTAAATACTCAGTATTAAAATTGCGCTGTATAAGACACAGATGTGGGGACATCCAGTTTGAACTGCTTCTTTCTCATGTGCATCGTGGTTTGGGTGTTCAGGGTTGCTGTTTTAGTTGTGTTTGGTCAGATGCACATGGGAAAATACAAAACTCACTTCTTTTTCTTCATTGCACTGCAGTCTTGTTTTTCCTCCATGGTCCAAATTCAATGTAGGAATACTTGAAGAATTTCATTGTACTCCAGGTAACTGATGGCAGTGATCAGTGTTATAGTTTCTGTTACCTGAAGGTGTTACTGGAGAGAAGATTACTTATTGTGTGTATGAAATTTAATTTTTAAGAAAATTTATAATATTTTCTGAAATTATAAGGAAAACAAAAAGCTAGAAATATTATTATAAATCACCTAAGGCTTAGCTTAAAAGAAGGTGTGGTTTACGCTGAAAATTTCAACATCCATTGTGGGCTTCTTCTGTCAGAGACTGCCCACTGAGCACTGATCTTGACTCTCTAGGTGACTTGTGAAACTTTCTAATGTAAATCCAACCTCTGCTACCCACACTTTTACATTTAGAAAAGATCATGCAGCGCTATGGAAATCTACCAGGAGAGTTATACATGATTGAGCTGGAAAAAGGAAAGACAGGTCTGGGACTTAGTCTTGCTGGTAACAAAGACCGATCCAGGATGAGTGTCTTTATAGTGGGAATTGATCCAAATGGAGCAGCTGGAAAAGATGGCAGGTTACAGATTGCAGATGAGCTGCTAGAGGTGAGTTTTTGCAATTTATACTGAAACCCAAATGTACTGATTTCAAAGACCAGATTTCTTGCTGAAATATATATGTTTTTCGGTGGATTTTGAAATCCCAAATTTATCCAAGTTCATATCTCTATGCTATCAAATTTTCCTTCTGATGTATGCCAAATAGTTGTAGCAGTTTTTTTTCCTGGTTATAGTAGAGTTTGGTGCTAATAACACCAAGTTTTGGGTTAGAGCCCTGTATGCACCATTCATGTAAGAGTTGGACTCAATGATCCTTGTGGGTCCCTTCTAACTCAGAAGATTCAGCGATTCTGAATGAAGGTGTGTTGAATAAAAATGTGGGACAACAGCAGTTTCTGAGTTATGGGGATGTTTGGAATGGCAGTGAATTGCAGATCATTAAAAATATTTAAGTCCTCCAGTCCATCTGTCTGTGGAGTACTCCAGACTTTCTAATTAGTTCTCTGTTTACTAGAAGTGGAATAATAGCAGAATATTTTTCTATTGTGCAACACAGAGTGTGGAAATTAAATGGGGGAAACAGGAACATACCTATTTTTATTATGGACTTCTAACTCATGACGTGTTTGGGTGCTATTTTCTAGTGGAGTGACCGAACCACTAAATATGCAACTAACGTTTCCAGTACATATGTGAGCGAAAACTATTTCTATATTCCCACAGCCCAGTTGATGATACTTGCAGATGTATACCCTACTACAGCTTTTCCCATTCTTTCTGGTAGCAGTAGGTAACATGACCCTCACAGAAATGCTTTGTGTAACTTCAAAGCTATGTGTGAAGGTGTTTGAGGATGTACTGGGGAAACGGTTCAGAGAGGCAATGGTGAATCTGAGCAAAGCTTGAGGGAGACATTAAGAAAGTAAATTATATAGGGTGGAAGTTGCAGACTAGGAAAGAAATTAAGGATTTGTGACACTGTGGACCAAGCCTCAAGGAGAGAACTTTGTTGCAGACTCCAGTGTTGTGAGACAGTTCTCTTGAAACATCTGTTTTTAAAATCCTGATGTTGAAGAGCTAGAATATTCTGAGAACACATTGAAACGCATCTGTCTGAATCTGACATCCTGTGATTTCTTGTTTACTGTCCACACTGTAAACTTGCAGACTAATGCTAAGAAATTGCCTCAACCTCTTCTGAGAGGAGACATCTGAGCTTGCTCCCTATATTCCCAAGCAGCTGTCCAGCAGCTGTTGGGGGCCATGTCCCATCACCCCACTTGGCAGCCTGACCATGTATTTTTCACAAGCCTGTGGACAACACTGCAGGGAGTGCTGCATTTGGATTGTCGACTCCAGTGTAAATGACAGGGCTCAAGACCCCTGTGACATGCCTGGTGGACACACCCTGCATAGGAGGTGGTTGCTGTTACGCTCAGCCCTCTGTACAGTGTCTTGCATCTGTTGCTCACTGCTGTGTCTGTGCTTCTATTAGTGCTACCTGTGTGCAATGTATTACTTTCCCCACAGAACTTCAGCACTGTGGTTTTCCATTTTCGAGAAAAAATGCAACTAATAAAATGCAAGCAAGTAATGGCCTTAGTCTGTAAATTCACACTGATAGCTCCTCTCCTATCTGAATCATAGGTGCTTCAGGGTGTTGTAGTGAGTCTGCTCTGCCAAATGGAAAAAAGATTGCCAGGTCACATCTTCAGATAGTAAGTGTGGAACCGTAGAATGGCTTGGGTTGGAAGGGACCTTAAGGATCATCTACTTCCAAGTCTCCCTCAATGGCCTGAGTTGCCAACCACTAGATCAAGTTGCTCAGGTCCCATTCAATCTGACCTTGAACACTTCCAGAGGGAGCATTCACAGCTTTTCTGGGCAACCTGTTCCAGTGCCTCACTATCCTCTGGATAAAGAGTTTTTTCCTGACATCTAATCTAAAACTTTCCATTTAAAACCATTGCCTCTTGTCATATCCCTATTGTCCACGTAAAAAGTTACTCTTCCTCTTTTTTTGTAAGCCCCATTTAGGTTCTGGAAGGCTGAAATGATGTCTCCCCAGAGCTTTCTCTTCTCCAGGCTAAAAAGCCACAACTCTCTCAGCCTGTCTTCTCAGGAGAGGTGCTCTAGCTCTTTGGTCATATTCATGGCCCTCCTGTAGAGCTGCTCTGACAGATCCACATCTTTCTTGTGCTGAGAACTCCATGACTAGAGGTAGAGTCTCATGTGGTTAGAGTAGATGAGGAGAATCCTCTCCCTTGATCTTCTGGTCACACCTCTTTGGATGCAGCCCAAGATGTCATTCACCTTCTGGGCTGTAAGCCTACAGTGTTGGCTCATGTCCAGATTTTCATTCAGAAGAATCCCAAAGTCCTTCTCTGCAGGGCTGCTCTCAATGACTTCTATTCCCAGTCTGTACTCTTGTCTTGGATTGCCCCAACCCAGGTGCAGGACCTTGTAATTGGACTTGTTGCATCTCATGAGATTCCCACAGACCCACTTGACAAGTGTGTCCGGGTCCCTCCAGATAGCATCCCATCCTTATGTTGTGTCAACTACACCAGTCATCTTCGTGTCATCTGCAAATCTGCTGAGGGTGCACTTGATCCCTTCATCTGTTTCATTGATAAAGATATTAAAGAGCCCTGGTCCCAGGACAGACTTGTCACCAGCCTCTACCTGGACACAGAGCCATTGACCACAACACTATGCCTGCCTCCATCCAGCCAGTTCCTTATCCACCCAATAGTTCACCCTTCAAATCTGTCTATCTCTAATTTGAAGGTAAGGATATGCTGTGGAACTTTGTCAAAGGTCTTACAGAGGCTTAGGTTGATGTCATTGGTTGGTCTTCCCTTGCCAGCCATTGCAGTTGCTCTGTCAAAGAAGGATGCCAGATTGGGCAGGCGTGTTTTATCCTTTGTGAAGCTGTGCTGGCCATCTCAGATGACCTCCTTGTCTTTTATGTGCCTTAACATTGCTTCCATGAGGATCTGCTCCATGGTGTTCCCAGGCACAGAGAAGGGGCTCATTGGTCTGTGGTTGCCTAGATCTTCCTTTCTACACTTTTAAGAAGTGAGAGTGATGTTTTATGTTTTCTACTCACTGGGGACCTTACCTGACTTCCATGATTTCTTAAGTAGGATGGAGAGTGCCTTGGCAACTACATCAGCCAGTTCCTTCAGGAACCTGGATTCCAGATCATCAAGCCCCATTGACTTGTGCCTATTCAGTTTCATCAAGTGGTCCCAAACTTACTTTTTGTTTACAGTGGGAGAGAATTTGCTTCCCCCAACCCCCACCTAGAGGTTCAGTAGCTTGAGAGTTGTGGGAAGCCAGACTGTAATTGAAGACTGAAGTGAAGAACTTTTGAGTTCCACACCCTTCTTCATGTCCATTGCCACCAGCTGGCCCTTCTTGTTTGTCAGGGCGGTACACTCTCCTTGGCCTTTCTTTTCTGACCCCTTATAGAATCCCTTCTGATAACTCTTTGCATCCCTTGCCAAAGCCCGTTGCATCTGTGCCTTAGCTTTCCTAAACCCATCTCTACACACATCCCAATCATATCCCTGTACTCTTCCCGGATCATCTGTCCCTAGTTCCACTAGCTGTGCATTTCTTTCTTACTCCTCAGTTTGAGGAGCAGATCCTTGTTTAGCCATGCTGGTTTCCAGCTTGCCTTGCTTGATTTCTTACACGTGGAGATTGAGTATCCTCAAAAAGCTGCCAGCTCTGGTGAGGTCCTCTGTCCCTAAGGACAGTTTCTGAGGGAATCTCATCCACTAATTCTTTAAATGTCTGGAGGTTCATTATTCTAAAGATCAGGGTCAGTTCCAGCTACGCTCTTTTTCAAGTCTGTGTTCCTTGAGATCAGTTATTTAACCAGGGCGTGGTCTCTACAGCCAAGGCTGACTCCCGTCTTAATCTCTCTAATGAGCTCATCCGCACTGGTGAGCATCAGGTCCAGTAACTCTGCTTCTCTGTTTCGTTTGTCCAATACCTGGACCAGGAAGTTATCCTCATGCACTTTAGGAGTCTCCTGGATTGCTTGCAGTCAGCTGTACCACTTTCCCAGCAGACATGAAGATGGTTGAAATCCCCCATCAGGATGAGAGCTTGTGGGCGCGATGAGTTCTGTATCTGAAGCAAGAAATCAGCAGGCTCGCTGTGATCAGGTAGATGTGGCAGACCCTAGACACAAGGTGTCCCTTGCTCTTGCTGTCCTTCATTTTTACACACAGGCTCTTGAGCTATTTTCTTGGCCGTTTCTGAGGCAGCTCTTCACAATCTATCACACACAGCACATGTCTGCCCCTCCTTCCAGCCTTTCTTTTCTGAGAAGGTTGTAGCCCTTGATTGAAGTGTCCCAGTGGTGTGATTCATCCCACCAACTGATTTCCAGTTTCTCTTGCTTGTTACCCATGCTGCCCATATTAGTGTAGAGGCACTTAAGCTGGATTATCAACCTCTTCACCTTTTGAGAAGAACCCTCCTTAGTTCATTTGGGACAATTTAGAGTTGTTTCTCTGCTGCTTGGTGTTTCCTCGTTCCTCTCTGACACACAGAAATACATCCCCTTCCCTCTTTCTCATAAAATCTAGTTTAAAACTCTGCTAAATGTGCTAGTGTTCAGACTTCTGTGTACAAAGTGCCTGGCTCAGGGGTGCAAAGTGCCTGAGATTCAATAAATAATAGCAATCTCGTTGCAGGATATAAGCAATTCATTTATTTGTTACGGTTAGAATTTCCCATGGCCCTGCTTAATCACCTCATCAGTCATGAAGTGATCAATGGCAACTGAAAATAGGTGATGTGCCAAGTTAACCCAATATAACTCAGAGAATGACATTTTTAGCCCTGTGACAGTGTTAGTCTGAAGTCAAACTGTAGTGAATACTTTTACTGGAAGAAGGGAGTGAAAGCAGGACGTAACATAACTCTCTTATACAGTTGCTGTTTAGCCAGTGATATGGACTTTTTAGGCTTAAAAATTAGTTTAAGGAATTAAAATATTTTGGTAAATAATTGCTACCTTTCCTTATCTAGATAAATGGCCAGGTCCTTTATGGAAGGACTCATCAGAATGCTTCCTCAATAATCAAATGCGCACCATCTAAAGTAAAAGTAATCTTTATCAGGTAAGTTCTGGTAAAAAGTTTGGCTGAAAAGGTTTAGTTTTTAATGTGCTCAAGTTTCACACAGTGTTTGTTATTTTTAATTTTGGTAACATAGATGTGCTTTTGATACAATCTTACTAATTGTTAAATACATCTTGGAGTTTTCTGTTTTGATATTTGTTTTGTGAGTGCCATAAACTAAGAACCAGATTTAAACTTGTCTTAAGAAATATGGGGTGGTACTATTACCTTATTACTACATTCTTTAACTGACTATATTGCAGAAACAAAGATGCAGTAAATCAGATGGCTGTTTGCCCTGCAAAGTCAGTAGAGGCTTCACAGTGTACTTCAGGCACACTTCAACACCAAGAGGTAAATATTTGTTTTTCTTACTTGACCAAAATACGTTGTTCTGGATAGAGGAGGACCCTATCTGCTTCGGAAATACAGTAAAAGAGAAAGAAACCCAATAGAAAAACAAGTGAGATTTTAGTAACGTTGCTAAATTTAGTACAGCTGTGATTGATTCTGTTTCGTTTTATATTCTTCTATACTATGAAGTAAGCCTAACATTCCCATCAATAGGGTTTTAGAAGTTTAAGTGAAACTAGGAAATGAAATGAGCAGATTGACTTTAAATGTTTTTGCACTACTTTGTTTTGATGCAAAATGTTTTATATAGTCGCTTTTTCTTTTTCTCTTAGATTGATTTCAGTGTTGCAAACCCAAGTGCATTTTCTGACTTGAGTTCATGTAAAAACATTCAGTATGTGGAACTTCCTAAGGTATGTACTGCATCTATAACAGTCACATTTTTATTCAGTAGCCATTCAATTTTGTAATGCAGTCCCTCTTATGGCAAACAGTCTCTTAGTTACAAGAAGTCAGTGAAGAGATTTCTAGAGATCTTCTGTTCCTGTTTGGGAATGGACAGGACTGTTTTTGATTTGCCAATTGCTTTGTGTCTCTGGAAGAAGTATTCTCTTGTTCTATTTGCAGAACTTTTGATAACCATTTACTGATGGTTCCTCAGGTAAAATCAATGCCCTAATTGTTTTAAGTAACAACTGAATTACAATTTACCTTGTAAGTTTCAAAGGGGTGGGTTTGAATTTAGAAGTGTTTCAGATTTATCTTGGTAGTCAGTATACTGTTTATAGGTTGGCAGAATCTATTCCAGAAGTCATTTAAAACAAAAATATTGGTGCATTGTGAAACCCCAAACTTGGTAAGTCAGCAGGCTTCACTAGGCTTTAGTGAATGTATTCTAACATTTTGATATCACAGTACTTAACCATTTGCATTTTTCTGTTTGCCCCAGGATCAAGGAGGCTTTGGAATTGCCATTAGTGAAGAAGACACAACTAATGGAGTAGTTATTAAAAGCTTAACAGATCATGGTGCGGCTGCGAAGGTGTGAGAATGTTTAAAATCTGATTAGGGAATGAAGAATGTTTTTTGGAGTAGCATCCGTAGTTCATATTTTTTATTTTATGTTTTTCCAGGATGGACGTATCAAAGTCGGAGATGTGATTCTGGCAGTGGATGATGAAATTGTTGTGGGATATCCTGTAGAAAAGGTGCTTCTGAAGTGTCAGGAATGTTGCAGAAAGCACACTGCTTAATATAGGAGGTGATTGTGTCTTAAACTAGTGAGGTTCTCATGGCTATACTCTTACTTCATTTTTCAAAGCTGGCTAAAAAACCAAAGATCTGCAGGCACTGTCTGGATAAGGAAACTACTGAAAAATAAGCGAAATCCTAAATTTACAGCTCAACTATTATTTTATATTAATGCAGTACATGAATCCTCCTATCTCTGCTTTGAATGTGGTTTTATTTTCCCTGTGGTTCAGACCTAATGCCTGAGAGACACTTAGTGCAATAAAAAGCCATGAACTATTGCTTTATAATGACTCTGCATAGCTAGTCCACTTTAAAAGTATTAGAACCAGTAAAACTAATATGTGTAAATTTACATGAGTGAGTTGTATCCGTGGTAAATCAAGTCATAAACTGTGCTTATCCATGGGAACTGTCTGTAGCAACAGCCTCATTATATTCCAAGCATAGTATTTCAACCCTTTGGAGAAAAATGTCTCCATTCCTAAATAACAAGATTTATTTCTAGCTTCTAGCTCTGCAAACTCAATTTGGGTTCTGTAGTAAATCAAGGAGGCCTTTTTTCTAGCACCTGCCTTGCTACTAAGAAAAGTGATTCTTTAGGCATGAGTAGATTACTTTCTGTATGTTAAAGGGCAATTAGGAGAGCATCAATCTTGCTCTCTGATGTACTGCTATCTCTGAGGCAGTAAATAAGTAAGAGATAGTGAAGTTGCCTGTAAGGAGGTAGGGGTAGGTAAGCTTTGTAAGAACAAAGACTGAGTAAGTAATTTCTGAAAATAGCACTACCTAAATGTGAAGTGTAAAGAGGATTTGGTGTCTTTTCTGCAAGATGGCAATTGATTTTGAAGGGTTTTCAGTATCTCTTTGAACTAGATTTTGCGTTGTACCCTAGTGTCTTTCTCTCCCTTCCATAATTCAGGTAATATTTTCAGGTTTTTCTTCCAGACTGACAGTTGCACATTTCTTTAGTTCAGTAGATATTTTGGCATTGACTTCTGTGAGATCAGAATTTGGCTCCACCCAGCATTAAAAGGCAACACTTTTTTTTTTCCCTAATAATTGCTATAAATATAGTATTTTGTCTGGAGAAGCCACTGAAAGACTGCAGCATTCTCACCTGGTATAGTTTGGCAAAGTTTCATGGAAAAATGTTGCTTAGAAAAAATCAATATTTTTCTCTGTTCCTTACGAGAAAACCTGCAGGACTGTGACTAGTAGCTCCAGTTTGTGGAACTGTTACTCTGCTTATTTTTGGTTTGCAACTGAACAATCCAGTTACGCTTTTCATAGGCTTTTATCTTTATCATTCAGTTTATTAGTCTCCTGAAGACATCCAAATCTGTGGTGAGGCTTACAATCAGCCCAGCAGAGACAGATAACCTGACTACAGCACCAGCCCCTTCCAGCACTGTCCCAGCAGAGAAGAGGAATATACAACAACCAGCAGCTGTTCCTCCTTCCAGCTCACCAGAACCAGAAGCAGTCAAAAGTAATGTTTTTCTTGTGTGTCTGTCTTCACTGGGGTTGTAACATAAAAACAAAGACCCAGCTTGTAAGTTTTCCCTTTCTGCATGCGCTCCACTGTCTTCTGCACTTTCTAATATTCCAGATTACATATTCATATAGATAAAGCATCGTTCCACCATACTAAGGACCTACCTCTTGCCCTGCTGTTGTAGAGGCAGGAGGATGAAAGGATTTTCTCCTCCATCTCAAACATGCAGCAGGTGCCTTTGTCATGGTTGTCTAGAACTAAGTGAAAGGCATTCCTTTAAATGAGGGAGAAAAGTAATGTCATTTTTTGTAGAAAAAGGGGATGGTTGAGACTGTCTTGCCATTTATGAGCAGCCACATTTGACTCTTCTCCTTCAGAGTGGAGAGTTACGATGTTTCTGATGGATGATGCCTATTGGTTAAGCAACACGCTTCTAAGTTAATAATAACTCAAGTAATGCACACATCATATAGATGTTTAAATTAAATTCTATCCTAAATAGAATATGTTATGTACAACATCTTCTTTGGCTGTCCAGACTGTAATCCAGGTACTTGATGGTATAAAAACAGGACACCTGCAAATAAAACTACAGGATAGTACTTGTCTGAGGAGGAGGGAGAATTGGCAGCATTGTTCTCTGTGGATCAGCTGTTCAGCTATTGCTGTACAGCTGTCAGTGAACTCTGAAAAATGTTGTTTTAAAGTTACTTTTCTAATACCAAACCCTGTTACTGTAACCAGGATGTTTCATTGTTGTTTTAGACACAAGCAGGTCTTCAACTCCAGCCATGTTAACCTCCGACCCAGCTACTTGTCCCATCATTCCTGGATGTGAAACAACCATTGATATCTCCAAGGGGCGGACTGGTCTTGGTCTGAGCATTGTTGGAGGAGCAGACACTTTGCTGGTTGGTTGGAAAAATATGTGTGTCACTCAAGTGAAATAACAGTAATGAAATTAAAGTCTGATAGAAGACATTTTTTGTCATTTGTTTCTATAGCATTTATTGAGAGATGCAAAAGAAAAAAAACAAGAAAAAAGCCCTTTCTAAAATTAAAAGTAAAAATGAGCTTCTTAAATATTTTGTTATTTTGTTCTGCATGCATCTGACTTTCTTTCCACCTGACTTGTCATTTATGGATTATAGTAGCAATTTTCAGTTACTTTTGGTTCAAAATGGCACCTGTTCTTTCAACGCGCAATTTTGTTGTTTTTGTTGTTGACAGGGAGCGATCATTATCCATGAAGTATATGAAGAAGGAGCAGCATCTAAAGATGGAAGACTGTGGGCTGGCGATCAGATACTAGAGGTATGGTGATTTCTTTGGTTGCTTTTGTTTTCATTGCTGGTTAGGCCTGTTGTATTTGTCTGCTGTAAGGTGCTGCAGAATTTACCATTGTACGCTTTCATTGCAGGTGAATGGAATTGACCTCAGGAATGCCACACATGATGAAGCCATTAATGTCCTCCGACAGACTCCCCAAAAAGTTCGTCTGACTGTGTACAGGGATGAAGCTCAGTACAAGGAGGAAGACATGTATGATGTGCTGAGTATAGAGCTCCAGAAGAAGCCTGGTAAAGGCCTTGGGCTGAGTATTGTTGGGAAGAGGTATGTAATGTACATGGAGATTCAGTGTCTGAAACTTCCTTATCATGTTTCTTTTGTGGTCTGGTGCTCAGATCCTGTGGACTTGAAGGCCATACATCTTATTTTTGTGCCTAAGCTAACCAGCCTTTCTTAGAGGAACTAAGTCAGTGTTACTTAACAGAAAAATGAGACAATGTTTATTGTGTTCCCAATAGGAAACCAATAATACAACTGTCAAACTGTAATATAAAATTCATGTGTGTATTTGCAGAAATGACACAGGTGTGTTTGTGTCAGACATTGTCAAAGGAGGAATAGCAGATACAGATGGGAGATTGATGCAAGGAGACCAGATATTGACAGTGAATGGAGAAGATGTCCGAAATGCTAACCAGGAGGCAGTTGCAGCTTTGCTAAAGGTATTGGGAAAAGAGAAGATGGGTAAGAGTGAAAGATTGAGATGCAGATTTTTTGCAAGTTTTTAACTTTATTCAGACTGAGATCAGACTGTTAATGGGATGTCAGTGAGATGAGTTGTGGATCCAAATCTAAGCTTCCTGAAATCTAGAGCATTCATATTTTGATACTTTACCTGATAAAACTAGGAGTAATGATGGTGCAGAAAGCCATACATTTACAGGGTTTATAGAAGACCTTTACAGAGTACCATTACCTAAAACTACCAAAAACTTAACACTGTATTTTGTCGAGCAAACTGATAACTGGTTAACTGTTTCACATTTTCAGAAAGTTATGCAGAACTGACTTTAAATGATGGAGAATTCAGCAGAGTAGTTGTGCCAAAAGTGACTACTTTCATAGTTTGTTTACAAGGGCCTGTAGTGATAGGACAAGAGGGAATGATTTAAACTAAAAGAGTAAGTTTAGATCAGTTGTTAGGCACAAATTCTTTAGTGTGAGAATGGTGAGGCACTGGAATAGGTTGCCCAGAAAAGGTGTGGATGCCCCATCCCTGGAACTGTTCAAGGCCGGGTTGGATGGGGCTCTGAGTAACCTGGTCTACTAGGAGAGGTTAATTTTTGTTTTATTATATATGTTGTGTGCCACCTTACATCCATTAAGTATTACAATGCATTTTTCAGGGACCAAGCATTTGGTATAAAAAACTGCTTTCTCAGAGTTTACTGAAGTAACTACCTGCAGCTCTTGGAGCCAATCTATTCTTGATAAATTTTTTGTTTCTGATGTCTTTCCCGTATTTCCAAATCAGAATGAAGTCAGATATACAATATTTCCTGTAGTCTGGCAGGAAGTTCAGCTGGTCAGCCAGCTTGTCTGTTTTTCAGTCCAGAGTTTTGAGACACGCTGCATGATAAGGATTCCACTGAGTCAGCATTTTAAATGGAGAACTGTTTCACTGGAAAAAAAATTATCAGATGCTAATTATAGCTGTCTCTTGGATACATAGGCACATGGTTATGCTCCTTAACACTCACATTCAAAGGTATATTTTTCCAGATCTTTTGGATTTATTGGGTAGGAGGAGTCCTGGGGGAGAGCAGTGGTCAGAAAGCTGGAGATAGGAGGACTTCTGTATTCAGCATGTGCCCATTAATGAGAATGCCAGAACAGGATCTGTGTTGTGACAATGAACTTGTTAGTATACTCTTCTTTGGTTATAATACTTTTCCATTCTTACATGACAGTTTTTTAGTTTTATTTAAGAACACAGCATTTCTTCTTCATATGCTGTACCTTTATGTCTCCTCTGAATAAAAATGCCGTTTCATGTGGAAAGTTCCTTTCATTTTGAGAAGCATTTTGGAGTATCTTACTGAAGATGCTTAGTTCCCATTTACCATTCTTGTATTAAAGTTTTAAGTACTTAATCATTGCTCAGTAGTACTTGTAATTAATTTTCATAGCCTTGAGAACTGGGCTTTTAAAATACCTTAGATTATTGTTAATAATTATTTTGTTTACATAGTATAAGTGGAATAAAGCATGGTCACTCACATGTAGGCAGTCACCACTTCCCGTTCAGGTATCCATTCAGTTCTCATTCATGAGAGTAGGATCTACGAGTAAATTGTCTTGGACTGCCTAAAATGTAATTTGCTAGAAAATAATTCTATAATCTTTGGAAAATTCCAGTGTATTTTAAGTAAAATGAGACAAATAGAATGTGTCATCGGTCTGAGCATTTTGCCTGTTCTTGCAGGGTTTCTTTTGAAGTATCCCTCAAAGTACGTGACAAGATTATTAGCTTTTCCCCTCACTAGACTTAATGGACCTTTCAAATGGAAGCATTTAGGGAGAGAGAAAGGTGTAATAAAACTAAATGGGAATTGATTTTATTCACAAGTTCTGTTGGAAAGTATTACCTCCTACTTTCACACATTATAGTTTTAAAATCTCATTTGTGGGTTTGCATATTTGTGAGGATGTGGTAATTTTAGATACATATTTCCTCAATATTCCATTTGGAATAAGAGTTGTCCATATGGTTTAATACAACTAAATTCATGCAAGCAAAGAATGGTTTTGCCTGAGCTTTGATCAAGTCTTTTCCAGGACTTAGAGAAGTCAACATTACTTACGAAATAAAAAGCGATGAAGCAATAAATCTTTTTTAGTGTCACTCCTCAGAGAATAGCAACAGAATATGAGGCATTGAAACCTTGTTTGAATGGATATGTCTGGTTGGTTTTGATATATTTGCCTGTTACTGTGAATTTTTCTGACAAATGCATGAATCTCTCTTAAGATAATAAAGTTAAAACACGATAAATAAAGGCAACCTCATATATTAGTAAGTTCTTTGAATGCAGAAGTTTACACTGACAAATTCCCAGTAAAAGGAAAAAAAACCAAAATAGCAACAAAACTGATATTTCTGTATTAATACATTGCAGATTGATGTTTTCTTTTGACACTACTTGTATTACGTTGAAAGTCGAATTTTCTTGGTCTTTTTTGTGATAATAACATCTCTGTTTTTTCAAAATAATGTCTTGATTTTTAAATATTTAATTGCAGGGTGAATGTCCTCCTGAGACATGCATTTTATGTAGACTCAATAGCATAGTTAAAATCTTAAAGGGTAGTGAAAGAACTTTCCCATGTGAAATCAGTCCACATCACCCAGCTTATTTCTGGGAGTCAAATGCAGAAACTTCACTTAAACTATAGATGTTTAGGAAATTTTCTGCCCAAAATTTCTTTAGTTATGTTGGTGTCTATGCAGAGTAACAGATAATTTCAAAAGTTTGAGAGAGATGAGTAACTTCCAGTTCAATTACCATGTTCTCAGTCATATCAAGAGAACTAATGATTAAGACTTCGAGGTGTTTTTAGTTTTTATTTTAGTTTTTATTGTGAAAATTGTATGTTGACATTGTAATTCAGAAGCTACTCCTTATTAAGTGCAGTGGAATAGAATTAGTATTCTTGTGTGATTTTCATATCTGCATTATAATACTAATTGATACAGTATAAAAAATGTATCCTGTTCAGTATTCAGTATCATGGTGTACTTTGTGTGTCTCTGATCCTGCCATGGACTCTGTCAGCAGAGTGCTCATTGCAGGGTTGCTAGTCCATAATTCTTATCTCTGTCCATTTTTTTTTTTCTTCTTCCACTTTCTAGAAAGTCACTTAAATATTGTAGGTTTTAGTCTTGTAGACAGAAGAGAAGTGTTACAAGTGACTGTTTGTTTAGTGTTCCTTAGGTACAGTAAGACTAGAGGTTGGAAGAATAAAAGCTGGGCCATTTCACTCTGAGAGGAGAACATCCCAGGGCAGCCAGGTATGTAACTATAAAATTGGTTAGTTTAGGAGAAATAATGTTAAATAATGAAAGCAAATAGAAAGATAGGTTTTATGATTACAATTATTTTTCACATACCTGATCCAAGATTAAGAAATTTTGCAGCTTTTCAGTAGCCAGTTTATATGTTCAGCTTAGCATATTGTATCTGTTATAGACAGGATCCAGCCAAAACTGCAATCCAGAAATGACTTTGCTGCAGGCTCCAGCCCGGAAGCACAAAGAACTCCAATTCTCACCAATACCAGAAGAAGTTAGAGTCAACTTTAAACCTTTAGTTACTTTCAGAGTAGTTGGCATGCAGTGGAGTACTGCTTCAGTAAGCTTAGGGAATTTCTCCATTCCTTGCATGTTCTTATTGTAATCTTGGCCGCCAGAAGCAGGAAACCTGTGCCGTTTCCATCACACTTCTCTTATTTATTTTATTGTTGGTTTGATGGTGGATTGTTACAACCTCCCATCAGTTTCTACATTTGAAAGTACTGCATCAGTTTCTGCATTTGAAAGCACCTTCCATGGCATAGCAGCTCACACTGTGATTGTTTCCAGTAGGAGCTGCAGTTCTTAGAACTCACAAATTACCGTAAGAACTTTGTCTGGCTGTGAACTGGGGATGAAAATTATCAAGTATTAAATATAAATAGTTTGAGACACAATTAAACAGTTTCCAGTGAGCAGGTTAAGACTAGATAAGACTAAAATGTTAGGCTTTCTTCAAAATTAGTATTGCTAAACAACATGGAAACATGCAGACTCTGGTTGGCCTTATTCTAAGGTGAAGCTCAAAATGTTGAATGTTTTGAAGAGTGTCACAGTCAGTGAACTAGTCTCACTGGGAACCATGTTTTTCCTTTACTTGCCCTGCAAGTATAGTGTCTCAGTTTTGGAGACAAAACTTCAGGAGGAAAGGGCCTCCCCTTTTCCTCCACCAATAAGACAAGTGGTTCACAAGAAGTGGAAGTGGGAAAAAAACCCCAAACTGTTTATTAACACACAAACAAAACAGAGTAGAACAGGATTAAAAAAACTTCAAAATACAACAAATTCCTGCAGAGGGAGCAGACATGTGGGCTCGGATCAGCCAGGGTTGCCCCCACAGGCTCCCCAGACCAGTGAGGAGGGAAGGGAGGCAGTCAGGCAAGGGGAAGGAAAGGGAAAAAAGAACAAGAAAAACCCAACAGAACCTTTTCCCAGCTAGCTGGAACACAAAGGAAACCAAAAAGCAGCACAGCGCTCCTGGCGTACTCCCTCCCAAGCCGCGCCGAGCCCCCCGAGCCCTTGGGCTGAACCGTTCCACCGCCCCCTGGGCCCCGTGGCTCCGGCCCCGCCCCCTGGGTCCATCTTAAAGGCACAGCATCCTTGGGCATTGAGCAGACAGTTAAGGAATAAAGCGGCTTCATAACATCACCCCAGGACATTCCACCCCTTATTCCATACCGTCTGCTCAATGCCCAAATTAATACATTTCAACTTTAAACACACACGTTTATACATATATACATAACTATATACAAACAGTGGCAGCAGCCTTCGACAAACATACATAGACATTCAAACATTACAAGCAGTTCTCGTACAACATCAAATCTCCCTGTGGTACACAACGTGTTTCTCCATCCTTCTGCATTATGCACCATGTGCAACCTGGCCCCTGAGCAAAGACAACCCCATGGATGTGTTTGTCTTTACGGAGTAATCCAAACAAATTTTCCCAGGAGTCCCCTGACATGCACTGCTGGGACTTTGTCTCCATCTACTGTATGCAGGGGTTCAGATTGGGCAGGCCCTGCTCAGTTGGTGGAGCCTTGGGTGTTCACCAACCATGTGGCCTTAGCTAAATGCATCTCCCAGTTTTTAAAAGTTCCCCCACCCAGTGCCTTCAGTGGTTTTGAGCAGGCCATTGCACTGTTCCACTTTGCCTGCCACTGGTGCATGGTAAGGGATGTGGTACACCCACTCAATGCCATGTTCCCTAGCTCAGGTGTTTATAAGGCCATTCTTGAAATGAGTCCCACTTCAGATTCAATTCTCTCAGGGGTACCATGCCTCCAGAAGATCTGCTTTTCAAGGCCCAAGATGGTTTTATGGGCTGTAACATGAGGCACAGGGTAGGTCTCCAGCCATCCAGTGGTGGCTTCTACCATTGTGAGCACATAGCGCTTGCCTTGGCGGGTTTGAGGCAGTGTGATGTAATCAATCTGCCAGGCCTCCCCATACCTGTATTTGGACCATTGCCCACCATACCACAGGGGCTTCACCCGCTTGGCCTGCTTGATCACAGTGCATGTCTCACAATCATGGATAACCTGGGAGATACTGTCCATGGTTAGATCCACCCCTCAGTCTTGTGCCCACTTGTAGGTGGCATCTCTGCCCTGATGGCCTGAGGCATCATGGGCCCATTGAGCTAGGAACAACTCTCCTTTATGTTTCCAATCGAAGTCTACCTGTGACACTTCTATCTTTCCAGTCTGATCTACCTGCTTATTGTTTCGGTGTTCTTCATTAGCCCTACTCTTGGGGACATGGGCATCTACATGGTGGACTTTCTATTAACTATCTTTCTTACTCGGGCAGCGATGTCTTTCCACTCTTCAGCAGCCCAGATTGGTTTTCCCCTGTGCTGCCAATTAGCCTTTTCCCACTTTTCCAGCCATCCCTACGGAGCATTGGCTACCATCCATGAATCGGTGTAGAGGTAGAGCTTTGGCCACTTCTCTCTTTCAAGCAATGTCCAGTGCCAGCTGAACGGCTTTAAGTTTGGCAAGTTGGCTCAATCCACCTTCTCCTTCAGTAGCTTCTGCAACCCATTGTGTAGGACTTCATACAGCTGCTTTCCACTTCTGTTTCATCCCTATGATGCGACAAGAACCATCAGTGAAAAGAGCATAGCGTGTGTCTTCTGATGGCAGTTGGTTGTATGGTGGAGCTTCTTCAGTATGCGTCACTTGCTCTGGTTCCTCTTCATCAGTGAGACCAAAGCTTTCACCTTCAGGCCAATTTGTGATTATTTCTAAGATCCCAGGGCAATTTGGGTTTCCAATACAGGGACGTTGTGTTACGAGGGCAATCCACTTGCTCCATGTGGCATCGGTGCCATGGTGGGTAGAGGGAACCTTTCCTTTAGACATCCACCCCAGCATCGGTAGTCGGGGTGCCAGGAGGAGTTGTCCTTCAGTGCCATTACATCTGAGGCGGCTTGGATTCCTTCATAGGCTGCCAAGATTTCCTTCTCTGTTGGGGTGTAGTTGGCTTCAGACCCTCTGTAGCTTCGGCTCCAGAATCCCAGTGGTCGACCTCGAGTCTCACCAGGCACCTTCTGCCAGAGGCTCCAGGACAGACCATGGCTCCCGGCTGCAGAATAGAGCACGTTCTTCACTTCTGGTCCTGTCCTGACTGGGCCAAGGGCTACTGCATGGGCGATCTCCTGCTTGATGTGGGCAAAGGCTTGCTGCTGTTCAGGGGCCCCAATGGAAATTGTTCTTTTTGTGGGTAACCAGATAGAGAGGGCTCACAGTCTGGCTGTACTCAGGAATATGCATCCTCCAAAAACCTATGGCACCTAGGAAAGCTTCTGTTTCCTTTTTGTTGGTTGGTGGAGACATCGCAGTGATCTTATTGATGACCTCAGTGGGAATCTATTGCTGTCCATCTTGCCATTTCACTCCCAGGAACTGGATCTCTTTAGCAGGTCCCTTGACTTTGCTCTTCTTGATGGCAAAACTGGCTTCCAGGAGAATCTGGATGATTTTCTTGCCTTTCTCAAACACTTCTGCTGTGGTGTTCCCCCACACAATGATGTCATCAATGTACTGCAGATGTTCTGGAGCCTCACCCTTTTCTAGTGCTGTCTGGATCAGTCCATGGCAGATGGTGGGACTGTGCTTCTGTGCTTCCACCCCTGGGACAGTCGGTTCCAGGTGTACTGCACGCCCCTCCAGGTGAAGGCAAACTGAGGCCTGCACTCTGCTGCCAGAGGAATGGAGAAAAATGCATTGGCAATGTCAATAGTGGTGTACCACTTCGCTGCTTTGGACTCCAGCTCGTACTGGAGCTCCAACATGTCCGGCACGGCAGCGCTCAGCGGTGGAGTCACTTCATTCAGGGCACGATAGTCCACAGTCAATCTCCATTCCCCGTCAGACTTGCGCACAGGCCAGATGGGGCTGTTGAAGGGTGAGCGGGTCTTGCTGATCACCCCTTGGCTCTCCAGCTCGCGGATCATCTTGTGGATGGGAATCACAGCATCTCGATTTGTCCGATACTGCCAGCGGTGCACTGTCAAGGTGGCAATTGGCACTCGCTGCTCTTTTCCCTTCAGAAGCCCAACTGCAGAAGGATTCTCGGTCAGCCCAGGCAAGGTGTTCAACTGCCTAATGCCCTCTGCCTCCACAGCAGTGTACTAGTTTGAAAACAAACCAGTGGGAGGCACAAAGTCAGAATAACAATTTAATGGGGAAATTAAAGAAAAGGAAAAAAAACTAAAAGAAAACACTGGTTCAAACTGACAGAGTCAAGATAAAACCTGACATCCTATTAGTCAGGGTGGTGGTAGCAGTCTGGTAGAATGGTGGCTGCAGTCCTCTGAAGCAGTGATCCTGTAGAAAAGGGTCTGCTCTTCCTCAGAAGGTCCAGTGGTGGCTGTGTAGCTCCTGTCCTCTGGAAATCCAGTGGAAAGGTTGTCTCTGGTGTTCAGAATCTCAGAATATATCCAAGATGGAATGCTTGGTTCCTCCCTCTGGGTGGAGCATCTCACAATGGGATGATGAGTCATGAGGCCAAGTGTTGATTAGGCTCATTAACAGAAGATGGTTCAGAGGGAGTTATCTCTGAGTCATGCTGCAGGACAATGATGGGCCATTAATAGAAAGATAGTCTGGGGGGAGGAGGCAAGGAAACACTGCCCCACCTGATTTCAACAGCTCATGAGGATGGTAATAGAATACACTGCAACCCAGGACAGCAGCTGTTCCAAAGGCCCACCTGAGTCCCTTCGGGTCTTTGAAATACCCACTCCGGGGAGAATCTATGCCCAGAATACACGGGGCCCGTGGGCCAGTCACAATAGGATGTTTCTTCCACTGCTTTCCAATTAGGCTCATGTCGGCTTCAGGAAGTGCAAACTGCTGCGATCCCCCTGTCACTCCAGAAATAGAAACCAGTTCTGCCCCCACGTGTCTCGATGGAATCAAGGTGCACTGCCCGCCTGTGTCAACCAAAGCTTCATATTTCTGTGGTTCTGATGTGCCAGGCCATCGGACCCACACCGTCCAAAAGATGGGATTTTCCCTGGCCTCTCCCTGGTTAGAGGCAGGGCCCCTCTAGTCCTGGTTATCATTCGAAACTTGAGCTACTTCCCCTCTGGTGGAACTCCCTCTCTCAGCATTACCATCCTTCAATTCATCACCCACGCTGCCAGGACCAAAGTTGATTTTCCATCCCACCTCCTCATGTCTTCCCCACTGTCACACAGGAAGAGCCACAGTTCAACTCTTGAGGTGCACCCTCTCTCCCTAGCTGTGGGACATCTGCTTCTGGTAACAGGGCCTCTGGTCTGTACTGATGCAATTTGGAGAAGGTCCTCTTTCAGCTCCTTCCTGAGTTTCTGATGAGTCTTGTCCATCCTATCTTCCAGACTCTTTTCCACAGCTGCAATTCTTGCTTGTGTTGGGCCGTGCACAGTGTCTGCATATGCCTGGAGCCTCCTCACCATAGGACTCACTGTCTCATCCCCATCATTCCACGTCATCATTGCCAAAGCAGGGACATATTCTGGTGGTGCGTGTTGTGCAAGTTTCAGCCACATCACTGGTGTGCATTTTACCATGTCAGGGCTCCTAATTGCTTGGTCATCTGAGAATATGATCTCTATCACTGCCAGTTCTCTCAGGCATTGAATCCCTTGTTCCATGGCCTTCCAGGGGTTTTGCTGCAGCTGGAGACCTTCCCGGCACAGGTATCTTTCCTTCACACTTCTTAAGAGCCGTGTCCAGAGACTGAGAGCTTCAGGGTCACTTGTCATCCCTTGGTCAATACTTAAATCACATGACAGGGACCCCAAATGCCTCGCTTCAGTGCCATCCAGAACTGTACCATCGCCTGCAGCATCCCAGATTCAGACCATCCAACTTAATACAGTTTTATCAGGCCATCAGGTGTAATCCTTCCTCAGGGTAGGAAGGCTCTCTATGGACAGGGACTCAGTAATGATCTCAGGTTCCAATTCCTCTGCTGGCTGTGAAGGTCCTGACTGCCCATCATCATCCACTGGGCAAACAGATTTGGCTTTGTGTTTCTTTCTCTGGACAGGGGCAATTGTTATTGGTTTAGGCTCCCCATCTGCTTTAGCTGCACCTGGAGTGATTGGGGTGTATGCTGGCTTATTCTCCTGCCCCTCTGGCTGTATCTTCTGCCCTACAGTATCTAACAGCGTGCGGTAAGCGTTAGCCAGGACCCAGCACATGGCAATGAGCTTTTCCTTTTCATCAGCATTGGTATTGCAATTTTCCTTCAGATACTTCCCCACCTCAGCTGGATTCTGAATTCATTGAGGGGGGAAGTTCTAGGCTATTGGGTCAGAAAACTGCTTCAGGGTCTGGCCTATGTCCTCCCATACCCCACAACACTTCGGATTTTCTACAACTGGGGCTGGTGTCTGGGCAACCCCTCTGGAAATCTCCACCCTTATTTTAGACTACATATTTTACTTATTTTAAGCTGGAGACCACATAGAGGAACCCTGCTAGATAACATAAGAAAGTGGTATCTTTAACATCCAGGGGAAACTGGACACTTTCAAAAGGTGACGTGCCAGATATGAAAGGGAAGAAGGAGATGAAGGGCTGGGAATTATCATCCTCTGCTTTTCCCCTAACAAACTGAGTGTAATTGCTAATACATTCCAAAAAGAAACTACCAAGGCCAGAATGGAAAAACAACATGACATACACATTCTTGATGGTTTCCATTACTTCCATCAAACTTCAAGAAATCGCTAGCACCAGGCATATTAAAATGGCAGTCCTGCTTCTTATAAAAGGTGTAAGCCAGGGAGCTGCCTGCCCATAGCTGTGGACACGTACTTATGGTTAAGTTCCACAGAAAAATTATTAAATCAAACTGCATGGTCTTACTGCTATAGTTCAATACAAAGTGATTCAAAGCAAAATGTTGGTGGGTTGTTTGTTTGTTTGGTTTTTTTTCCACTTTCACGTGCCCCTTAAGTTGGGCGCCAAATTTATGTCTTGGTTTTTGAGACAAAAGTTCAGGAGGAAAGGGCCTCCCCTTTTCCTCCACCAGTAAGACAAGTGGGTCATAAGGAGTGAAAGTGGGAAAAAGAAACCAAACTGTTTATTAACACACAAACAAAATGGTAGAACAGGATAAAAAAACCCCTCAAAATACAACAAATTCCTGGAGAGGGAGCAGACATGTGGGCTCAGACCAGCCGAGGCCACCCTGCGGGGCCACCCCCACAGGCTCCCCAGACCGGAACGGAGGGAAGGGAGGCAGTCAGGCAAGGGGAAGGAAAGGGAAAAAAGAACAAGAAAAACCCAACAGAACCTTTTCCCAGCTATTTGGAACACAAAGGAAACCAAAAAGCAGCATAGCGCTCCCGGTGCACTCCCTCCCAAGCCGCGCCGAGCCCTTGGGCTGAACCGTTCCACCGCCCCCTGGGCCCCCGTGGCTCCGGCCCCGCCCCCTGGGTCCATCTTAAAGGCACAGCATCCTTGGGCATTGAGCGGACAGTTAAGGAATAAAGCGGCTTCATAACATCACCCCAGAACATATAGTGAAAGTCTTTCTGGAAATTGTGCAGGTGAGGCTGAGTGGAGAGCCTCATCTTAGTTGTAGCTGATGCAGTAGGTGAACATTTGAGAGCCCACATGAGGATGTACTGAGATCTGTCTTTTGTATTCTGTCCTTACTGTGGTACTTGTGGCTAACTTGCCTTAGAAGTTCTCTGTAAGGTGATAGAAGGTGCAAATACCAGGGCCTTGTTGGGCCGTCAGAAGAAGCACTTCAAAGCTTTGCATGGGGTTGTAGACATACAGTTTCCATTGGTCTAATGATGTTTCAAAAAGGAGCTTTCTAGTGTGACCAAAAAGTATGTGGAGTTCTCTGACTCAGTTTTAACTGGGCACAGAAAAAATAAAATGCTGCAGAAAAGACACTGAAGTGTATTTTACAAGTTACAGTTTTACTTTTAGTAGCTGGGTCAGTGAAGCTCCTCTCTAATCCCACTTTAACACTGTGTGTAGGTCAGTGAAGGAAGTGGCAGTCTCTCATCGTTCAGTTTCCCAGTTTCTGGGCCCAGTGCACCTGAGGTCTTTGAAAGTGGCCTAAAGAAGAATACCAGTAAGTTGGAGAGTTTTTTAGTGCGTTCAGTGTTTTATACATGTGAACTGGTAGCTGAAATCTTTCTGTTAAAATGTTATAACTACATGATGCAGGCCTCAAAGTGATTCGTTAGTCAGTAAAATGCTGCAGAAGTGGTTACTGCTCGGTACATCATACATATCTTGTAGTAGCTCTTTATAAAAGGAGCTAGCAACTTCTTATGTCAGCGGTTTAGATACTGACAATCTAAGTTGAGCCATAATTTTATATTTAATCTAAATACATTGTATGATGCACTGTCTCATTCACAGAAATCTAGATACATGTGGAATAGCTGTCTCATGCTTAAATTTAGAACAAAGTTACTTCTGATAAAAGTATTTCTGGAAAATAATAATGTTTTTTCTATTCTATTTGAGCATGCTTAGGAGTCTTATTCCAAAAAGCTATTTAAATAGAGAGAACTGATGCTTCTTTCATCTATTCTAGAAGTATTTCAATCCAATTAATGTAATGACAGCCACTATCAAAATCAGATTAAAATATGTGTAACAAACAAGCAGAAAGTTAGAATCATCATAGTGATTCGGATAACTTTATTGGAAAAGTTTTTTAGGAATGCTAGTTTAACTTTTTTTTAAATTTATTTTAATTCTTTTGACAGCAGCTTCTGAAATACAGGGACTAAGAACAGTTGAAATAAAAAAGGTAAGTTGTAGCATGCAGTGGCATATATCAGGAATAGGTTTTGTAGATGTTGTCAATAGGTTCTTTACGGAATGGAAGAAGTCTAGGCCTACTAATTGTTTTTGGAAATTAATTTGTCTGTCTTTTCAGTTCAGGACTGCACTATTTCCACTGCCTATATTTTTATGTAAAATAGTGGGACTTATGCTATCATGTTTTGTGAGCTGTGTTGAAAGCAAAAGAAGGAAGAGATACTGGGACCTAATTTTATCATTACCAGATTGAGTTAAATGCAGACTCTGTTTTGGTAAAGTCAGGGGAATTGTACCAAAGTTGGAAGGCTGTTTTTTGGTATTTGATGTCTTTCTTCACACATATTTTTAATGAGTAGGTTCTTGCATGACAGCTGCCAGGTTTTCAAGTGTGAAATTCAGTCACATTCATTATGCGTGTGAGCTTAGTCACAGACTGCTTCTTATTTTCCAAAATATTTATATTTATTTGTCCTTGGTTGGCATCCAGTGCACCTGATTATATGGATTGTATTCAGCCATTCTCTTTTTACAGTAGAATCTGCAAATACTAGTTTTCAATAGCAGTTTTTACGGTGAGGTATTTGGGTGTGGTGCAGTGGTAAACAGCTGGTTTTGCTCTTCAACATTTGGGCACTAGGGGGAGCATAAAGATTAATTCTAGTCTTCAGAAGATTCAATGATAGGATATTCATATAGACTGTACTAAGGACAGCAATCCCATCTCATTGGTTTTCCTTGCTCAGACCTCTGTGCTGACACTAAGAGTCAGGTGCTGAATTCTGTAAGTATTTAGTTTGGTTAAGATAAAACACACAACTAAATCAGCAAATTTTCACCTATCTATGACTGAGAAGAAGAAACATCCATTCTGGTCTCTCTGCTTTCTTGAAGTGATGCAAAGCGTATAAGCTTAAAAACTGGCTTGACACAGGAATTCTGATTTTCATAAAATAGGGGTTTAGCAATCTTTTGAGGTAAGCCTGCAATTCTCTTTTTCTTTCCAGAAAAATCTAATCTTTTTTTAATTGCTATAACAGAGCCCTGCAGACTCACTAGGAGTGAGCATTGCTGGAGGTGTAGGAAGTCCTCTTGGAGATGTTCCTATATTTATTGCCATGATGCACCCGAATGGAGTTGCAGCTCTGACTCAAAAATTAAGAGTAAGTTAATAATTAAAAAGTCTGTAAAGATTGCATGGCAAATGCACCATAATTACTCTAGACAGGCAGTAAATCAGCAGTTCAGTGATACAGTTTTAAGTGCTTCAGGCTGTGCGAAGAATTCTTGCTGTTTGGATTGATGAAACAGTAACTCAGATCGGTAGCATAGGAAAGTGTAATTGCCAGCATGTGCTAAAGTAATCTTGGACCGCAGTTAGTCAGCATGTGAAAATTTAAAGCATAGGAAGTGGTTCAGAAGGATGCATTCTGTAAACGAGTGCCACTGCTGAGTGTGGTGGTGATTCCTGCAAATGTAGGTGTGCAGTCTGTTTTCTCTCTCATGTTTCCTATGCTTAGGATAGAGAGAGCACTTTTTAGGCTATGAGTTAGAGTGGGAGATTTTATCTGAAACTGTACTTAAATGTGTACTGTATCCAATCTGCATCAGAGGTGGTTGTATTTGACTCAGGTTTCTTGGAAAATGGTCAGTGTTATTTCAAGATGAAGTTGAAGAGAATCTCTGATGATAATTTGCTACTTCAGTCTATCTGTCTTCTGGTGACATGCAAAATGCATCTCTGTTTTTTAACATGTTGTATGTTTCTAGAGTTTTAGGATCAATTCTGTAAAGCTTCATTACTTTTTACACTGAATATACTAAACCAGTGTAATTTGCTAATTCTGATGTTGAATTGCCTACCTTTGTACTGGGTTATTTTGTAGTTCAAAGATTATTTGCTTTCAAGAGGAAATTTACTATGAATTTACAGTTGCTTCTCTCTTTCTTTGTACCCTAATATCACTGATAAAATCTAGCTAAATGCAAATGCACAGATCTGCTATTGTTGGAAGTGCCAAATCTATGTAACTGAGTTAGATTTTCTACGTTTTCTTCTGTAGGTTGGGGACAGGATTGTTAGCATCTGTGGAACATCTACGGAGGGCATGACTCATTCCCAAGCTGTTAATATCTTAAAAAATGCTTCAGGCACTATTGAGTTGCAGGTAAAAAAATCCTCAATGACATTTTGAATTTTTTCTGAATACTGTTTTGCCAGCTGCTACAATGAATTATTTTAGTGTCAGCTTTTTTATTTCGGTGTTTTCTGACCTCTGTTCCTAGGTTGTAGCTGGAGGAGAAGTGAGTGTCATAACTGGTCAGCCGCATGATCCACCTACGTCCAGTCTTTCATTTGCAGGACTAACTTCAACTGGCATTTTTCAGGATGATTTAGGGTCAGTAACTGTAGAATATACAGCCTCTGTAGCCTGTTACTTTAGATGGTATTCAGCCCATAAACCTTACAAATTCTAGCAAATAAGAAATGACATTTTTGGCTTTATCATGAGTAACATATTTGGTAAGCATGGGACCTGTGGGCCATAGGTCCTCTTCTACATTTTTCATGATGCAATTTGCTGTGCTGCAATTTTTTTTACCCTCTGTAGAGTTATGATGTCATTTGATTTCTTCTCCAGCCTCCATTGTTTCACTGAGACTGGGTAGCTGGGATTAACTGGTACAACCAAAAATTCTCTTTCCACTGTGGTATCTGTGTTTCCATACCGTGCTTTCTAGTGCTGGGCAACCAGGAGTATCAGATGTTTGTGGTGTACAAGGTATACTACTTCTGGTATTCTGCAAGGTGCATTATGTAAACAAGTTTTGCGTAAAACTCTGTCATAAATCTGAGGCATTTTTCTTTTAGGAATGGGGAAAGAGGAAAAGGGGTTCTTTGGCCACACATACCTACTTTGAAAAGTAGAACTCCAATATTTCTGACAATCAAAGTATGTGTGGGGAAATACACCTATTAATGATCTGTATAATAAACATGTACATACAAATACACAGTCATCTATTAGGAGAGAAGCAATTAAACCTTAATAGCATAAACTATTTGAGCTAATTTTAGACATTACAGGATTTTTAAAGTAGATGTTATAGAATCTTTAAGTACTGGCATTGCCTCTCTACTTCACTAGTAAGCACTGTTGGTGGCACATAGCAGCCATAACTATATCCTTAGCTGTGTATTTGAAATAGCTACTTTTATATAATAACATAGGCATTAGAGAGTTTACAATGTTTTACATGAACTGAAATAGCCTGTTCTTTGTAATAAAAGTATTTGTAGTTATAGTGGAAAGGGAAACGTATTGGTTAGCTTAAAAGGAGTGAAGTTTTTTGTTGAATGTTCTATGTGTTAAATCCAAGTTCAGAAAAAATATTCTTTTCCCTTTCCTTAGACCTCCTCAGTACAAGACCATTACTCTGGACAGAGGACCAGATGGCCTTGGCTTTAGTATTGTGGGTGGCTATGGCAGTCCCCATGGAGACTTACCCATTTATGTGAAGACAGTGTTTGCAAAGGTAGGTGTAAATTTGTTCAGCCAATCCATTTATTAGTTTACTGCAGTTATTGTTCTAAATCATGGCCTGGGTTTGCATTCAAAAGAATGTTACAGTTTCTCACAGCTTTTCCTTTTTAGTGCAAAGGCTGATCAAAATGTGCTTGCAGCATTTGAAGGCTGTAATGTTCAAAAGATTGAGACTTTCCAAATACAGGTGATTCAGCCTGTAGCAGAGTCTTGTCCAGCTCTCAACACTGGACTAGTGCAAATACTTAGAAAAACAGGTCCCTTGGCTTATATTTAGAGTGTGTTTACTTCAGGTAGTAGAGGGAACTGTTTTATTGAACTCAGACTGGACCTTCAGAGAAGTTCAGATGCTGACCTGGGTTGGATAATTTGGACTGCTCTAGGAAACAGAAGAGAGTCTGAGAAAACTGGAATCACAAATCCTAAATTTTTATGGTAAATCCAAGTATAAAACTGTCTTTTGCAAAACTTGCTGGAAAGTTCTCTGGGTCTTGAAAATGTTACTTCTATGATACTAGGTTTTAAACATTATACTAGCTGGAAAAATGGGGTTAAGGGAACAAAGCAATCATATGGTTCCAATTTCTAGATGTGGAAATTAGACAGGGCAGGGCGTACTGCAGCATTAGTGGTCTTTACAACAATTGGCTCTGCTTGTCAAAAGTGTTGTAAGGGGTTTTCTTTTAAGGACTATGTGTCAGGAAGAAAAAGAAATGCGTGAGTCTGCAGTTACTTGTTTTATTATTCCAGGGTGCAGCAGCAGAAGATGGACGCCTCAAGAGGGGGGATCAAATCATTGCTGTGAATGGGCAGAGTTTAGAAGGGGTGACCCATGAGGAAGCAGTTGCTATTCTGAAAAGGACAAAAGGAACAGTCACTTTGACTGTATTGTCATGAACTGGCTGCCTGATGAGTTAGGGTCAATAAGACAATATTGTTTAGTTTCCACATAGTAAAGAGAATGGCAATGTTTTGTGTAGTCTTCTTGCTCTTTCAGCTTCACAGGACTGTGTTACAACACTGAAGAAAAGCAACATTTAACCATATTTTTGTATGCTTTAGAACTACTTCTCTTCCTGTCAAAGCACTGGGATGACGTTAACTATGGAAACACCTGGATATTTTTCCTATTAGTAAGTCACCAGGAAAAAGTTTTCATTGATAACCACAGAACAAAACTGAAATTACTTTGGGTATGTTGGAAAAATGATAAATTCACCAAGTCAGTAAGGGGGTTGCATGGGTAGCAGTAGTCAGAAAACAGGAATAAGAAAATATTAATAAAGAAAATATTAATAAAACAGAGATTTGGGATGTAAGAGGAAAAGTATGTAATCTGGAGGCAGATGGTTGATAGACTAGATTTCTTTTTTAATTAGATGAGTTTTAAGGTCCCTTTCAACCCAAGCCATATTATTTCTCAATGCTCCAGCAGTTTGGTGACTTGGGTGGGTTATTTTGCTTGTCTGTGTGTTTAAATTTTTTAAGTCATGGTGTATCTGAAAAAAAAGAAAACTGTTTTATTTTGGCTTAGGTTTGAGAGTTTGATGATTTCGGGGAGGGGGTGGTGGTGGTGATGGTGGTTTTGGTTTTTGTTTGTTCGTTTTTGTTTGTGGGTTTTGTGGGACTTGTGCTCAGGGCTGAAAAATCCATTGCTAGTGGAAACTATTCCTCATGAATAAGAATGCCCAGCAACTTTAGTATTAGAAGAACTAGACTATTTAATAGTAATATTTTATAGTCTATATGGGTGGAAACAACCTTCCTAATATGAAGTGTCTGTAAGCAAAGGTTGTCCTCTTCCAACATACAAGACTACCTAGAGGCTCAGCACAGACATTTCTGCAAGCTGCTTGAATCAGAGCCGGGAACAAGCTGCTCAGAGCAGGTCTGCCTAGCTGCCAGCAGATGTCTGGCTATTGCCAGTGTGGAAGAAGCTGATGTTATGGTGTTGCTGCCATTATCAGTAGCTGCAGAGGTAGAGTCCTCCTTGAACTGAGTAATGGGTTGAGGATGGGTAAAGACCTGAAAATTCCTCACAGCGGAGGTGAGTAGTAAGACAGCAGTGGAAGTTTGCATCAGTAATGAGCAGAAGAGGAGATTTTACAGCTACAACAATTATTTTGGGGATATTAATTTTAGAGGCACAGATAAAAGTGTCTAGTAAGTACAATGCAACCATGCTGCTGTTCTTTGATCAGCAGCATGGTCAATAAATGCATAACTTTCTCATCACTAAAACTTTATCTAAAAACTGCACTCAATGAAACACTTAGCTGATTGTAACCTGCCTGCCTTTGCCTGCCGTGCTCTTAGGAATCTGGCAGATAAAGCATGCTTTTCCCATGATTTCTTTTCCTGCAGAAAAATTCAGCTGAGTCTTTTGAGAGAGGAAGATACCAGGCTAACTAGTATTCTATTTAGCAGCATGATGCTTTGTGTTAATTAGCAAAAATGGAGTTTTAGCCAGAAGGCCACCATCTCAATTATCACTTAAGAGAAATATAAGCTGAAAACGCAGGCAATGGTCAGGCCATTATTAGGGGATAATACAAAAGATTAGCATTCATTTTAGTGGGTCACAAAAACAGTATTAGGAGTGTCTGTCAAGTAGTATTAACAAATTGATAGCTACGTGTTAGTGAATTAACAAAAAAACCCCACTCCCTTTGTCTTTTTAACTGTTACACTGTGGTAGGCTAAGATGCAATAAACCAGATGCTACAGTTACTGGTTGCTGCTGTTATTGAATTGCTTTTATACTTATTCCTTGCATAGAGTGAGAAATGCCTACATTAGAGTATGTAAAGTCACTTTAAATAGTATCTATATTTGTAACAGAAGTAGTGTACAGCTATTTTGTTACTGCTCTTGTGTCACAATGGAGGATTTAAATTAATAAATTCCAAACTGTCATGATGAAGTAAAGTTCTGCGTGTTTTACTGGTTGCTTTACAATAGCTCACTTGCATTATTCATTCTGTTGCAAAAGATTAATTCAAAACAATTTAATAGTTTTAAAAAGGCAATTCTCTTTATGTGAACCTTAAAGCATCTGCTAAAATTTTTTTTTTTTTTTTTTTAAGATTTTATCGTCACTTGTCAACTCTTAGCAAATTCATGAAACTAAGAAGCTGTCTTGCTTTTTTTGTAACAGAGGGCATTAATCATTGTTAAAAAAGCATTCATTCAGACATGGGACTTGCCATGAGAGAGAAAAATAGTGAGCCATGGAGCTTGGGACTCAGAGAACAGGCTCTCCCCCAAGCCCCATGCCAGGAAACTGCTGCATGACCACTGCTTAGTGGCTGCCATGCACTGGACCACGTAGTAATAAACTTTGCAGGTTTAGGATGTTTGGTTTTTGTTATCATTTGGTATTCAACGCAACTTTCCAGTCAAAGGGGTTGGTCCTGTAAGGTGCTTGGTACTGTGGCCCAGTTCTACCCAGTTTTATGGTTTTTGTTACATTTTTTCCATGTGACTGTGTTACAGGTTTGGAAGGGTCTGGCGTCTTAAAGGCTCCATCGCATTGTCTGGTCAGATATCCAGCCCTTTCTTTTAACTTTGCTTAACTCTCAGCTATTCTTCATTCATGGCTGAAGGGTAATCAGAGTGGTGTTAATGTAAAGGTCTTTAATTTTAGAGTGGTATTAATGAAATGGACTGTCACTTCTTGAAAGCATGGGTCTGGACAAAGGACAGCTGATTCGTAAGAATACACATATTTCACTTCTTGACAGTGAGCAGGTATTGTTGGCATGGATGCTTTTCTGTTCGTTCCTCTGTTGGATTTTATTTCTGGGTTGGCTTTATGGAAACAGTAGTATTGTTAATTCTCAGCCTGGAGAAGGGTTGGAATTTAATAGCTGTTGCTGATCCCTTTTCCTTCACTCTATTCAGTCTCTTTTTTTAAGAAAAAAAAAAGAAGCTGTATACTCTATAGACCTGGATGAAGAAAAAAGTGTCATCTTTGTTGTAAGTGTCAAGAAGATGTTTTGTTTTGCTGATAGAGACTTGCAAGTAATGTGGAAGAACTTAGTACTTTTAATAGTGTTTTGCAAACAAAGCCTTATCTCAAAGTGGGAGTGACATTGGAAAGGGACATCTGTTAGATTTCTGCACACACTTTTTCTTGCTTTTTAAAAACAAATAGTTCGAAGCATTTAAAATATTCCTGTGTAGAGGGCACTTCAGTTTCAAGCTCCAATTGAAGCTACTAATCATAAAGTTTTCACTTTCTTTACAAATGTTATTAAAACTGTAAACAGTTTTAATAGTAAACAGTATTATCTTTAGTATATTTGACACCTGTAGTGTGGATTTTTCTTCTTTTTTTTGAACAGGTCGTCATGCATGTTCCTCAACAGACATGTAGATCATTCATATAATGTATTTCAGTTCATAGCCAGTGCAGGGTGATGCATTAACTTGTGAAGTTTTGCCATCTGTTTTCATGGAAGTGGTAACAATGATAGGTGAGAAGATTGAACTCAAGCACCTGAGAAGAATACACCTAATGGAAAATGATGCCTAAGTAGATTGAGTAAGTAGATTTTTTGCTATGTTTTTCTTCTCCTGTCATAAAATCTTCCTAAGCTTTCTACTCCCAGGGAAAATTTTCATTTGAAATGGGTAGAAAAAATGTAGATGCTGGTTCTCTTATTTCAAATTCTAAAAGCTGCATATATCTGAGCTGAAAATAACAGAATTTTCCAAGTTAAATTGTTAATTTTCAACTGGAGATTTTTTTTGATAAGTTGCAGCAGCAAGTTGGTTTGTGAAAGTGAGGTAAACAGGTTTTCACTTACTATTTCTCTTCAGACTACTTTGTAGTCAGTCCATTGTTTTTGATCTTCATATAGGTAGTTTAAATACATAGCTTTTTTTATTACGTCAAAGGAGTGTTTGAATCACGCACAGCAACAACTTACCTGTTTATGTGGCTGCAAGTACTGTGTTGGATTTTTTTAAATGCTTGCAGTTATATGTCCAGTTTGTCCATGGGCAGACAAGAGAAAGGTTTTTGTCTGAGAGGGGAGGTTTTGAATTTAACACTTGTTAGTATTTTCTGGTATTTCAGCCTTTGGCATTTTATTAGTTAAGACTACACTTTGTTAAGTGAATTCAGTTTAATTAAGAGTGTGCTTTGACTTACCAAGGTAGACATTATATCTAAAAGAGAGTGAATGTTCTTGAGTATTTCTGTGGGATGTCAGGTGCCCTTTTGGGTCTCTCAGCACTGTTCAACAGCAGTGTCATTTTGGTGTGTTTTCATAGTGTTTTGTTCATGCTTCTCACTGACCATAGCCACAGAAGAGGGCATGATACTAGGACTCAGAGGACTGAGGCCATGGGGTACATTTAAAAGATATGTTATCAGATTTCCACTACTGCACACCAGTTAGAGATAAAGAAGTTTCTTGTTTGAGCACCTCACACAAGTATTTAGGCTGAGGCACATGAAAGATTTTTTCAGGCTATAACTTTCAAGTACCTCCTCATGACAGGGATGCCAAAGCCACTGTGTCCAACACTTGAAGTTTTCACGTTATTTGGAATTTTACAGAAAGCAGCAGGAGCAGAATTTTGGGTAATTAGTAGGTAATAAGTTGTACTCTCTTTTGGGAGAATATTTATCTGAAACTGTCAAAAACATATACAGTTTGTTTTGACTGAAAAAAATATATTCATTACTCATTGTTAAATGTGAATATGTCTGTTGGACGTAGAAAGACAGTATTGTGGATGAGTTTTAGATAGAGAGATCTCAACACAATCCTGGTGGTTAAGGTAGCAGATGTTCACTGGAATTCCTGTTTGTGACAGAAACCACTGAGGACAGGTGATAATAAAAGATGATCATATGGGAAAAGCATTAGCCTTTGTTACTGTCACCAAGACCAGAAGAAGGGTAAAAGTGCAAGTACTCATATTTTTGTCTTTGTTTTGTTTTGTTTTGTTTGTTTTTAGTAAGTTCACACTAGCTCTTTTTCCCAGATTTTACTTTCTTTCACAAGTGTAGAGTTCCTCTGAAGGAAGGAATTTCAAGAGTATGAGAAGAATAATGCCTTATTAGAGGGCTAATAAGGTGTTCTCCTCATACTCTTGAAATGTAAAAAAAATACAGTGTTTCATAGATATGATTTTTCTTGCTTTAGATGAATATATACACACATTGGTAGTGAAGGAAAATGTTAATATTAGAATTCTCTTGGGGAATCCAAGTAACTCCAAACCTAGTGTCTGGGCTGGAGACTTCAGTTTTGGTAGCTGGAGATTTAAGTAGGACAAGTGACACAGTTAGCGTAGAAAATCAGTGTTGTTTCATGGTGATCTTAAGCACCAAGACAATACCCGCTGCATCTGCAGCTTCTTTTTGCATGCATCTGGATGGTACACTAGTTCAATTGTCATGTCCTGGAAAAGTTAGTATGAAGAGAAGGTCTAGGCTCCACTATTTCTCTTGCAACTCACGCTTCAATTGAAAACTAAGGTCCAGCAGCGTTTTGGGAGAACAACTGTAGGTTTCGGTCTGTATGAGAAGTTACGAGTTTTAGGTCTCAGGCAGACAAAAGCTTGAGTTGCTGTTCTCTGACAGATGTGGTGGTTAGCAGCTCATCTCTGGGTACAGCAGGCTCCAGAGACACTCCTTGACGGGACTGATGCATACTGGCACTTTTCAGTCCTGCATACCGGTGTGTACCACAGATTTCACTTGCAGTCCTGGAAATCAGAGCTTGGGTGGCCAGTTGACTCGGGGGGTTTTTAAAATGATCTAGCCTTGAGCATCTTGGCATTAATTTAAAGGTCATGTAGAGGACCTGAATTTGTTCTGCCTTTATCTCCAGTTCTACCAGGTACCTCAGGTACTTCCCTTTTTAAGCATATACATAAGGAGAAGTAGTCCACTCAAATTTATTGTTAATGTAGATCTAGAGGTTGTCTAACTGAATACGTATGTTGATTATTTCACAAGAATGTTCATGGACACATTCTCTTGGTAAGGCTTTTACAGCCTCTTTCAAAACACTGAATTACAGCAGTGATTGCCTTTGCGTTAAATTAACAAACCTTTGCAGTAAGGATAAATTTGGGCAGAAAGGAGAATTGCCTGAGACAAGGTAGGAAGCTCCTGGTCTGAGCTGATTTTCCTGTTGTGACTAAGCCTGCTCTCTGCCTTATGTCCCTAGGAAAAATTTGGCTTTGGTTTGTTTCGACTGGAAGCTGACCATCAGAATTCTATGTGTATAGTCTCTTTCCCTCTGGAAAAAGGCTTTTATTCAATTGTGGTTGCTAGAGCAGGAAGAAAAAAAAATATAACCAGACCTTTCCTTTAAGTGCAGATTTATGGAATATTAACATTTAGTAGAAATAGCTCATTAACAGTTTATTGTTTGCTCTAATATGGTCTCTTCTTTCCACTCTAAGAGTCTCTTCAAAGCCAGCTATTTTTCCAGCAGCCAAACCATACTTGTCTGCACCTCTCCTGCTCCCATTTCTTTTGATTGGTGTGTCTGCATTGGGATGGTGGGGGAAATAATGTGTGAGGGGAGGTTGTCAAAGGCTTTGTGTGTGCTCGTGCACATGTTTGTATGTATAGATCTGGGAATAGTACTGTGTAAGTGGTAACTATTGGCCTGCAGATATTTCCTTCCAGGTATGTTTTTTTTTCTTACAAAAGAAATTAAAATAGGCACACTAATCCTTTTTTCTATATGTAGGTTCTCAAAGGATTTTTTAAAAGAGAGTAAATATTTGATCTATTTTAGTATCAGGAAAAACTGCAGCAGAGGCATTATCCGTTTCTTCTTTGTGATTTTGTGATTCCCAATGAACCTTTTTCTAACTTGAACGTACATCTTTTCTATTAGCCTGGTAAGTTTAACAATGGAACACATTCCAGGTTCTGCTTTCGGAACAATGAAGTCCTATTTGAAGCTGAGAAATATTTGGGCCTGGGATACTGATGCTGTGTTTGTGGGGCTAAGATCACCTCATGAAGTATGAATACACTCCAGAGTTCCTCACTGATGGAAGCCCTTTGTTTAGGCCGATGTGAAAGACCTTACATTCATAGGATGGTTCCTTTTGTATACAGGAAGTATACTCAGTTTGACTTTACTGATAGTTTGAACTCAGGTACATGTATTATTGACTCACACTGGAGTATAAACCTTGGGTCTGTTGGCCAAGCTAGCGAATCTCTGATCAAGCCAAAAGTGGCAACCTGAATTGGATTGATTTCCTTCTAAATATCAAGGAGGAGGTGAACCAAACAGAAATGTTGGACAGCCAGCAGCAAAGGTAAAGCCCGTGTGCTTTTCTCTATATTGAAAGGTGGCTGCAACTGCCCTAGGATGAACTTCCAAATCAAAAGTGAATTGAATTAACAGGAGAGGGGTAAGTTAAATTAACAGGTAGCAGAAGAGGGAAAGTGCTCACCTATTTAGGCACAAATAGGCATGGAGGTGGCTCTGTGAGTGTTTCTTTTGTATTACAAAACCAATAAACAAGGTATTTGTGCAGTCAGCTCTGGTTTCAGCTTGGGCACTTAGCCTGGGAGCTTTGGGTACTGTAGCATTATGGGAGAGGCTATTTGGCTCTTACTACCCAGCCCCACGTGCACACCTTGAGGTCACACTAGCCCTGGAAGAAGGATGTAGGTCAGTCAATAGAAGCTGACTTTTGTGTAGCTACATTTATACACATTAAAAATTTTCAGTAATAGCCACTAGATAGCACTAGAGAATCAAGGTAGATCTCAAACAGCACAGGTTGCAGAGATTTCCACAAACTCAAGCACTCCAAAACAAACAACCACTGGAGCCTGTTGTTGCTGTTCAGCTCAGATCAGCAGCCTAATGGAAATGATTCAATCAGGAGAATTTTTTTTTAACTTCTGGAGTATTTAAAATGTCTACACAGATGTATTTCCAAGCAAAAAACCACATAGCAGTAGCTTGAACAGTTACCTTATTCTGACCCTGTTTTCAATGCTTTTGAACTTATTGAAAACCACAAGCTTCAACAAAATATGCATTAAATCCAAAATGTTTAATACTGGCCATCACAAAATGAATGCTTTAAAATAAAAATATGCCTCTAAAAATATCCATAGGGATGTTATGCTTTCCAAAACATGCCTCAAAAAATCATATCCTCAACAGAACTTACTTGCAGAGTGAATAAAAAGTATGTCACTGTCTGTAAGTTTATCCCTTGCAAAACTATTTGCCATTTTTAGTTTTTAAAGTATAGTTTAAGGTTTTGAAGAAATCTTTACTGATTACCTTTATGAGAAGCCAGGAACCGATCTTTTAAATTTCTGCTATGACAGCAATAAGGGTACTGCTCCTACTTGCTTACTGATAGCCTTTCAAGAAGCCCCATATGAAGTTTTTTCTAAAGGGTTAGGAAAGGCATAAAGGTTTTAGGAGAAAGACAGGGGTTTCTGCCTTGAATGTACAGTGCATTTTCATAGGTTTTGCAGTCCTCCTGCAAACCATGTACTTAATGCACATAAGTAATTTTGTTTTGCACATTCATAAATGGGGTTTTTGAGGCAGTTTTGAGGAATATACACAGGTATCCATGGTGCTGTGGGTGCTGTGCAAGGTAAGAACTTGGTGTCACCACTGAAAACTGCATTCCTCAATTCAGTTTCAAAGTAATTTGTAGCTGATCACAAATTCTTCTGTTATTTATTAACCAGGGTTTTATACCCAGTGCCACATCCTCCTTTGATAATGTCTTAAAGAGTTTTTCACAAGGATCTAAAATTTGAAGTTTGATGGTCTTGAATTCCTAGAGTAATGTGTCATAAATGCTTGCCTTGAAGGGGCGATTCATAATCAGCTCAGGGCATCTGGCTCTTGTGGCTTGCCTCTAAAGTACATTAAACAGACTGATATCAAAATATGCAACTAGACTGGGGCGTATTTGCTATAGGCATGCTTCATCTTAGGTACAGGGACTTCAGAGACCTCAGTCTTGGTTGTCATTGATAGGAGCTCGCAGGAGTTCCCAGTGGACTGGGCTGATGCCTGTGTGAACTCATTCAGCCAGTGAACTGTTTCTAGCAGAAATGACAGCCTGTTATCAGGAGATGCATGGGCTGTCTTTGAGGCTTGCTTGCACTTACAGTACACCCAGAATGTCATTACCTAGCAGCTTTCTATAAATTCATCTTTTCCCGACAGTGTGTGAGAGGCACATGTTTAAACAAGATAAGAGATTTAACCGAACTGAAGGTTGATCATCTGTTTCTCCACAATTTAAATGAAGATTTTGCAGCTCTCATGTTTCCTCCCACGCCAGTCCCTCAACTGCAGCTTGGAGGGCTGAACTTCCTTGGTGATAAGAGTCCATTATGTGAACATGGAGCTAAGTAAGGTTTTCAGTCACACTTTGAGGCTGCTTGAGGCATCCTTTAGTAGTTGACAGCTCTTTGCAGTTGCCAGGCCAGTAAAGCAGTTCCCTACAGGACCAGGAGGTGAGCTAGTGTTACAATGCAGCTAAAGCAAGATTGGCAACTGACACTGTACTAGAAATCCTTCCAGCCCCTTTTTGGCCTTACATTTATTGCACATATAAAACCATAGTAAGTGTGTTATTTCATTCTCAAATGCAGCAGATTTTGCAGCTTGTTTTGCTCCAAGTGCCGGTGGCAGGGAAGCTGTTTTTGTAAGTGCTATGAAAACAAGTTCCAGCAAAACTGATCTTTATCAGGTCCCGTTGAAAAGGCTGCACATACTGAATAGTGAAACAGGCCAGTTAAATTTTAATCTGAGTTACATTAAAGATTGTTCTTAAAATGGCACATATTGACATTGTTCTCACACCCATTAACTTACAGCCAGAAGGTGAAAAGGCCAAGAGACATGTAAAAACCTCAGTGTGAATCCATCTGTGCATGTGTGCATAAGCAACTTCTAGGAAGGGTAAGGTACAATCTCAGAAACCTTTCTGTAGCATCCTGCCTATTGCACTGTTTTGTTCTTCCCATGTGGGGTGTGGGGATGGTGCCTTGCTGACTATGAGTTATGTAATTCAATAGCTCTTTTGGGGGGACAGTCCTTGTTTTGGAGACCTGTTGTCAATACACTGAGTCTTTTTCATGTAAGTTTAGAGGAGTAGCGAGGCTGTCCCCAGAAGCCTGTGTGTGGCCTGAATGGGGAAAATCCCCAAGTAAAGGCAAAGGGATGAAACACTTGGGCATAAGACAACCTGCATTTAGCTTATTAGAGGTGGTAAAATTTAGTTGAATTGCCAGCATAAAATTCTAGGCAGTTATTTTTGAAAGTATGGGCTCTTGGATGCCGTTCTTTGTGAAGGAACTGGAGTTACCACAAGAAAAGCAGTAAGTAAAGACACACATGCCTTGATAAACCAGACTGCGACTCCTTGGAACTGTAGGATGGCATCAGTGCACAGTAGGAAAAATGAGAAGACAAAGTGATGCTTTAGTTTTTGGGTTTTTTTTCTGATAGTATTTCTAATTTGTAGTCAAATCTAGGGACCGAGGCTGGAGAGCTGGCCAGAGTAACGACACGTACACTGATACGATTAAGCATCGTTCTCCCTTTATTGTTTACCTATGCAAGCTTATATCTACTTTTGCAAAGATTCATGCCCAGTCCCTCTAGGTGGCCTCTAATCAGCAGGGGAGCCGACCAGTGCATAACTTGCCAAGGACTCTCAGGCCTGCTTGCAGCCAGGGGCCAGTTCAGGGATTTTCGTCAGCAACCCTGGGTTGTCCAATCTTTCCAGGGGTATCATATGCCTCCGTTCCACAAGGAATCCCTCTACAAATCCCCCGTTTTCTTTTTGGGCAACCCAGGCCTGGTCAATGATCTTTTGCAGCCCCGCTTTAATGCAAGGAAAAATGCACCCAAATACTATTAAGCCTATTATGACTACAAATAGCAATCGGCAGCCTTCTACTATCAAGGTACGCAGCTATCTGGTGATACCTAGGCTCTTAAGCCAATCTCTAATAGGGTTGTCTGTCTCCTGAAGGTTACACAGGCCTCTCTTCACCGCACTACTCCGCCTGTCCAGGGACCCGGATGTGGGCCAGCAGCCCTCGCCCCCTTTTTTACTTTGTGCCCCTTCTGTCAGTGCTGCAGCAATGACTCATCCCTGCTTTTGCAGGACATTCTGCAGCACTGCAGTAAATGCAGCTGTTTGAGATGACTGCTCTGCACGGCTAGTGCACACAAGCATCTCGTCTACTCCTGCTCCCTGGGGCAGCATGGCAAGGATTGTCTTAGTTTGCCTATTAGCATTTTCAAAGGCAAGGGTTTGGAATATTTGCTCTTGGAGCTCTTCAGAGAACTCAGTTGTGTCCTTCAAGGCTGCTGACAGACGGTCAATGAACTGACCATATGGCTCTGACAGCCCCTGTCAGACTGCTGCATATGGAGGAGACTTCTTCTTTTCGGGTACTGACAACAAGGCTTTGTGGGCAAGAGTCTGTGACAACTGATGAATGATTGTGGACGTGGTCAGCTGTGTCACCGTCTCTCCATAAGCCCCATTCCCAGTTAGCATATCAGCTTGGATTGCATACAGTGGGTCTTGCGTATCACCTCGGTGTTTGCTGGCTTCTTCTTGTGCTAGCCGCTTCCACGTTCGCTCCCAGAGCAGGAACTGTGAAGGGGTCAACAGCAACCCTGGGTTGTCCAATCTTTCCAGGGGTATCATATGCTCCTGTTCCATAAGGAATCCCTCTACAGTCAAACCTGAAGCAAGATTTTTTCCAAGTAATTTGTGATCTTTAATATATAATTTAAAGCATTTATTTTATTTATGTAAAGTTTCTTTTCTAATTAACTTTATTTTAAAAAGACATGGAGTTTTTGTACGAAATTAAGAACAGTTTTCTTGTGTTATAAAGTTACACTTTAGGGTATTTTAAGATCTAAGAGCAAGTAAGTTATAGTGTGCCAAACTGAGACATCATTTACATACCTGTGATGCCTATTAATCTACATCAGAGCCCTTTCATATTTACTCCTGTGTACCTCAGATGATAAAATGGCCCAAGGCGTTTGGTTACCCTTTGGTTTCAAATGCTCTTTCATTAGCATTGGATATGACTTCATTTAGATGCAGGACTGCTTCTCAAATTACCATGGGGAAATTTTTCCTTGTTTTACTTTTTGCATGGGAATTAAGTCGTAATCAAAATCCCAGGAACACTGCTGTAGCTAAAAGTTTAGTCAAGTGGATTGCAGTGGCCAGCCACTGGGTGAAGTAGTATGGCCAGGTGAGAATTATACATGCACAAACATCTGAAGTGACAGAATACAAAACAACCTCAGGAGTTGGAGGGCCAAATTTAATTTTCTTAACCTATTTGCTGCTGTCTTTGGGAAGACACACAACCTCCTTGTTAACTGTATTTGGTCCTCAACACAGTGTTAGCTGTGTCTTCAATGCAGTGAAGTTTCAAAATGGTGGGTCATTCAGCCCTCATCTGTGACAAAAGATCAGAGCAGGGGCAAAGAGTTAGAAGTAGGGAGATGGTCCTCCATTTTTGTCACAAAAGCTGTGCCTTTTATTAAATCTTGAGTTAGGCTCAGTCTGTGGCCCAGGAAAGCTAACCACACATAAAATCGTATGGTTTATTGAATAAAAACAATTGCTGAACCCACGCTTGACACATTTTAATGATTAAGCCTGACTTCCTCTCCACTGTTGCTGTGGTCTTACACTTGCTTGCACCAAATTTGTGTGGGTAATTGTTTGCTTGTGTACACTGCCAAGCATTATTTAATTTAAAAAATATGCTTGGCAGGGGGAGTTGGAAGCGGGAAAAGACAGAATTTGTGTCAACAACCCATGTAGTTCCCAAAAAAAGCAGAGGGAAAATGTGTGGAAGAGAGATGGTGTGTGCAAGTAATAAACAGTGCTATGTGTAGTTGCTAACAACCCAGAAAGCAAGCATTAGCAAAGGTATCTGACTAAAAACTTCAGAAGCCACACTACACTATGCTACCCTGTCTCACAAGAGGTGCAGGAAGGCTTTGCCTTTCTGGTGCTCTGTAGTTCCTGTTCTAGTGCTTATAGTGCATATGAGTAAGGCCAAGCTCAAGAAAGAGTGAGAACATTCCTGCCTGGGTGTTTCTGCTGATAACAAGTAGCTTGGGAAAATTGTGCTCTATTACTTAAGAATCAGCAAAGACATCTGCTAAACCATCTCCTTTCGTTTTTCATTAAACAGCAGACTGTCTTCTACACGCCTTACAAGTACGCCAGAGATTCAGACTTCTGTATTTTAATCCCTAAAGACTAGTTAAGATTAAGCAGGTACAACACCAAAATAAAACAAAAGGACTTGTCTTTCTCAAAGTGTAGCTACACCAAAAAACTTCCTTCAGATTATATTGTGTTCAGAGGAGAGATGCAGGCACCTGAAAGTAAGCAGCAGACAGTCTGAAAGATGGGTAATGTTTAAAGCTAAGCACAGCTCTAGAGAGAAGTAGTTATATATATTGTATACTTTATTGGTAGGCTCCTAAATTAGGTGATGTGGGAAAATGAATCTGAATTTCAGCTGGAACATTTTCCCTCTCTATCCATATAATCATTGTTTCCTTCCTTGCTTTTCCAAAGGCCTATAATTACTGCTTTAGCAGAGAAAACATGCAACTGGAATTAAGGTAACTGTATTAAGCAGCTGTCTTTGTGTTAGTGATCAAGTTAAACAGGGCAGATCTGAATTAAATTTGCAAAGCATAGATTTTCTTTGTGGCCAAATCAACTAAAAGTAACTCATCCCTTATCATCTGCTCAATGAAAGTTTCTAGCAGTTGTACTGTAAACATACCCTGAAACTACTGTTATGGAAAAATAATTGATGAGCAGTCCAAATGCTTTAAGGGATGATTAGTCCAGTGGTGGCTTCAGAGCTCCCTGGATCTCAAGGGGCCAGAGCAAGGGCCCATTTTTCATTCAAACATACATTTTTCAGCCAAAATGTAGTTGTGGTGAGATTCCAGCTGCACAATTTGACCCCTTAAAGGTGTAAATTCATTTTCATTGCCATGGGTACGTGTTTGTACTTTATTAAAGCTATTCTCTGTCTTGCCTTAATATGTAATTATTGTTTACTGCTTACAAATGTGGCATTTTAATGCACTATGAAATGTCAAAAATTGTAATTGAAACCATATAGTCTGTATTATACATACTTTTTTGCTTTAGGGAATGAAATGGACAAGATAATAGCCTCTGCGTTCCAGGGAAAATGTGTGAGACACTTGTTTCTGTTCAAAGGGAATTACAGCTTGGATTGGAGAAACAGGACAGGCCTAGCCCCAAAAGCTGGTGCACTTTTGTCATCAGCAGAGCTCCCCTCCTGTGGTGCTCCATACTGCATGGTGCAACAGGGCAGAGCCAGGTCAAACTCCAGAACATTGCTGGAATCTGTGGGGCTGGACCCAGCACACCTGGAGAGACGAGAAGAAGCATGCCCTTGTCATTGGGTTGTCACACAACATCTCAGGACAACTCTTTCAGAGAGGACTCGAGAGAAGAGGCTTTGGACTTGGAAGAGCTCCACACAGTGACTGCTGATATTCTGGAAACAATCAGTTCACTGTAAGTCAAAAAGAAAGCTGAGCTTGGTCACAGATGATCTTAGTCTTCAGACCCTACTCCTCTTGTCGTCTCAAATAATAGAGCCACAACAAAACACTTTTCATGGACAAGGGAGAACTTGCCACTTCTTGTGGCTGATGTGCAGAAGGATGTCAGCAAAGCAGATCCTTTCCAAATGGCTGTGACCACTAGAGAATACCAATGATAAAATCAGCTCAGTCAAAGGGAACAGAGAAGCTGGTTTTTAGCTGCAGAAACTATCACAGTTCAAAGTACCACTTTCTTAACTTAGAAAAGCTCTGACTCACAGCATTCCAAATATTTTGTTGTCTGAACATCCACTGAGATTGCCAAATGTCTCTTTACAAAATAAAGGAGAAGTCAAATATCTACAAGTAGTCTGTACAAACAATTCTCAGATTAATTAGCCCCCCACACTAGTTAACTGAACTGCTTTTTTAGATTTTACCTGGCACCTCAGTCTTCACTCAGTTAAGACTGTGAACCTCAGTCCTTCCAGCATACAAAATCTTGAACATTTTCCTCAGGGTACGCGGGTAATATTTACCATTCAGGAAGATGTTACTTCCCAGCATGGTGAGGAAAAGGGCTGACGCCCAGCTGTTTACCAGCAGCACCACTGGAGCACTTATCAGGGGAGGTACCAGCTCACAAATGCCTTAGTGACAAACCATATGATGTTCTGCTCCATGCAATGTACTGAAAATTTCTTTGGGTTGGCACCTGTAGAGTGTGAGACTGTTTATGTTGCTCTCTAATTGCATCACTAAAATTAGACATGATAATTATGAAGCTATAAAAAATGTTAATGGTTTTAAATTATTTAAGCTTCTGTAAGATATTCAGTGGAAGCAGCTTTCCCTCCTTAATAGGAGATTAATAGTAACTAGGACTGGAGAGGCAGTAATGCCAGCACCAATGATATTCAATAAAGGTGTTCAAGTGGGAAAATTTAGAATTTTGTAATAAGATAGTGGCTCTGATACAGAGGTGATCAGGGAACTTGTATTTGGTCTTGAAATTATTATTAAAAGAGAAATGTTAAAATATTCAAGGAAACCTGAAGCATGGTTTTGAAATTGATGGTCATATCTGAGGTTCTCAAGGACTTTGGGTCAGCTGATGACAAACTGAGGTGGGATTTGGTTTTGATGCAGATGGCATACAAAAGTACCACAGTTATAGGCTAAAAATTCCATTGTAGCTGTTCTTGAGCTTGAGTTCTGTGGCCTTATGCTTCACATAAACACACAAATTGGAGTGGTGAGGAGAACTCCATTTATTTGGAAATGCATCATATGTTACTCTATTAGTATGGTCAAACTATCAGCCCAATGCCCACCTCCAATTTGTCAGAATCAGTGTTTTGGAGGAAGGTGGTAGGAAACGACTGCCAGGATATCATCCCAAATACGTCAGCTAAACTTCTCTTTCTGTTGGCTCACAGCCTTAAACTGGGCTTACCTGTGTAGCCTGCAGAGTTGCCCCAACCCTGGCAAAGGCCTTCTGAAAGATTGAAAAATACTCCTTTTTCTAGGTCCCTCAGCTCCAGTATTTGCAACAACTCCTGTCACTCTGCACACACTTGAATGGGAAGTCCCAGGCTCAACAGAATAAATACTGACCACACTGAAACTGATCGCGAGACTCTGGTTTTAAGGAAGGAAGGTATTTCACCAGGAAAGCCTATTGCTTAGATTCAGAAATGGTAGAACCTCAGCAAGAGGATTATAAAACTTCTTGGACTGAGACACTGAAGAGAAATAGGAAGTTGTGCCACAATTGTTCCCATACCAGCCCTGAAGACTAATATGTAGAGCCAGGTAAGCAGCAGTCCTCAGATAAGGTGCAGTTGCAATTGCTGTGTGATGGTGACTCGATTATTGTTGCTGAGAACATTAATGATCTATTTAATGCAGTATCTGTGATGGGTTAATAATTGAAACTCATGGCTCCTACTGCAAGGACATGGTGTTCAGCCCTTTAATGATACCAGGATTTTGGCAGCTAACTGGGTCTTAACCAGTGGCGCAGGTTAACTGTGTGCTGGGACCTCTTCTGTTGGGATGGCAGTAGTTACACATTCCAGGAAAGAGAAAAGACTAGTCAACGAAAAAAGCTGGGATAGGCCCATGAAATTTTGTTTTAAGTAAAGAACAAAAAGTAACTCTTTTAAATTGCCTATTGAAATAAAGATGCAGTTTGGTTGGTCAGTATGGATTCGTGGATACGCCTGGTGCAGAGAAGTAGAATAACCAGTGGGACTGTATAGCGAATTTCCCTAATAAACTCAACAAGGTGGAAAATTAATTGGTTCTAAAATAATAGGTCATTTGTGTCCAGCCCTGTAAAGATGATAAGTTTTTTCTATCCAAGAAGTTACTATGTGCAGGAGGGAAGCTTACAGACCAAGGGTAAAAATATCTTGGTCTTTGACCTTGTTTGTTGGAGGTTATATAACTTTTCCCAGATAATTATTTTTCTGCATTGATGAAAACCTATTGAGCTGTTATTTAATGCTTAGCTACTGCACTATGCTTTTGAAAAGGGGGTCACAAAAGGATTTTCTCTATCTCTCACTCTCATAAAATTGAATACAACTTTTTGTCCTGAGTCTGTTCTCCTTTTCTCACTCAAGTTTCTAGTGCTTTGGAAATTTTTAGCTTGAGCCTAAACTAAAGAAGTTGCTTTCCTCTGAATCATGGAAAAATGCACTTGACTGTGGCAAATCAGTGATAAAAAGGTACAGGTAGAACTGAGCTACTTAAACACAAGTGTTCAGTCTCATTTAAAGTGCTTGATCTGAGACATCTCCACTGTGGTGGAAGAGTAATTCAACAAAATACAGTTAATTATCTGGGTTTGCTTTGTCCAAGAACGTTTTGCTGTGCCTTCCACTTAAAAACCGGAAAGTCCTGTGAGAAGGAAACTATTGATGCTTCCTACTCATTTTCTAAAGGCAGAAACCATCCTGAATGATGTGAGTGCATTTATCTGCTCCTAACTACATTGCAGAGCAGAAGTGCTGGCAGAAGAAGGAATCGTGCTTCTGATTTCACAGGCACATGCACTTGATCTGATGGTTTTGGTGTGCAGGATTTGCACCTGTGTTTATGCAAATCTTAGTTAATAGTAAAGCAGCATAGTCACCACTAGCCAAAAAACAGCAACTCCTGCCTGGGAGTGGTGGGCATATCATACTGAGTGGTGGGCACAATGTCTGTGTGGTACTGGTTTAGGTTGTTGTTTGTACCCAGGCTGCCTTCCCAGTATATATTTATTTAAGAAGAGAATGTTTATTTCAGAAATGTTACAGTCTGATTTCCCAGTAGTTTCAAGGGTAATAAGATGTCTAAATAAAATCCTGAGATTTGGGGAATCTGTCTCCAATTCATGCAAACACTTTTAGTTTCACCAAACTCTCTTTAAACATTTATATTTACACTGGTATGCCTTTTGGGGTTCATTTCTCTTAAATCTTACCTGTAGTAGGTGGTTGATTTTCTTCTCTCAGCTTCTTTAGTTTCTTTTGAGTTTTGTTATAAACAAGAACACAAAATGCATGAAAAGGGGTAGTGTAGGCATTAAAAAAGTCAGGAATCAGGAAGCTGAGGTCAAATGAGTCAGTAGGAAGAAATGACAGCCACTCCTACATCTCATAATTTTGACTGTGTATTATTCCTACAGATTGGAATTCTCTAAAATAGCTCATTTGAATTTTTCATACAGTCTTCATTGCCAGATAAGGTAAATAATACCATTGTATGCATTATGCAGAAACTTTTGCTTTTTAATCTGGAGTATTCATTTTGCTATTCCTACAGTCTGAGCTCAAGCATTGGAGCGACCCTCCTGTCTCAGTAAGAACATTTTGCAGTTCATCCTGGTTTCTGTCAATCTTAATCTCTTAACAGGGATTCTTCTCCCAAGTCTTTGTCTTCCCCTGAGATAGTGAAGAAAATTGTGGATAGGATTTCTGTAAGCAGCATCTAGATATGAGTCCACTGACACTCATAAGAAAAGTGATCTGCATTCTGTGGGGAAGTGCCTGCTCCAAACAGGAAGCCTTGTCTTACAGTAACCCATGCTCTTTAGGTGGGATGCCCTAGCAGATAAGGATCCAGCTTGGATCCCACCAAGCTGCATAACCCTGCCTCATAGTGTGACCTCTAAGAGGGTCCAAAAGTGAGCAGAAATAAACACTGAAGAGAAATAAGAATGATATTATTACAAATGAGGAAGGGTGATTGGAACAGGACCATCAGGTGTACAAAGATACAAGAGGGAAAACATGCAACAATTGTAAATTCTAAAGAAAGAAAGCAGAGAGCTTAATCTAAGGACTACTTGATGTCACCAAGTCACCAGTGTAAGGTGTGGATGGAGCTGGCGGCAGAGGGCAGAGCAGCAGCAGAGCAGCTGGTCTGCAGAGCTCCAAGCAGTGGCTCTTCTCCCCCAGTTCACTGGTACTTTCCTCATCAGCAAAGAATGTGTAAGGGCCTTATCAGGGTGGCAAGAATATCTGAATCCTCTTGTGTGTGCATGATCTGAGAAACATCAGCTTCTTCATTTTTATTTGTGCTTGTCTTGTCACACTGAGCAGGGTCTTTCTGTATGACTGAGGGAGCCCAACCAGACTCACCCAGAAGATGGTTATTTTAAAGGTAAATTTAAAATTGAGTAAAGTGGGGGTTTGTGAGTTTCTTCTTTTTTTTTAGTGATTGTTATTTATTTGCAAAATTTTCAGGATGTGAATGCACCAAATGTCTGAACTGAGTGATTGCTGAGAACACATTGCTTGAAGCAAGCTGGTAGTGCATGCCTCTAGGGTGGAAATGACAGCAGGCATACTGGGTCAGCAAAAATATGTTAGGAATTGTTATCTCTGACTATGTTAATAGGCAGATTTCTGTAATCAGTCAAATTACAATAACTGCCCTCTTTACTTGAAAACTGGTCTATGAAAATAGACCTCCCTCTCTTCCCCCCCCCTTTCTTTTTTTTTTTCACTTGGTTATTTATTTCTTCAGATTTGTCGTCTTCTTCACGTTAGTACTTCATCAATTATTAACTAAGCCCTCCCCATCTTCATGTATTTAAAACAGCTGGTGTGACTTTAACATTCCTTCTTTATGTTTTTGAAACCTGGTGATTTACAGCTATAAATGATAACTTTTAGTTTCTTTCCATGCTGCTTCTTTTTTTTCCATCACTTAATTTGTAACAGTTGTCTGACAGCGCTTTTATGTTATCGGTGACAAACATATTACATTCACAGGCTTGGGAGTTTGAACTGTTGTACCAAGAAAGGTTTCATGCTTGGATTTAATGAATAGGAAGTCATAGATTAATTCTGGTGTGGCTTCTTGGAATTCAGCGTGGCCTATTCATAATGCTGTGCCTAACCTCTTCATTCTTACAGGCCGAGGAAGAAGAAAACACGGTCTTGGTCTTGGGTTTAGATTCTGGAAGTTAAAGAGTGACTCAGTGAGATAGCTTTTATTTTGGACCCATAGTCTGTTCATTTAAATGCTCAGCTCTAGAGGTTCCAGTTTTAGCTGGCATGGCCTTGCCATTCTGGGAAGCTGTATCCCACTGCTCTGGTCAAATGCACTGTTGCTTAACATGGTGCGTCCCTAAGCACAGCTCCAGTGATGGCCATGACTTGCATGTATTGCCTTCAGTGGCATGCTTACACTCCCAAAGCACAACCTCTGTAACTTATGTGTGATGTGTACTGCTCCGAAATCCATCCTCCCCACCCCATTTTCTCAAACAGACATAGCTTTTCTTCCTCAGGGAGGTACTGAGTGTTAAAGCTCCACTTTAATTCTTGAGGATGAATTTCTACTGGGTGACCATTTCAATGACACTGCTTTTCTCCAAGACTTAGGGCATTATCCAACAGCCTGAATTATGCAATGCTTGTTCATGTGGCTGTCGGAGGTTAATTGCCATGATGCTCGTTCATTCTGGTGTAGGTTGCACACATTTTTCAAGCAATCAACTTGGTTTGCATTCTATATTTGTATTATTGGGCTCTCTACATAATCTGTTTCAAAATTCTGTTGCATGAAGTTCCTTTTTCCTTTCCTGTCATCAATACCAATAATTTGTGGGATCAATAGTAAATTCTCCCCAACCTGCAATTCAGTATCTGACTGCAGCTCAGCTCCACCAGATACTTTTGGGTAATGAAAAGCACATAAAATGTTGATTTGGGCCTGTTTCATAAAATTTCTATGTATGTCCATATGTACCTATACATTTGCCTCACTCTGAACTAAATATTTATGTTGTGTTTGATTCCTGAAGAAGCAGATCACATCTGAGAGACATGACATGGATTTTTCTTTTTCTTTAGGTTTGAGGTTTTTTTCTGAGAATAAAAGATTCTGATTTGCCTTTAAATTTTCTGGGAACTTGTATCTATTAAGAAATTGCATCTTCCTTTTTTGGCTCCATCACATATCATAGGTGTCATGGGTTAGCATAGCTATGGAAGTGAGTTTCTTGCAAAGAGGTGCTTACAGCTTCCTCTATGACCCAACAGAATCAATCAACTGTCTAGTTTGAATGTTGACAATTTTTTAAGCCACTTAAAAAAGCTTGACACACCTCTGTGATCCACATTTAAGAATGGGCAAACCCCGGGAAAGCTCTCTCTTGCTTCTGGCCTTGGGACAGGTAACTGGGGGGCCTGTATGGGGCCCAGCAGGGCCGGGCCGGGACACAGCCATCCTGGAGCCGTGCAACCCTGCTCCATCCGCGGCCCCCCCACAGCCCTGTTACGTGCAGATGGCGCAGCCCGGCTCTACACCGCCCCCTCCAGTGTGGCCAAGATTCAGCTGAAGCTGCCTGCTGCCCAGCAAATATCATGTGACCAACAGCGATAAGCGAACTCCGGCTGCTATCTCCGGGTGAGATTAACCCTTTTAGTGCTGTAAGTTTCCTCCAGATGAAGCCTGCAGACATTAAGTCAAGAAGGAAGAGCTGAAACCTGAGGGAGGAGGGAGGAGAAAGAGGAGATGCTTAGAAGTTAAAATTCTGTTGTAAAGCTATGGTATATAGACTATGATATATCAGAGTACCCATTGTAGTTTCAGGAAAGCATGGAGGGTGGAGCGTTCAAACTGTACTTGTAAGCAAAAGCACCTGTGCTGAAACAAGCAAATGCTGAAGCAGCTGTAATTTGATGAGAAGTTTGAACAGGGAGAGATGGAAGTGATGAGGACTCTTGCTCCAAATCGGAAGGAGAAAGACCTCTGTTCCTAGAGATGCTCCCAGAGATAGTCCTAGAGATGAAGATGATGAGGACCCTTTTTCTCCCAGGGAAAGGGGAGGGCCTCTATTCCTAGAGATGAAGATGCTCCCCGAGATGGATGAAGAGAACCTTTGTTTCTGAACAGCTCAACCTTAAAATGTTACCCCATTAGCTCAAGATTGGACCCTCGAAAGCAGTTGTGGGAAAAGCTGTTAAGTCATGGGAGGGGGCTCTCACATGATGCGAGCAGAGAACCAACCCGGGCAGCTGTCTCGTGATACTGAGGCCATGAGAGAACTTCTTGTGGAGATGTCTCCATATCATGAGCAAGAGAGACTCCTCTCCCTAAGTAAACTGAAAAAGGCTATTATGGAAGTGGTAACCTGACTGAAAATCTCAAGGGTTGTCTTTTTACATTGTCAGAGGGAGAAGGGAGAAAGGTGGGGGGAGGAGAAGTGTTCTGAAGGTGTGGTATGATTTTTTTCCCTTTCTTTTAGAATATAAAGAAGTTTTCTACCAAATTATTCCGTCACCTGTGTAGCATGGTGATACTTGCATGTGAACGTGCGCATGTAATACAAGACAGTATTGTTCTAGAAAAGGAATTTATTTCCTGCAGGTACTGCTCTTGATGGATTTTGAAAGAAAGTAAGTGCCAAAGACAACAAAGAAGAAAAGTCATTTTTCACATAAAACAAGAACTTTTTAAAGAATCAAGCATGTTAGTGGTGACTGTTTTACTTCTGCTTAAGGCCACCACATAAATTATATGTGAAAAATTACTTATGGAAGGTTATGCACACCTGTTTGTGTCAGTGCTGTGAAATATTAATTTCAGTGTAGCTTCTGTTTAACTGAACATATTATTCCCTTCTTGAAACCCTTGAAAGTTATTTTAGGGTATTCCTTGAGTCTAGGCAGATTAATAATTCTTCCCTATCTTTGTTTACAACTGGTTGAGGCAAACATGCTATGTTGTCCCTCCCAATAAACCAGTGTCAATGATCCCCACTGAAAGCATCAGTTAAACTTCCAGAAAATTCAGGGGACACTGATTTGCTTTTCTACATAAATTATATTCCATGCTGAGGTTACATACAGAACTCCGTTGATTGGTTTATTTAAAATGAAGTTGTAATGCATAATGCATTCCTTTGCTCTTAATTTTTTAATTTCCTTGGAAGATTTTCAGCTGCATCCTATGCATTGAACTTCCTGTTTTTAAAAAAATTGCTAAAGTATAAAAATGACAGTGACCAATTTTGACTCAAAATACAGCATTGGTGATAAGCTGGTAGGATGTATTACAGTGTAGGCATAAACAAATAAATCTTCCTGCGTATAAATTACTGTAGCTGCATTGACTAGTCCATCTGCTCCAGCATGTCCCAGAACATTACTGTTTTTTTAAATCTATGCTCTTACGAGGAATGTTGAAATCTGAAGTTGTAAATATACTAGTAAATTTGATGCAACAAAGATTTATTGTAAGTCCATAGCAGAAAGATGTCACTGCAAATTACAGACAGCATGTCCTTGAAATATGTCTCTTTCACCCTTTCTCTTTGCTGGATGTTTCTCTTATACACCCTTCTGATCAAGAGGTGCTGTAAGATACCTGCATATTGAAGTAAGTCTTCCCCCAACCCTGCAGGCCCTCTCCACCACTCACCATCCACCCCACCTCAAAAAGCAAAAAATTATTACAGTGAAAATATTTGGGTGGACAGTCTGGAGTCTGTGATTTAACACATTACCCTAATCTATGTTTTCAGTTGTGCCAATGAGAAGATGACACTCAAGACTCTGGATTCAGGGTGATGTTTCTTCTATTAGGTCAAAACCAGCAGTTACTCCTTCCAGATTATGCAATATTTCTATGAGGCTTTGCACTGTGGAAGAAAAATATGCCACAGGTACTTGGAACACCTCTTAACACACTGCATTTTGCAGCACAGTTTGCGGTCTCCATATGTTGCCCACAGCATTTGGGAGCCAGACTCAAAGCTCAAGGCAAAAGTGAAATTTAGCTCAAACCGCTTTCTCTCCTGGCCTTGACTGCATCTGGTTGAGGTATATTATTAGTGCTTGGCCTTTGAGTGACATGAAACCCAGCTGATGAGATCTTACTTGTTATTCTCCTAATTTCACACAGATGATTTGAGTAAAAGGTGATACCAGAATTCAGGATTCAGATGAGAAATGGCCTTCTAAGGAAAGAAAGTGTGTTTGGTTTTTTCCCAATGCTGGTAATGAAGCATACTGCTTCTTTGCCCTTCCTTGCTGTTTTACTTGCTGCTAATCTTATGCTGGAAGGATGTATTTATATTCCCTTTGCTAGGCATGGACTCAGAGGTATCTTCTTTGACCTTTTTTTTCCCTGGGAAAATGCCCAGTTATGACACATTGCAGTGTTGTCTTCCTCATCTTGCAGCTGCCCTGAAAAACTGGTTGCTGAAAACAGTGCACATCTTCTCTTTGAATTTTAGTGATCTCAGTCAGGTGGTGTTAATCCTGGCAAGCTACAAATGTTTCTTTTTCCAGCTGTAAGAATCCTTCTGGGAACGGGGAAAACTCCATGGAAACTGGGAAAAACTTGAACATTCTTGCCTTGAACTGGAATTGTATTTCACCAAAAGTATTTTAAGCCATTTTTCTCCTCAGTTTCTAAGTCATTAGAACTCGTTATTTGTCATTCATCAACTCACAATTAATTAATAAAATTGCCATATTATTAATAGAATTACCATACTGCACCATGATACAGATCATGGCATAGCTGGTCATTTTGTGTGCTGTTCCAAACAAATATTCTTCTCCTGTGTTGGGTGTGGTGATGACATTTTTGTCAGTGATGATACTCCGTGATTTATAACTAGTCCCTGATGACAGCGAATGACTGCCTTCTGGAGATTTCCTGCAAGCATCTCCAGGGTTTAGGAGATGTTGGCAGATGCTGTTTTTGGCAAGAAGAAGAAGGAACATGGTAAGAAATAACAAGAACCTTGTGTATGCCCTATATCTGAGGATGATACCCTCCAAAAATTTGAAGATTCCTGACAGAATGCTACATAACTGTGTTCATGCTTACTAACTTAAGTTCTATAAAATGAATATAAAAATGAAGATAAAAGACTTTTGAACAACTTCATTCTGTGGGGAGAAAAGTCCTGGGTTCTCACTGTTGCCACAAATGGAGTACAAAATGAGGCTTTCTTTGGTGCAAGGGGAGAGAGACAAGTTATTGCACAAAGTTAGCCAGAGGTGACCATGGTGTACATTTTTTACTGGAATTTGGGGAAACTCTACCATAGTGCATTTGATCTGCAAAATGGGCTTTCTTTTGTGTTCTAACTCTTCAGTATGAATTCAGTAGGTAGTTGTTTGAAGAAGGATGCGGAATATTTGCAAGATGGTGAAGGTAGGTTATGAAATAGCTGGTGTGGAACATCCTACCCACACTACCTAACATGGAGTGATGTTTTTGGTTTTTTTAGGTTTTTTTCTTATCTTCGTGCCAGCTGTCTAGCTATTCTTTCCTTAGTGTGTTCATCTGGGCAAATCCAGACTGGAGTTTCCACGGTATTGTCATGTAAGAATCTAATCCAGCACATTTTGTAAGTGTGAGTAATGCTCATCTGTATTAATGGTCTTGTTGGAAACACTGATGTTACTCATGGGAACAAGTCTTGAAAAAGTAGATCTAGATTTATTCTGGCGGAACTGGAAATGTGGGTAAAAACTCACTGGGATACAAGATTTGCCACCTAATATAAACTGTGAGGTGGTGGGAGGAGCATGACATGGTATGAGTGCCCTTCCCTATCTGGTATTTCTCAGAACTTGTTATAGCCATTCCTCTGCCATTCTGAAGATAAATTGCATTTGCCTTAGACCATCTTACTGGAAGGGGCTCAACGCAACTGCAAGTGACAACTCGAAGATAAGAGCAGTAATGTTATACTGAATACTCTCCGGAGGAACTCTCTCTTTTGGCTATACCAAAAGACTTTCTAATCCATGGCCTGGTAGTATTTGTTCTTTTTTTATTCTGTTCAGCCAGCATCCTTCCACCTGGTATAGATGTGATGTGTTCATCTGAAGCAGATGAATAATTTCTCCTTCATTAAATTTTAGAGGACTGGAGACCCAGCTTTTTTAGATTGCTACTAATTTGGAAGATTTGCTCTATTTGCTAGTACATGGGATTGCTGGCTACAAAAGGGTACACATGAAAGAAGCCCTTGGCAAGGAACCTGCTTGACTTGTTCTTGGCAGAGAAGTCAGCCTGTGTGAAAACTTAACTACCCAGCCAGTGGTTCCTGGGAAGACACTCCCACAGTCTCCCAAAAATGGTGGGGACACAGCTTCCACACTTAGCACCAGGAGCTCAGTCTTTCTGCAGGGATCTGCCTCTCTATAGAACAGCCTCTGGAGACAATGACACAGTCTGTTTGGCATCTGTTCTAAAGCACAAGAGCCTTTGTGTAGGAGCTTATGGAAGAATGCAGAAATCTCTGAGCCAAGAGGTGAGATCACAATGTGTATTTAAAATAACAACAGAAAATGACTGTCTCTAGGGGCAAAGGTGTCTTAAATATACTCTTGAGCAGCATAGTGTTGGAATCATCTTTTGGCTACAAATGTGCAGTAGCTGCTAAATGTCTTAATGCTTGGACACTATTTATACTGATTTTAGGCAGCTACTCATTGGTAACATCCACACAGAGGAATGAAGTAGTCATGTTGTGATAGACCACACCACCTTGAGAGAGTATTTGCCAGAACTTCTACTGTGCTCTAGTCTTGACTCTTAGTAAAAACAAAATTTTTAACTCTCTTTTATTGATGGAGTGTTATGCAATGGCCATTGTTGCAATCTGCTCTAATCACAGAGGAGCAAAGAGAACTAACTCTCTATTAATAAAGCAGAAAGAACCCTGAAGATTCAAATATTCCCCAAAACGTGATTTAAATCAAATAAGGTTAGATGTTGATACCAAAACATTGGTATATTTTATTTAATAGTAATAGAGGCAAAGAGACAGGGGGAAAGGGAAAGGGAAAGGAAAGGAATCACCCCTCTGTGGGTCCCAATGATGTCTTGTTGCTTCCCTTCAGCTGGTCTTCTTGGTGGTGAGGGTGCCCCTCCAAAAGCATAGAATCCAATGGATTGATATATGTTTGGGGAGGTGGAAACACCCAGGTGTCACCCTTGACAGGGCGAGTTTGACACTGTCTCTTGCAAGACTTTGGATCAGTTGCATCATGTTGCATCACTTGCAATGCTTGTGTTCAGGGTCTGGGGTGGGGTGGGACACCCTTGATGTGCCCTTGGGCTGGGGGGAGGACACCCTTGATGGGCCATGACACTTCCTCTGCTTTCCCTCATGTGTAAATCCTGTAAATGTGGCTTTCCCAGGGTGAGGGGGCTCCTGCAGCTGGGCTGGTCTGTGCAGAGGAGGATGGGCATTCACTGCTTCTGACCAGAGGCTTTTTTTGGCCATACATCCAAAACCTTACTCCTCCCCACTGGGTTGCGGACGTGTGCAAGCCTGTCAGTAATAAGCCTGGAGCTATAGACTCCACCTGAAGCTGCTGATCTGAGCCCTGCCATGGATGCTCTTCCAGTCTTATTCATCACTTCCCAGATGCTTTGAACAATAGTGTCACTTTTTTAATCTCTATCAACTTAACAGTCCAAGGCCTCAGTCAGGAGGCCCATTCAGGGTCAAGTGGTCTTCCGTGCAGCTTTTTTTACACAGTTTTGCTATAATACGCCAAAGTCCTTCATAAAAATTTTTAAGCCATAAACCATAACATTTCAGTCTCCAACACCAGTTTCATTTAGCTAGTCCCTGCTGGGTCCTGCATGTATGTTGCAACGACTCCAGGCAGCAATACAGGCTTGGGTCAGAGTGACTTGAGAGCTGCTCAGCAGAAAGACTTGAGGGTGCTGGTGACAGCTAGCTGGAGATGAACCAGGGTGTGTCCAGGTGGCCCAGAAGGCCAGTGGCATCCTGGCCTGGACCAGCAATAGTGTGGCCAGCAGGACCATGGCAGGGATTGTCCCCCTATACTCAGCACTGGTGAGGCCACACCTCAAATCCTGTGTCCAGTTTTGGACCCCTCACTAGAAGAAAGGCTTGGAGGTGCTGGAGTATGTCCAGAGAAGGACAACAGAGCTGGTGAAGGGTCTGGAGTACAAGTCCTGTGAGGAACAGTTGAGGAAGTGCGGGTGTTTAGTCAGGAGAAAAGGAGGCTCAGGCAGAGCCTTATTGATCTCTACAACAGCCTGAAAGAAGGCTGTAGCAAGGAGAGGGTTGGGCTCTTCTGCCATGTCTCAAGTGACAGGATGAGAGGAAATGTATCAAAGTTGTGCCAGGGGAAGTTATGATTTGATATTAGAGGGGGTTTTTTTCACTGGAAGAGTGGTTAGGCATTGAAATAAGTTACCAAGGATGTGGTTGAGTCACCGTCTCTGGAGGAGTTCAAGAGTCATCTGGATGTGGCACTTGGGGTATGGTTTAGGGGTGATTATGGTGGTGCTGGGTTGATGGCTGAACTTGATGATCTTGAAGGTCTCTTTCAACCTTGATTCTGTGATTCTGTTCTTACATGTACTAACATATTTTTCTTTAATTTGAACTACCATTGAACTACCATCTGGTAATTTGCTTTGGAGAACAGTGAAAACCTTTGTTGTGTGGGTGCAAAAGAATATTAAAAAAATCAAGCCATGACATAAAGTACCACAGTCAAGATATAAGGGAAAAAAAGGGAAGTAGGTAGAGAACAAATACGATTTTCCTTCAGCTGGAGTGGTCATACTGGTTCTCATTATTTACAAAATAGTCTTCTTTAGATGTGGAAGTGAAATAAGAAAACAAACTTCCAAGTTACTAACACTTTTTTCTTTTTTATGTCTTTCAGAAGTTATTTCTTAGAGAGGAACACCAATGGGGAAAAAAGATTGATTGTCAGTATAGTAGTATTTACATAAGGTGTGAAGATCTGTTTCTTGCCACCTGTAATCCAGTGGCTGTACTGAACAGATGATGGATTTATGCTTAAGACAGTGGGACAACACTCAAGGGTATCTGATACACCTGATGTCATGCCTTTCAAACTTCTGGTTTATTGGATACACTGCTGTTGAATTTCATACCAGTTTTAGTTTCCATGTTAAATTGACGGATGTGTACCACTTCTACACTTCAGCACTATGAAGACAGCACTGTCCATATTTATGAGCATACATATTCATCTTGGTGCCTCTTGTATTCCTCTGCTCCTGAGTTCTGCTTTTTGTGACATGACCCCCTTGTCCTTGCAAATTACAAAGTTAGGTTCTGTTACAGTAAGGACATCTCTAATCACAGAGAAGATTGAGATTAGCCTTGCAAGAAGTCTTTGTGGATCAGAGACTTTGATCTCAGAGATTCTCTGAAAGAATCCTGTAAGTGCCTTGCCAATGTGAAAGTAGGCATAGTCATGCTCTGTCTTAGACTTCTTCCAAAATGGGTTAAAGAGGTTATGTTGTGCTTTCCTAACCCAGAACATCTCCCAACACCTTCACCTGTCAAGGTCCAACTCTCCATGTCCTCTGCTTGGGTAGTTTTATCTCCTTTCTGTATGATTCTTGTATACCTTTCAAAAACTCGTTGAATGTACTGTATGAGGCAGAAATCTGTCGTTTTCATTGTTCCTTTCATGAGTACAGGATGTCTCACAGTAAAGTCTGTAATGGGGGGTTAATCTCCATGTGGAGTGGGGCAGTACAGACTCCTCCACTCCCAATGCTCTGCACAGAATACCGAGAAGGAGCACCTGCTGACTTCTGGTGTTTGCCAGGAGATGCTGGTGGAGGCAAGTGACTTCAGTGGATAAATGCACTGGAAGATATACACAATATATCTGTAACACAGCTTGCCAGACCCTTTTGTTTCAATATGGGCTAGCATAAGCATGAGAAAATCAAAGTTCTTAATTTGAAGAAAGAAAAGGAGAAATAAGCCCAAAGATTCTTATACTAAAGACAGATGTTGGGGAGGTTTATGGATGAAAAAGTCAAATTGGACTCTCAAGACCCCCTAAATACTAGGGCAGATGAAAGTTTTGAGTAGAAAGAACTTTTTCTTTTTTTCAATACAGCTATTTATGAAAACAGTCACAATTGCTTAACAGTGTTTAAAATTTTGACTGGCTGGATCTTTTACTGGTCTGAGCTGTTTTGCTCCACTGAATCTTTCCCTTCTGGCCTTCTTGTTCACATGGAGTATACATTCATGAAGGTACTTGGATTTTAGTGATCCAAGTCTACTTAAGCACCATTAAATTACAAAAATCTTTTGGATAATTACCTGAAAGTATTCTTAAGGTGAGATGTATATTTTATACATATATATATATATACACATATATGTACATATCTATGTCTAGATACCTGTAGATAACTAGACAGATCATCTGCATCAGGCAATGCAGTTTGGTGTGTCATTTAAATACAACATAAAATGCTTGTGATTTAGGAGCATATCCAAAAGTTATTCCATGAAAATTAATACAGAAAATCTAGATTTCTGCTGGGATTAATCAAATGCAAGAGCTTTTCCTATATAAAATATTGCAATAGCAGTCCCTTGTAAATTTATTTGATAGCTATGAAACTTTTGACTAATTCTGATTTGACAATTTTATAAGAAACTTAAACTCAATGAAAGTTGCTGAGAGGCTCTGCAGAAAGATTTACCAGCTCTTGTTAGCATAAATATGGCTTGATGTAAAGAGGGAAGCATTTTCAGAATACGTTGTGCTCAGGAAAAAATGCTGTTGATATACAGGAGAGCAGACATATAGATTGGACTGGAAAAATAATAATGATGTAAGAACAGTGGTACATGGGCTTAGTGAATAAATGGGATAAATGTTTGGTTTGAATTTCTCACAGGAGTTTGTTTTGTTTTTCTTTTTATTTTGTCTTTCTGTTTGAAGTCCAATAACTTTTTCAGATTTACTAAAGAAAGCTGGTATATATTTGAAAAGAAGACTTGCTCTTGCCCAGGTGGAAAACTTCACTTGTAAACATCGACAAGGAATACTCCCATAGAAAGTATAGTGCTTAATACTGTGCTTTTATGACAGGCCTTGCTAACTGTGCATTGGGTGTTTGTGTACTCTGACTTAGATCGCAGAATAGATGGTTTTCTCAGTGCAAAAGATACTTGGAGTCCCACCTCTGAATTCCCTATTCCAATGAGCACTAAAGAAAACACTTTAAAAGAGCAGTGGTCTGTTGCATAGATAGGACTTTAGGACAGCTGCTTTTAAGGCTTTTTAATAGATCAGCGTTGGGGATATAGTATAAATATAATGAACACACTTGGGGCTTCAAGGGACGAAAGTGTTTTGATCATGGAGTGTGGGAATTTATGCTCTGGAGAAGAAAACACATGCATGGGTCAAGAAAGGATGCAAAAGGATTAAGTGGTTGAAGGGCACTACATCTGCCCACAAGTAAAAGAAAGGGAAAACAATTAAGTGGGGCAAGGTCCCCACAAAATGGCAAGTAGAAAAACTGCTCTTCACGTGCTGGCTGTTGATATGCATCTGCTAGCCCCTGACCAGCTGCACACATCCACAGAGTGCAGGTGGACGTTTTTTTGCCATGCTATGTGTTCCGCCACCAGATCAACGGCATGCCCCTCTCCATTGTTTCATTTGTTTTCATTTGTTTTATTTCTGCAGCTGGTACAAGTGCTTTAGACTACTCCACCTCACTCATTTTGTTGGGACTGTTTGGCACCATAACCTGCTATGAGCTGAGGTACCAGAATGCTTGAATTTTTCCTATTTTTTTTTTATAGCTCATTTTCAACTCTCCATAATTTTTTTAAGATGTCTGATAGATAAAGTATGCTTTTAAGTTTGCCTGGCCTGAATCCTAAAAATATTTGGAAAGGATTACAGGACACTAAATGTCTCTATAACTTAGAACATGCTAAAAATTATATTTAAATTTATGAGGGTTTAAATTTTTGAACGCTATTTCTTAGTAGTGCTCTTTTGCATTACTGCTTAGAAACAGACAATTCAATGGCTGTATTACTAAGAAGATATGTTGCCTCAGTTATTTTAAATAGCAATTGACAATGAAACATTAGAACAGCAATATTACAGAGATGAGAGAAAAGAAGAATGAGCAACTTTCAGGTTTTTATTATGTAATTTTGGAAAAGTTCACATATACACCTATTTACTCAATACCTTTGCATTTCATGAGCATTTTATGTGCATTTTTTCACATTAATTGTGCAAAATATACCTTACTGTACATTTTTCTTTTTAAACTCTGATAATAGAAGGTGCCTCTTTGAAAAAATGAATAGCATATGTGGAAAGATTTGTGAAGACCTGAAATGTCTTAATTAGAGTTTTTTGCTGAATGGAAGAACCTTGTTAGCATGCATGAATCCTAAACTTTTTTATGTTCATTAAATCAGAGATAAAGGTTTAACAAACAAATCCTACTCATTAGACACACTCTCACTACCATAAACTTTCTAGTTCCTTCCAGTTCTGTTTTTTGAGCCAGGATGATTTACATATTTTTTTCTGTTTAAATCAAAGTTTCTTTAAAATAATATCAGATGTAACTGAAGCCTAGTTGTTCTTAAAAGCTCTGTAAGGATATCTGTCCCAGAGTAAGGCAAGCATGCCATGACAATTCTTCTGAAAGTGAAAAACCAAATATAAAATAATGAAAATAAACTAATTTTAAAATAGTTTGCACACAGTAAAATGACAACATTTAATTTTAGTATGATTTTACTGGACAAATGCTAACAGATCACATGACTAGTATTTTTAAAAAGCCATCAAGGTCCATTTATTGACTGAATTCTCTGGCAATCAGTCAGGTAGATAGGAACAGAATGAAAATTTGACTTAGACACTGTCTTTATCATAATGTGGATTTGTTTCAAACTAGGCAAAATGAAAACTGATAATTAAATTGTTAAAAAATATTTTTAAAAATAATCAAATAAATAGAGACAATAGGGAAATCTCATTTCCCCAAGATATTTACACCAGATGAGCCATTTTGATTGCAAGGCAAACTGGTGCAGGACTCCATCTTAGCTTCCTTTTTCCTTGTTACTACATGCCAAAACTCAAACTAATTCTCTATTGTGCACAGATTTCGTCCCCTAGCTACCTGCAGCTGTTGACTGTGACTGTACAAACCTGAGGCTGCTGGCTGCAGCAATTTGTTTGTTGTGTGGCCACGGTGAGTAGTGGCTGCTCAGGCTCCCATCCCACTCAGAGTGCCCCAGTGATAAGACAGCTGCCAAATAACCTCCAGTGTACTTTGGACAGAAAGAAATCTCAGTCTGAAAGTTTTTCTCCATGCCTCGTTTTTGTTTGTCTTGTCACTACAGCAACAGGGAGTTGTATTTTTGTTGTTCTATTATATGTTATTTTTTTCTGCTGATGACTTTGAACTTGTAAATTTTTCATTTCAAACTGGTTTAATAGACACAACTCCCTCTTTCATTGAAAATAAATCAGAATTCTCCTGACATTAAAACCCAACAATTTTATGTGGGTTAAGGATAAAAAAAAGCCATCTCAGGTCTGCTGACTTTTTCTCAGACACAACATTCTTAAAGACACCTCTTGCCAGGAATGAAAAAATAATCAGTTTTTAAAATATTTTTAGGCAGAGCAAATAGCTAGTCTTCAGCCTATCCTTTTTCCAAGGTTAGCAGACTGTGTTTCCCGAAATGATAGTTTACTCTTAACAAGTTTAGAAGTTCCTCACTAGCCAATGTAATGTGTGTCATTACATTGGGGGTTGTGGTGGTATTACCCTCGCTGATTTATAAAAAACTCTGTTACTCCAGATCTATGGAAATGAGAACCCTGCTTTGCTAGAGGCCCTGCTTTGTATGAAAGTCTAGATGATGAAAAACAATTCTCCTCAGTTACTGTAGTGAGAACATTTATTTACATATAAAACACAAACATGCAACTGAAATACACTGACAGAAAAATGAGCATTTAAGTGCCAGGCTACAGACTGTCAAATCAAAGCAAAAGTAGAATTGGGTAGATAAACTAAACCAAATTAACAACATCAAAGCTTTCTGTGGGCTGCAGCCAAAAGCTCTGTATTTGAAAAAAACACTTGAAATCAATACAAATATCATGCTGCAAGGGTGAAAGCATCATGGGGGCGTCTCGTTTCTTCTGGCCTTCCCTCACAGTGCTCTGCTCTGTGGGTGAAGAGCTATGAAGTATAAGAGCATGTGCTCCAGCTGGAAGTGAGGGGGCTGCACAAAGGGCAAGGCTGTTTCAGTCTGGTGTTTCAGTTGCACTATTGTACAAAGGACAATCCTGTTTTGCACAGGGAAACATCAGGTGACAATCTCAAAAATTGCCACTGCATTAGTCTGAATCAGGTTCTCTTCTAATATCTGCACGCTGATTTCTGTAATTGACAACAGTAGCCCCTTATTTTCTTCCTTTTTAGAAGGATGCAAACTGTATGGTAGTGAGGGGGATATAGTCAGGATATTTAGCATCAGTTTTCAGCGTATCAACACAGCAGCACTGAAATACATCTGCAATTTCATATGAAAGCTATAAAAACAAACAAGGCATTGTTAGTAGACCCTGCTTGTGGAAGGCTTTTATACTTTAAGCAATTTCACTCCTGTTACACAGAATGTGCATGTCACAGATTTGATAATTTATCCTATAATTTAATTCCTGTAACACTGCCAAGCTAATAAAAACATATTGCTGGCCTTGCAAATTATAAAGAAGCTATTAGTGACCAGTATCTGATGCTGATGTAGTGTTGCTGGGGGAAGACCTGATATTGGAGATTTAAGTTAATACATCTGTAATTCAAGTTCTTTTTAACAAGATAATTACAGTGTTACTGCCAACATGTAATGGTTAAATATGGAGCTATTGCTAGCTCTGTATTTCACACTTCATTGTAGCAGCTGTTCCAAAAATAGACAATTAGACTAAGGCTGAATATTTGTTCATGTAATGAACAAAATGTAATGAATGTTGTAGTTTATGGTAAGTTTCACATGTTTCATGGAACTTAGACATAATACTTTCAAGCTCATTGTGGCTTCATGAATTATTCTTTCAAAAAATCAGGGTTTATGAGGTAGTTAACAAGAGGTCTACAGAGTACAGCGCTGTAGGGTACAGTTGTCCTTCTCACCAAAACGCTTGATACATTTGGAAGAGAAGCACAACTTCTGCTGAGCCTTTTTGTTCAGAGCACTGACAATGTAAACACCACACCACAACGACCCTGTGAGAACATCTTCCCATCCTGCACAGGAGAGGAGTAAAAAAGCAGCTCCTCAATTCGGAGTGGGTTAATGCCATGCATGCAAGACGATCAGAAGCTCAGCAAGGGGACAATGTTGGAATGCCGTGGTGAAACAGACTGAACCCACAGTGGCTGCTGCCCTTCAGATTAAAGACGTTTCTCCAGGGAAGCTTGGCTCAGGGTTTAATTTACACTTGTGAACACTGGCCACCTGTATGAAAATGGGTAAAAATCTTCCAATGAATGGGGTTAATTTTCATGTCAAATGAAGACAGAATTATAAGCATGTGGTCTCTTCTCTCTTTGTAAATGCTAATGTTGATTTATTGGGAGAAACAGAATGGCAGGAGAACATTTTTCCCCTGTTTTTACCATACATTTCCCCTTAGTAAAACCTGTTATTTAGTAAAAATGTAATGTATTTTCCAGACTGTTTAGTCTGTGTGGTAAAGTAAAAGCTTTTTGTTTTTTTCAAATATTGGTTCTTTATAACCTTTATCTCCCTTTGTGAGAGCATCAGGGACTGCTTTTGAAAACAATAATCTTCCACAGCCTTGTGGCATAACCTTTGAATGAAGAGGTGTGTTTGAGAAGAATTGGGGCTGGTATTCAGCATAGGCTGCAGAAAGAGTAGAAAATTTTGATAGGCCCAAAGGCATGGTTAAATTCTCCCTGAATAGTAGAAACATAATGTAATATAAAATTCTATATATTTTCTGCCACTGTCAGCTAAATTCAGAAGCTATACACAGGATAAATGGATGGATTATCCTGTTACAACTGTAAGCAGACTCTCTGTGTCCTGTTTTATGTATGACAAACTTCAGAATGGGGGTTTATGAAGTATCCTCAGCTTTTTGGCATAATGAAATAGGAACTTTGGGACTTTGATCTTAATTTTTCAAATTTCTATCTTATTGCTTTGGGTATTGCCAGTGTAGTGTCAGCATTTCTACATTGTGTATCTACACTGTGAAGTACTAAGTTACAGCCTCTCTCTCCTTCTTTAATATCTCACAATCTCCAAGCAAGGTACAAACTGTTCCATAACAACTCTTAAACACTTTGGCAAAGAAGGGAAATACACAGCACCTCTCTTCAACAACTGGAAAAACATTGAGTCAAAGTGAATCATTCATTCCCCACTGAGCATGAGGCAAGACAAACACCTGTCCACTGCAAATACCCAAACCAGCTTGATAGAAACCTCCCTTTTTCTGTGAGTAGAGCAGGACTGTTACCAGCAATACAGCAGCAACAGACTGTGGTAAAATACGCTCCAGCAGCCTCTTCTCTTCCCGGCCTTCGTTGCCGTTGTCATGAAAAAAGACAGCAAACACAGGCAACCTCTCTTCTTCAGCTGCTGTAAGAGGAGTAATCTTGCTTCTCTATCAGTGGTTAGACCACCTATTTAATCTTCCAGAATGCTGTGAGACTTCTACAGGTAGCTGTCTCCCTACTGATGGTGTGGGAACCTATCCAATGAGGAAGGTTTTAAGTAAAGACGAAAAAATTATTTTAAACTTTTGGCTATGGCATCTGTGTGACTGGTGGACATGCCAGCACCCATTAGTGGCAGCACCAGCAAGAGGTTAAAAAGGGTCTTGAATTCAGTGTAGGGTCTAAAATAAAGGCTCTCTTCTGATGTGCTTCTGCCATCAGCCCATATGTGAAGATTTTTCATTTTCTGTTCCTCCAGCCATAAGAACATGAGTCACATGAATGAAGAAGGTGTTTTGTTAGCAATAGAGGTATTCTTTTGCTCTTTCATCAGCACTCTGTTATTATACCATTGCTTTGGAGGAATATTTCCCTTTGAGGTAGGAATTGACTAGCCATCAGAATTACAGCAAAAGGGGATGGAGAGTTGAAACTGCTGTCTGAGAAATTGCACAGCAGTTATGCTTTGTCTGCAGTATAGTTTTACATTGCAGAAAGTCTACCTAAGACGAGCTTTACTCAGTAACGTGGCAGTGTCAGTAGTCACAAAACTGTTAGTATTGCTACTTTAAATCCATTTAAAGCTGGTTTGTGCACTTCTAAATTGCATTGGAATTTTCAGTGGCCCTCAAAATCTGTATTTGGATCCTGCCAATAGCACCTGCCAATCAGTACATATTCTTCAAAGATGGCAAGTCAGTGTGTTCCTGGGGAAGAAAGGAGAAAGTTTGGGGGGAAAAAAAGTGGGACGTGGGGAACACGTAGCTACATGTTGCTTAGGATGGGGAAGGGTCAGTGATAATTTTGTGTGTTATGGGGTGGGAAGGGTTTAGGAGCTCTCCTGGGACAGGAAAATAGATGTATGGGGGGTTGACCTTGACTAGATGCCACGTGCCCATCAAAGTCGCTCTTATCAGATGAGTGGGGGAAAGAAGACACAACAAAAGGTTTATGGGTCAAGATAAGAATAAGGAGAGATCACTCCCACTTACTGTCACAGGCAAAACATACTTGACTGGGGGAAATTAGTTGAATTCATTACCAATCAAATCAGAGCAGGATAATGGGAAATAAAAACTAAATCTTAAAATTCCTTTTCCTCCACCTCTCCCTTCTTCCCCAGTTTTACTCCTAAATTGTTTAACTCCTTCTTCCTAGTGGAGCAGGAGGATGTGGGGGCTGTGCTCAGTTCATCACACGTCTCTGATATTCCTTCGACCTCAGTGGGAGCCCACTCCTGCTGACAGGAGTTGTCTGAACAGGACAGGACTGGCAGAAATTTTCTGGCAGAAATTTTTCTGACAGATTGTCAGAAGAAGAAACCAAGCTCAGGCAGGATCATCAAGCTGCAGAAGACCTGCACCACCCTCTAGACTTGCTGCTCCTGCCAGCGTCACAGGAAAAGTCCCTCTTCTTCCAACCTTCCACCAGCTTCCATGGCAGACAGGCAGGCTGGGTTGGGGAGGGTAAGATCAACTTTGGGCAGGTGGGGTTTAACAAATGGTGGCTTTCTTTCTCTGTCTCAGAGCCTGTTTCTGTTCCATGACAGCTGATAGCAGGGCAAATGGCAGATAACTTCTCTTGCCAATTTGTTACCAAGATTAATTATCCAGCTTTTTTAAAAAGTTGCAGCCATTCCTGAGCAGCCTTTGAGCATTTTTCTAGATGTCTACTGTGCAACAGCCAGGATGTAGGGGGATGTTTGACTTCAGATACAGTTCTGTGGCCAGCCAAAGGAGGCCAGTACGCAATGTGCTCAGGGGCACCTGCTCTGCTGACAGTGAATCCCAGAGAAGATACTGGGATTTGTGTCTGACCTGGAATGCTGGGTCTGTATTTGGTGTATGTAGCTTTCCAAGAAAGATGAAGAAATGTTGCAAGGAACCAGGACTTTCCACAAGGCTCAGATATGAGCACTCAGCTCTAATACACAGGATGATGGCTTCCAAATTCAAATGCAGCCACAACAACAATACACTGCTCACATCTCTTCAGCAGCTTCTGGTACAGGTTCAATTGGAAGAGTCTCACTGAAAGAGCAGTGCTGTTGAGTTCATAAGAATTTTAATGAAAATGAAGGCTTGTGTTTAACCTCAGTTCACTTTTTGGTCAGCTGGTAGTAAATTACGTTTAATTTGTGTCATCTGATACACGGTTTAAAAGTCCAAGTTGCCTTCAAGTGATTACTTTCAGCTACCCCTTCACACTAACCTGAGTTTTCAGTTGTCTTAAAGTGTCCCAGAGTTGTGGATTGAGCTATACTTTGCAGATGGTCCCTTTGAAAGGACTTATGATTTTGGTCACACTTTTTAAAATCCTGTGCCTGCATCTGGCAAAATAGATCCTTGGACAACACAGCTAGAACTGTGTTAGTGCTTAGATTCCTCCCTACAGTGCTGGTGAAGACCAAAAGAGCTAGAGCATGCTTTTCAGACGTGGATGGTGCTTTTCTTCTACTACTCTTACCCTGTAGCAGCTATGTCCTGTTATTTCTAATTCTAAATTTATTCCTTGAGCATGTCTCTTCCACATATAGTAAAAGTAACAGAGTTTCACTCCACTATTATCTAAACTGCAAATTGTTCATGAGTTTTACCTTATATGACCTGACTTTGGTAAATTTTGACTGTATGACTTCCCTTCATAGCTACCTGGTGTTGTTTTGGAGCTCAAATCCCAGAGAGAATATTTACTTAATAATAGATGATCTATGCAGCAACATATGGGCAGGTCATTAAAAGGGGTTCACATCATCTAATTCGAACTAGCTCACTGTTTGACTTTCTGCACAGTGAACTGCGGCTTGGCTCACAACTCTGCTTCTCTGCTTCCCTGGGATCTTTAGTTCTACACCAGGCTAAAACTTTAACTGACCCGAGATGAACCATTTTCAGCAAATTCTGCCCCTCAGCCCACAAATGACTGTCCCTTCCCAAGTAACCTTGAACCTTGGCTGGCTGCCTGAGGAGCACATGAGCGTCTGTTTCCCTTCTGCGGATTCTGCAGAGCATCCTGCTTGATGTGTCTTTGACCGTGGACAAGCCCGCTGACTGCAGAGGCAGGCAGGGAGGGAGGAAAGGGACAACGTGGCTTTTGAGTGCCCTGAGGAGCATGAACGGCTACCTAAGCTCTGGTGTTGATATACACTATATCTAGCCTTTCAAGCTTGAGAAAGGAAAGCTTGAGAAAAGAAAGTTTAGGGGAGTCCTTATCACCATGTTCCCATATTTAAAGAATGGCCACAAAGGAGATGGAGATTCCCTTTTTACAAGGAGTCACATAGAAAAGATGAGGAGCAATGGGTACAAGTTACTTCTACGGTGATTCCCATTAGACACACGAGAAAATTTTTTCACAGTGAGAACAATCAACCATTGGAATAATCTCCCTAGGGAAATTGTGGATTCCTCAACACTGAACACTTTTAAGATTCATCCAGACAAAGTGCTGGGCCATCTTATCCGGACCGTGTTTTTTGCCAAGAAAAGTTGGACCAGTTGATCCTTGAGGTCTTTGATACTTACTGCAGGCTCTTCTCAATCCTAGTTATAGGTGATTGCTTAGTGATGAGACTTATTAACAAGCAAGGAGTTAAGGAAAAGACTAATACTTTTCTGGAAATGTAATCCTGTTCTGCTAATTCAAAATTCCAGTAAATTATTTTCCTACGTATAAACAGAGTTACAAAAAAACCAGCATGTGCAGTTTCTACATGTAATAGATTCTGAACATCATGTGATTCAGAAACTGCTTCTCATAGTGTTTTCTTAATGCAGGTGGCAATGGAAAGTTCCTTTCCTCTACAGAGCACCATGTTTCTATGAGGGGATTCCTAGGCTATGATTGATATACTGTCATTATTCTTTAGAATATAAATACAGCATGCAGTTAGAGCTCAGAATACAGTATATGGTTAGCTTCTGGGATGTCCTGGCCCAGGGCTTCCCAGATGTCTGTGTTCTCTGCTGTCTTAATTCAGGCTAATGGACTCCAACGAACTGCTGCTGTATGGCTGGCTTCTATTTTACCTTTTGAGTCATGCTGAATCGATGTTGTAAAAACCCTGTCTTCAGAATTATCCCTCTAGGTTACTACTGCAATTCTAACCCAAACCTGTGTTTCAGATATGTCATTTTTAGACAGAGATTTTTTATTTTATCTTTGTAACATGTTTTGGGGTGAATAAGCAAGAGCCTTCCTCATAGAAAAAACTTGTTTCCAACACATTATGTGATAGCATCATAGCATGCTATTCTATGAAAAACACACTATTTTAAAAACACACTAAGTATTCATGCTTGAACTGGTTCAGTAGACATGTGAATCCTGAAAAGCTGTTCTTCTGCAGTCTGTGAACAAGTTGGTACAGCTTCACTCAAAACACATTGCAACTTGCTCATTACTGTATCTCAGTTCCTCAAAGCAGGAGCTTCTGGCAGGTTGAAGAGCACTGCAGTGGAGACCAGCTTACAGAGTAGTCAGCGCTCACCTGAACAGTTCCAGGTTATCTGTGCATGCATGGACTCTGACAGGTTTGGGCAGAATCCCTTTGCCAACTGACTCAGCCAATTGTGAAATTTTCAGTTCCTCATTCAAAGAACCTTTGAGATGTTCTCTGCTTCATCTAGGAAGTAAGAAATTCCAGGCTCACTTCTAGGACTAGGCAAAGCTCAGACAAGTCCAGAGTCCAAAACAAAACTCCAAAGGGCAGATGTATGAGAGTTTTGCTCAAAAGAGCCAACTTTGGAAGCCCACGGGCTTGGAGTTAGTTAGACAAGGCAAGTGCTATACATGTATCCTGTAGCTATTTAATTTGAATATGTATGTATTTCAAAACTGAAACAAACACGACTCATTGAGACACAATTTAGCTTGAACTGACTTCAAATAACCTGTATATGTTTTTAATGCATTTTTTCCATGTCTAGAATGCTAAGATGTCAGGAGACTTATTAAACAACAAAGCCAGATGTTTCTCCTGGGTTTGTGGTGGGTGGGATAATTAGACCCAGAGATCAAACTAAGAGTCAGATTTTTAAATTTAGACTTTTCATACATTGTCTCTGCTAATGGTCCTATGCATTTTTTATTCTGCTCACAGCAGAATACATTTTTTTTTTGAAGTTCATCAAACTAACATTATAATCTAGGTAGAGTTAAGGTGGCGTGCATATTCCTTTAGTTAGCACATGATAAAAGATGATTGCCATACACTGGAGGTAATCTGACAAACAAGGCATTAAATATGCAAGTAGCTGTACTTGTTTCAGTGGGATTAGTTAGTGCCTAAAGAGAGAAGCTGATGTGAATATATTACTGACCTATGGCTACTGTTAGCACAAACCTGAGACTGCAGGAAATGCAGAATGAGTATTTTCAGGCTGACAGTTTTCATTTTGCATGTTCACGATTAAGGGGAACATTTCTAACATAACTGGGATGGGATAAAGGATATGAACGAAGAGAGAGCTAAGTTTAATAGTGATTTATATTTTTTTCTTTCGTATTTCCTTTTTCTCTATTCATTTCTAAGTGTGAACATCTATGGTTCAGTTACTCTGATGAGAATGGAAAAGTTTGCACTAAACTACAAACAGCGACTAATTCAACAAACCAAAGTGTATGGGTTGTTCCAATTTCTTCCAAATCCCTTAATCATCCTACTTTATGCAATAGAGATTGTAATTCTTTTCTCCCTAAGCACATGAGATAAATGAGATTGTACTAGTCAGCATATGGGTCAATGAAGAAAGCAGTATTCTTCAATATTTTTTACTGCATATGTTTAGTCTTTGAAAAAAAAGGATAAAAAAGGGATATTGTGTGGACCACTCCAGGCTGAAGACCAAAATGGAGAAAAAAAAGGGAAGGAATATTTTCGCATTCCAATTTTTTTTGCTCTATTATTCAATAATTCCTCTAGTAAATCAGGCTAACACTGAATTTAGACTTCTGCCACTAATCTTGGGCGCAACCTTATCACAACAATGTTGTGATACTGGAAATTTTCTGAAGAGAGGTATTTAATTTCTTTAAACCTAACAGTCAGTTAAATCCAAGTCACAATCTTATTTCATCTTAATTTTCTTTTGCAGATATTAGAACATGAGTTTTAAATGACTTTTTGAAGTAAATGTTTCTGAGAAAATCGCAAGAATGTGAATGAAACTAACCAGAGATCTCAGACATCATGTTTTTCGTTATGGAGGACAGAAGTCCTGAAGAACTGGCTAGATTCCCCACTACTCCAAGGGGTAGTGGGGAATCTAGCAACATCCAGCTGTCAGCCAGTCACTAGTGGTGTTCCACTCCTCACTGCTGCGGCCAGTTCAGTTGAATATCTTTATTGATGATCTTGATGAGGGGATTGAGTGCACCCTCAGTAAACTCACAGACACAAAGCTGGGCAGAAATGTTAATCTGCTGGAGGGCAGGAAGGTTCTGCAGAGGGATCTGGACAGGCTGGATTGGTGGGCTGAGGACAACGATAATGAACTTACACTAGACCATGTGCCAGGTCCTGCCCTTGGGCCACAACAACCCCAGGCAGTGCCACAGGCTGGGGCAGAGGGGCTGCAAAGCTGCCCACAGGAAAAGGACCTGGGGGTGCTGGTGCCAGCAGCTGAACATGAGCCAGGGTGTGCCCAGGTGGCCAAGAAGGCCAGTGGCATCCTGGCCTGTGTCAGCAACAATGTGGCCAGCAGGACCAGAGCAGGGATTGTCCTGCTGCACTTGGCAGTGGTGAGGCCACACCTCAAATCCTGTGTTCAGTTCTGGGCCCCTCACTACAACAGAATGACATTGCTCTCCACAGCTTCCTGAAAGGAGGTTGTAAACAGGTGGGGATCAGTCTCTTCTGCCACGTTTCCAGTGAAAGGACAATAGAAAACAGCCTCAAGTGGCGCTGGGTTAGATAGTAGAAATTTTTTTTACTGAAAGAGTGGTTAGGCATTGGAATAAGTTGCCCAAGGAGGTGGTGAGTCACAATCTGTCAAAATGTTCAAGAGGCATAGATCTTGAGGATATGGTTTAGGAGTGATTATGGTGGTGCTAGGTTGACAGCTGGACTAGAAAATTTGAAAATCTTTTTGAACTTTGATGATTCTGTGATTCTGTCTCTGGATTCTGCAAGTTAATTGTGGAAAGTAGGTTAAAGAACCATCTGTAGGGGAGGGTTCATAACCTATCTCAAGTAAAGAGAGTTGTACATGGAGTAACTACACTTCTATTCTCCAAAGTACCCAGAGTGTTCTTAATTTTAATTCCTGTTTCCTACAGGAAAACAGATGAACTCTGGACACCCTATGGTAAACTGCGATGAGAAAAAAACACCCTGAATTTCAAACAGCTTAAGGCTGGAGAACATGCTGTCTTTAAACTATCCAGTGTACTTCAGGTGGTAAAGTAGCAAACGATATTTAAATACTAACCAGCTTTTACAAAATTACGTCAACTCATTCAGTATTTTCTTTACCTCAATGCAGCAATAAAATTCCGATTACATACTTGATAGCTTTTATTTCTTACATCGCTATGATGTAAGAAATTCCTCTTTCAAAAGCATCTTGCTGCTCTTGGACACTGCCCTAAAGTAGAAACAAAATGAAAACAAAAAGTCACAAGTGACATGTAAGATATTTCAGCACTATGTTTATTGTATTCTGGCAGGATGGCAGCAGACTAAACCAAGATCCAGCTCAGTATGATGCCATGTTTGGTGGGGGGAGAAGAGCACTGCTGTAAAGGAAGATAGCGCAATCATGAAGGAGGCTGTCAGCTTTTACAGATGCGTTCTCTTGTTCAAGGTAATTCTTTGTACTATTAATGTCACTAAAGGTATTTGGTGATATGAATTGATGGATTTAAAGATACAGTGGAGAAAATCTTGGTTTAAAACAACAAAAAGAGAGATAGAACTACTCTAAGGATTTTTTCTAAGTGTTCTAGTGGCAGCTAAGGCCACTAGCCTTAGCTAAGACCATTTTTGAGGAAATAATATGGTTATATTTTATACAGAATTCCTTTGTGTGTTTCCTTCTTGAAGAAACATGGGGAGGGGGGAGGAGAAGGTACAGTAAGCCCTGAATTTACTTTCTTTACTTGCCATACTCTCTAGGCAGATGAGGTGCTTTCCCTAGCAATTCTTTTTCGTGAGCTGAAATCAAATTTCTAGGTTAAAAAGTCTATTGCTTCAGTAGAGTTGATCTTACAACAACACAAAAAAGTACAGTTTATGGTTTTACATGGAAGTCACTATGATGAATTGAAGTATTTGCAGAAGAACATATTTTGACATTTGCGGAAGAACATATTTTGACATTGGAAGCCAAACTTCAAGATATTAGGCTTTATTCCAAATTGGATGAAACTCCAAGGTATTGGCAAGTAAAACCATTTAAGAAATCATCTCTTTCACATTCTTTATTTATATCCTTCACAGCATTTTCATGTGATTTTTCCAGTCAGATCACATCTAGTGAAAGATCTGGGGAGACAGCCAGAACTCTAAAGAGGCTAAACAAAGCTGTTTGGCCAGGTAAGTTTCACCTCCAGTTTCATTTTTGTGAATTTTTATTAACTGCACTCATATGGAGCTTACTTTAAATTTACACTAGTATAACTCATTGCAGAACTTGGGTCCAAGTCCCCAGTGTGAATAAACAAAGCGATTGCCTTTTAAAGGTGAAGGCTTTGCCCCATGTTTACTGTGGACAACCAGTGAATATTATACTGCTATATGTTAATAGCTTTCTCCTTTTTCAGTTGTTTATTGCAAGCATAGGAGTTAGTACAACTATTTCAATATGTGCATCTTCCACAGAAGTTCCATTGACTCTACATCCTACTGCAGAGGTGACTTCTAAGTCTGTTGCTGCAGATGAGGACACGAGAAAATCTTAGAGTTTGAGAAAGTTCTGAACTTTTTTGAGACCTGTCTGAGGCCTAGAAGAAAAAGTGTAGAGTTTTAATTCCATTTCCATTCTAGAGGCTTAATTAATGTCATGATGACATCAGGAATGCATCAGTGATAGTGTTGGTGAGTCTGTTTATGCCGATGGGGACATAGGCAGAACCACAGGTACACCCACCCACACTTTGGACATTACTGAACCTTAGGTTTGTGAGCAGGTATCTCACTGTTGTTTACTTCTCTATAAAACAAGAATATTACGTATAAAAATGTGTTTAAAAAGAGTCAGAAATCCATTTATTGTTAGTGGCCTTATTGAGAGCGTGGCAGTCCTCAACTGCATATTACTGTGTGATTCTTCTCTTATCTTCTGGAGAACTATCAAGAACTATCCTCCAGTGGCTTTTATAATTTTTATACAGTACATTTTAAGAAGCAAAATGAAGCGTCTGGTTCTCTGTTTGCTCTTGTGAGCCTTTCTGTGTGATAACTTCTCTTCGGTGCACGTTCCTCATTCTCAGTACTACAGTGCTGGCACATTAATGTTCTGAAGGGAGGGAAGACATTCAGCAGGCAGTTCTGGAGGGAAAAGATTGATTACACCCTGATAATGCTATAATTAATTCAGAAGGTTGAAGTAACGAGAACCTGAGTACTGGTGCTAAGAAAATATGTGGGCGATACCCTCAAGAAAAACTTGTTTCATGCCTTCCTCACTCACTGACAAAGCACGCTGAATACTCTCTTAGCCAGTAAAATGACCATCCCACTTCATCAACCTAGAGTTTGCTTTAGATACAAAGAATGTCTCAGGGCAGTTTTATTTTAAGGCCAAAAAACCTGCAGATCTAATTCTAGAGACTGTTGGTGAACTCTTTCAAAAACATGGCCTGGAAAGTGACCTAGTTCTCAAATGACATACCTCAAAAAAGTACAGGGAAGAAAACCGAGCTTGACCATTACTTCTGTGGAGTTTGACTATTCTGTTGCTATAACTTCTCTTCCACCTAGTCAATGGATTACAGTAAGAGTTATGAGATCATTGTTGAAGAGTACCATCATTCAGTTTCTCACCACCTTAGAGTTACATATTATGAATTTTCAGGTCTTGATTCCTAAAAATGTTTTCTGATGTATGACAGTGGAGATTAAGGAGTTACTGGAATGTCCCTCTGTCTGACAGGGCTGTCAGGGTGAATTTTATTACCTCCCCGCTGCGCCTTTCAGTTTGGCATCCTCATACATATTGTAAGTACAAAAATACACAAATATGAAAAGAAGACAACCAGATTTTCCTGAAAGATAATTACTCAGATAGTATCCTAGATAACAATTTATGAGTCATTGACATTATTCCAGACACCAGTAAATAAAACTAAATTTGTTGTAGAAACATGGTTAATAGGAGGGAATACTTCTGAATAAAAAATTTATATTCCTTTCAAAAAAATTATAGGTTTAAATTTTTTAAGTAAATCCTGATAATATGTAAAGAAAAACACATACAAATGACAGCAGACAATGGATCAGTTTTAACAGAGAATGGTTTGCAAAGGGGTTGGTAGGACAGAAGAGAGGACATTCCAGTTAGATTAAAAATTGGGCTGATTAGGAGAAAATTAGTTTTTATCAGAAATGATGGATGTTACAGTTGGTTTATGGCATATCCCATGGATTTGCTTTTCCAATAGCTTGGTCTATACAATGCTGGTTGTCACAACCAAAGCAAAAGATGCAACGATCTCCTGTTTACTGATCTCATAGTCAGCATTTATTTTCTAAAGCAGTTCCAATAGCAAAAGCCTTCAACACTTAATACTAAGAAGCTGTTAGCTCACTAAAACTTCCTAAGTAAATCTGAATGTTGGGAAACATTGATAGGTGTTATTAGCACTTTTTTTGTGTGTTTGCTTCTGATGCTGTTGGCAAGGCATCTCAGTGCTCAACAAACCTCATCTGAAAACACCAGCATCATAAATTCCACCATGATTATGGCTTCCCATTGTTTCTAGTGTATGTTTTTATAAGACAGTGATGAAAACATACTCATGTGTAGTAAATTCAACTATTCAAGCACTTAAGTGTAAACAAACACATTCAAGTCTTGATCTATGAGTAACTGTTTTTCTAGTTATTTTCCATAATTTTTTTCATGTGTTTTGGTATTAGAAGACACTGACTTAAAATACTGAATTTTTCCATAGCTCAAGGAGTTCAGTAGTGAAGTTTGTCTGGATTATATGTGTCCATAGCCAATATTTTGAGAGCATAAGCCTAGATAAGCAAATCATTGATCTTTCTACTGAGTCATTCAAAAGGCCTTCTCTCTGCATATACTAAGACTAGCAGCTGCTTACAACTTTAACCTATTGCTTTGCATCTTGTATTCAAAAGTCCATGTGCAAGATTTTAATTGTCAAAATTTTTTCTTTGTCTGCAGCTGAAAACTCATCAGGGTATTTGTTTACTTTTCCTTTTGCTTTTCTGTAAAATATATTTATATATTATATAAAATATATAATGTAATAATTTACATAAAATTTTATAAAAATGGAATATTATTTTAAAATTCTATTACATCATGCTGAATATTTTTATACTTTTATGTTAATACAGGTCTTCTGTACACTGATAGAAAAGCAGATCTCTCACTCAGCCTGTAAAGAGAATTTTATAAATCAGCTGGTGCTGTTCTGCCTTATGCTGTGAATAGGATATTAAATCTTTGCCTTTCCTTGAATCTTCATCAATTTATTTTATTCCTTTACACCAGACAAGCAGTCTTGTTATGGAAATGAAATCAGATCTGGGCAAAATTTATTTCACACTCATCCCAAATCCAGTGGAAAAAAATTACAGCCCATGTATTTAGGTGATTTTAACTGCAGAAATACAGGAATTTGAATGTTACTTAAGCTATCATGAGTTACTTTAAGGATAGGCTCAATAGGAAAAGGAACTGTCAGACAGGCCTTCTGAGGGACCAGTTTCTGTTCATGGGACCTTTGTTCTCAAAAGCTTATCTACAAAAACACTGTAGACCAGTGGTTTTTGCTCTGGAACATTTCCAGGATGACAAGATACTCTCAGAGATACCAAACATTGAGATCTTGTTGCTTTTTGGAGATAATCACTGAGATTGGCACTTCCTGTGACTGATCTACCTCAGGCTGGGATGACTAGGATACCGAATATGACGTTTGCTGATGACTAAACTGGGAATCTATCCAGGTAGTCAATGTCCTTTTATACGGCTAAAGTTGAGTGAGATCAACTCCACCCCTAATGAAAAGTGTTGGATTTAAGAAATCTGTCCTGCTAATGCTCAGGCACAGTAAAGCTGACCCTCAGGTAAATGGAATGTCATTGAGGAGGACTCAGCACTAATCTCTGGGTTGTAAATTGTAAATTATTACTGCTCTTAAGCCCTATATTAATGTGTGGTTATGTTGCCATATAGCCAGTGGTAAGGCAAAAACAATATGGTATTAATTCTCAGGAAAGACAGACTGGACAACAAAAAGCAAACACTAAAACAAAGAACATCTAACAGTCCCCCTAAGTACCTCAGTGCCTTCTCCATGTCACTATTCCATGAAAACTGGATCTGGAAGAGAGAGTGACATCACCAAAGGCATCATAGATCAGCCTGCATTCAGCACTGAGAAGAAGAAACTTTTTTTTGTAACTTGACAGAAAACTAGGTTTAACAGCTCTAAAAGACTGATCATGACCTTACATGAGTCTGAGGCTTTATCTGTTGAAAATTTAACTTCAAAAATTATGGGATTTAGAACCAAATGGATGCAGGTCTTGGTATTTGGGTCAACACAGGGGTTTGTTCCACTGTAGATGTGCAGATTCAAAATTTCCATTACTTTCAGTAACAAATTAAGTTCTAATGATGAACTCATTGTGAGCATCCAAATGAAAAACTATTCTTCATTCAGTCTTCTAGATAAGCATGGTGTTAAAAAAATGCTGAGATAATTCTGGACATTCATTGTGTCTTGGGACTGCTTGTCATAAAGCTTCAATACTGTCTGATAGAAAATTCAAGAGCTTCTTAATGCTGCTAGAAGAAAGTTTTAGGTTGCAGCATTTACTTTGGGGAATCTGTTGACCCTAGGTTTTCCCTTTGCAAAGGTGATCTGAATCTTGTTATTGTTAGAGTTGTTGACATCAGTCAGCCTCTGACTTACTCAGGAAGGTCAGCCTCAGCTGGACCGCATGTAGTGTCCCCTGTGTGGCTGGGGGCTGGCCTGGGGGCACAGGTGTGGCATCACTCATGCTAGCTGTGCCTGATGCTGGAAAGGTCCCCACCCTTTTCACAGGGCTGGGCACTGCTCCCACACTGCCAAGAGCTGCCCGTCAGGGGTTACGGGGCTGTTGTGAGCAGAGTGGGACCTTCAAACAAAGCTTATCAGCAAAGCCTTTTCATTGAGCCACACGGTTCAGAAAGAACCACTGTGCTCTCCCAACTCCTCAGATCCAGTCCTAGCCACAGAGTTACGGCTAAGTGGCTCAACAGTTTATGTCTAAAGTTTAAACAGGTCTAATTGAACTTTTATATGATTTTATCCACAGAATTAAGGATGACAACCCCAATATATATTTATTTAAATATATTAAATGATTTCTTTAAATCCTTTCACCTTTGGAAGGTGTGCCAGAAGTGCTTGCTGTGTAAAAATGGGACGGGCCTTTTATAGTATAAAGTGATTGTCATTTTTATTATTTTATACATTTTTAGAATGTGTGTTGTCATGTTTACTCAGCAAAATATTCTTTGCTGCTGAAAAAGCTGTTATCAGCTCTTTTGCTTTTGCTGCTTGAAAATTTTGAGTCTCATTTCCATAGCAGGGCCTGCACATCCTTGCTGCACCCAGGCTCAATCAGGGAGCATCTTTCTTGCATGTCCTCACAACTGGTTTGATAGTACGGTCAAGTAGGTCTCAGCATTCTTCAGTACTAAAACCAGCAGATCCTTCTTGCTTGATCCTATCACTGATAAGAAGAACCTCCTTGCTCATCTATCACTGATAACTTGTAAGCCAGACAAAGTTTGAGCTGCTGTATCCTTGCTTAGACAGAACAACCTGCTACAAGTAAAGCAGTGCTGCTTGCTTTCACTGACTAGACTTAGGCTTACTCTTGTTTGTAATCAAAACATATCAGCCCTTGCCACTAGCTAGGTAGAGGGGTATAAATATCAGAGAGACATACCAAAAGAGAACTAGTAAGTAAGATAGTTGCTTGTAACTTGTGAGCTATTAAGTGTAAATTTCCCAGGGAGTTTTAGGATATGTCCAAGAGAGGATGTCTCAAGGGTCTTTCCGTGCAACCAGCAGCAGTGCCACATTGCTTTAACAAAGCTATTGATACCCGTTGAAGTTACTACAGGAGTTTCTACACTGAAAGGCACATTTCCCAGCAGGAATACATCAGCACAACTATATATCAGGGAGATTCAGAATGTTGCTCAGTTTCACATTGAACTTTTCATGCTCTAGCTAAAAAAGCTGATGGGCTTGTTTGTGCACAAGGACCAACCCAGCATAACAGTAACTGACAGGTGCACGAGAAAGTAACGTAACAGCATGTGTTCAGGCTGTAATATGAATTAAGTTTTCTCCTTTTCAGGAGAAATTCTCCTTTACTCATTATATATCTTCTATGAAAACAAAAACATAAATAAAAGGAAATAATTAAGTGTATAACTTGCTATATATATGTACATATATATATATATATATATGTTCATATGCATATCCAAATATATAAAAAAACTTCTTAGTAGAGTCAATAGGAATCTCTAGATGCATAATCATGGACTAAACATACACATGCATTTGAAAAAGCACAATCTTGACATCTTATATATACCCTGTTCATATAAGGAAATCTGATTTCATTGCATTTTAGGACACTGGAACTAAACTTAATTTCAGGGTTGGGCACAAAAAATTTTTGGAAGGTATTTTTTTCAAAATTGAGGACTCAGAAAGTCCATTTAAAGGGGGGTGAAAGACATGTCTTTTTTTAATGAGATATTTAAATATAACACTTCAGGGTATGCTAAACAACATTATCAAGACACTAGCTAAATTATTACAGATGCAGATAAACTGCTAGGTCACACAGTCTGTACTTTTCTCCTGCTAGATCTATAAGATTTTCTTATGTGCATTTACAGATATTTTCTTACCAGAATTGAAGTATTGTGTGCAGCAAGTCTTCCCTTCACACTTAAACTTGGTTTCTTTAAGTTTATTGTAATATCATAAATTAAGATGACATTTTTTAATAACTAGTGAAGTAGCATTTTCAATGGTTCCAAAAATGATATTTGTGGTTTCATAGACAAAGGACTTGGGAATTTTTGGCCCCAAGCTGAAATGCCATAATTTTTGAGTAAAGAATTGTTGCTGATCTGTGAAGGCATATTGCACAATTATAGGACCGTTTTTCTGCAAAGATGACATATAAAGCACTGTACATCTAATAGCTGGTGGAGATTGCCACACATTGTTTCATGTGAAAAGAACTAATCCTACTGGACTAGGAAAAACCCCACTTTAATATCATTACATTTTAAAACTTAGATCATATTTAGAAAAATTAAATAATTCATGAGGGATCCATTTAGGAAATACTCACTCTTGGCCATAATTTATAAGGCAACAGATTCCCCAGAGAGTAACAGAAAAAGAATGGAAGATTAGACAACATCACCATACAGTGTCCCATAGTTTGATCTGTGGAGTCCCATCTCCCAGTCAGATCAAAAACATTGACATGTGCTGAAGTCAAACAAAGATAGGCTTCTGGGCAAGTATGAATAGAGAAGCAAAGACTTCTTCCACTTCCATGAGCAAACTAATTTTGGATTAGCTGCCATCTCAACCATAATGTTGAAATTCATAGAGATAAGGTAAATGGCAGAAAGGAAAAAAGGAATGTAAAGGAAAATACAACTGTTTGTGTCTACAGATGTGGACCACTGAACCTCGTATCACTGGAAAGATACCTTAAAAATCCCTAGTGCTCAGAGTTCAATTTTCAAATGAACCAGAAATTCAAACCTTTAACAAATTGACAGCATCAGTATCTGTGCTAAATCCCTTTCAGCTTCTTTCAGCACTGGCTTTGGAGGAAATTTATCATAATGTGTTCCTTCTGTATTGTTTCATACTGGCAGTTTTCCTGAGGAATGTAATTGGCAGCCAAGGCATCAGGGGGCATAGGGGTACAGTCCCATTGTATGCATATAATCATATATATATACAACTGTGTGTAAGAAATATATTATGTACTCTGGTCTATTTGTCTATCTATCTATCTATCTATCTATCTATCTATCTATCTATCTAACCTACCTACCTACCTACCTATCTATCTACTATGTCCTTTAAAAAAAAAAAACAGGCAAAGAGGAGTTTGGCTGCTCCAAATAAAATCAACTCTGAAGGAAGTTATATCTCATTGTCTTAATTTTGTAAGCAATTTATTTCATGCTGAGCTCCAGATTTCCAACAGAACAGAAATACTATTAATCAGGATATCCTACAACAGATCACCTTCAGATGTTAAATGAACTGTTGGGAGAAAAACAAAAGAAAGGAATATAAACTACCATTGCTTAAATGTTTATTGATCATGCAGAAACTTTCCACTTTGCCTAGAAAATATCTAGTAAATAGAGCTCCAAGACAGCTGAAAAACAGTGATTAATGTTAACATTAGCTCTCCTATTTCACCAAACTGAAATCTATATAAATGGGTCCAAACCAGAAAGCAAGGATATGTCACTATTGCCTAGGGTTCTAGCATAAATAACATTGCAGAAGACAGAAATACAGAAATATGAGGAATAGAATAACTGTTCCTAGAAACATAGAATCATTAAAGCTGGAAAAGACCTCAAGACCATTGAGTCCAACTATTACTCTTACATGCATTTCTACAAACTTTGCATACTTTGGTAATGAATTGAAAACTCTAAGCGAGATAACATCTGTGACCCTGAGGATCCTAAAACCAGAATTCCTTATAAAGGGTTCTGTGATGAAACTGCAAGACTGCAGAGCAAACATCCACCACACTTTCTTACTATACCTAGCAGACCAGAATAAGTAGTTTACACTTGTGATACACATATTTAAACTAAGTTAAATCAAAGGACTGGATTTCTTTTTTATCTCTTTCTCCAACAGAGTCATCATATCTATTATGGACAGTTAAATGTGGTCATGAATATCTTAGTGAACAGCAATGTTAATTTTGGTTCCAGATATTTTATTGTCCAAGAGATGTTAGCAAACTAAATGGCAATGGAGTGAAGAGGAGCACTGGAAAAACTCATTTGAAAGCAAAGGTGATCAGGTTTGTTTCAAGTGAAGAATAGAAATAATGTAAAAGTAGTTATAGATCAAAATTTACAGCTAAGACTACTCTTTAATTGCCAGAAAATGTAGATAAACTTTTTTCCCTCATGGAACCTTTGTTCCTTCCATCTGCACATCTTCCTGGTAAAATCTGTTCCCTAAAGACAATTACATTCTATGCAGCTCTGAATAAAAAAGGAAGGAAAATATGAAAGGTTTGAATTTGAAGTATTTTCTTACCCAAAAGGAAATAAAAATGAATATTCAAAATAATCTTTTCGCTGGCCAAAATGCACCTTACATGTTTTTTAGACTCTTCCCTTAGATTTTGCTTGGTTTCTGCTATCAAGAATGCTTGTCATGGACAAATTTTCATATGACCTGCTAATGCTATGCCCTGGCTCTTTATAAGTGTATGTGACAGTGATAAATAGAAATTAGACAACAGCATTCCTCAAAATTGTGCTCACTGGGATCTTGCATTTGTGTGGTCAGAACAAAACCTCATTTATTTTGCAGGGTTAATTTCTTCAGTCTTACTGCAGAGAGACAAGAGCAGAGAGAAATACAAAGTGGTATGTGTGCTACCCAAAGGGTAAAACTGCTTAAATAATGATATAGCCAGATTCAAATACCTTCAGGTTTGTTTCAAGCTATGGTCATAAGAAATGGTATTAGAAAGGGATATTTCTTCTGTGTTTGAAAATGAAATGCCCTCATATTAAAAGTAGTAAGATTTTACTAGCTTTCATGTAATATTTACTTATTTTTTCCTTCTTGGATGTCAGAAAATTTTTGAAGGTCATTATGAATTTGGCTGTAAACGCTATTAGCAGAACTTCTAAAATGTATTTGAAACCATTCTTCAACTAAATCATGGCCTAGGTAAAAACAAACAGAAACAATGAAACTGGTAATTCAGATGAATTACAGCTGATCAGAGAAAATGTGTTTCTGCTATGAGGAACAAAAACTATTTCATCAGCCATATTTGCTAAATGTAAATTACTGGGAAAGAAAAATAAAACTCTTTTTGATAGACTCCCTGGAAAAAAAACCCAAAACCAAAGAACTTTGGTACACATAAGCATGACAGCTGTAAATATCAGTATGAAAAGTTAGAAAGAGCAATTATTTATGTCGTCTTATTGCCCTAGATATCTTCTAGTTCTAATATAGAGCAACTTATATAATAAATATGTCCACTAGATGCCTATCTAGCTTCATCTTCTGTTGTATTTTTCAAGGGATTGGTAATTGTATAGAATCACAGAATCATAGAATATGCTGGGTTGGAAAGGACCCATCAGGTCCATCAAGTCCACCTCCTTACTGTAGGACACCCCAAGAGTCAGACCATGTGCCCGAGATTATTGTCCAAATGCTTCTTGAACTCTGTCAGGCTGGTGCTGTGGCCACTGTCCTGGGGAGCCCAGCCACCATATGGATGAAAAGCCTTTCTCTGACACCCAGCCTAAACCTCCCCTGACTCAGTTTCATGCAGTTTCCTCAAGACCTGTCACTGGTCACAAGAGTAAAGAGATTGGTCCCTGTCCCTCCACTTCCCCTAATGAAGATGTTGAAGATTGCAGTGAGTTTCCCCCCAGTCTCCTCCAGGCCGAACAAACCAAGTGACTTCAGCCACTCCTCCTACAGCTTCCCCTCAAGGCCCTTCACCATCCTCACTGGCCTCCTTTGGACACTCTCTAACAGTTTAATGTCTTTCTCATATTGCAGTGCCCCAAACTGCCCCAGCACTCGAGGTGAGGCTGCCCCAGTGCAGAGCAGAGCGGGACAATCCCCTCCCTTGCCAGGCTGGCAATGCTGTGCCTGATGTCCCCCAGGACAGGGCTGGCCCTCCTGGCTGCCAGGGCACTGCTGATTCATGTTCAACTTGCCTCTGACCAGGACCCACTGGTCCCTTGCCATGGCACTGCTCTCCAGCACCTTATTTCCCAGTCTGTCCATACATCCAGGGTTGCCGCATCCTTAGTGCAGAATCCAGCACATTCCCTTGTTAAATTCCATATGGTTGGTGATTGCCCAGCCTTCCAATTTGTCAACGTCTCTCTGCAGGGTCTCTCTGCCTTCCAGGGAGTCAACAACTCCACCCAATTTAGTGTTGGCAACCTTACTTAGTATTCCTCCAAGTGCTGCATTCAGGTTATAAATGAAGATGTTGAAGAGCACAGGGCCAAGGATGCAGGCCTGTGGAACCCCAGGATTCTTCTGGACAAAATGTCCAGCCCACAGCTGGATAAACACCTCATGTGATGGGCGAGCAACTGGCTCACAGGTCGGGCACCAGGGGTTACAATGAATGGGGTGACATCAGACTGGGAACCTGTCACTACTGGGGCAAGTTAATAAGGCAGTACCCACCTCTTGGAAGTTATTGAAATTTCTTTAAATGGAGCAAGTAGTTTTTCCAGGTTTGATACTGCCTGTCATTTCCCCAGTGTCATTTCACCTTGGGGACTGTGGTCAACTGAGAAAAACTGCAGGCACTCCATAGCTGCACTGCAGTAAGATATGCCAATCTCATACAATATGGTCTAGTCATCTACAAAAGATGAAAATCTCTGAAGAAAAACGAAATACATTCTGTCAGACTGTAAGGCTCCTGTACACTATGCTGTTCACTGGCTAAAAGAATGCCAGGGTAATAAAACACAATTCTGAAAGTTTCACAGTGTGTTGGCATAAGTTTGTGCTTCACCTATGTATTGTAAATATGCATGCGCAGCATCATTTTAGTTCCTGTATTTATGAAATTGAAGTAAAACATTAAGCCTGTCCAGTTCTGGTGCCCCTACAGTAGTGGCATATTTAACCACAGCCCTATGCAGCTGCTTGCTCAATCCCCCACCAGTGGGATTGGAGAGAGAATCAGAAGGGCAAAAGGTAGAAAAATCATGAACTGAGATAAAGACAATCAGTTGTGCACAGCAAAAGTTGTGCACAGAAACAAAGTAAAACAAGGAATTAATTCAATGATACCCATGGGCAGGCAGGTGTTCAGCCATCTCCAGGAGAGCAGGGTTTCATCATGCATAATGGTTAATTGGGAAGACAAACACTATCACTCCAAATGTTCCCCCCCCCTTTTGTGTTTCTTTCCCCATTTTATACACTGAGCACGATGTTGCATGGTCTGGAATATCCCTGTGGTCAGCTCAGATCACCTGTCCCAGCTGTCTCTCCTCCCAAGCACCCAAGCATCCTCAACTTCCGGGAGTACAAAAAGCAGAAAAGGCCTTGACTCTGTGCAAGCCCTGCTCAGCAATAACAAAAACGTCTCTAAATTATCAACCTTGTGCTCAGCACAAATCCAAAACACAGCCCCACACCAGCCACTGTGAAGAAAGTTAACTCTACCCCAGTAAAAACCAGCACAAGTACCTAACAAAAGATACTATCAAAGCACATCTCTTGCTTTGATTACATATTCCACTTAGCTATCTGCCCTGCTGTACATCCTTTCTGCTCCGTTTGTAACTTCAGTGATGCATGCTGAACTGGAAAGCATCAAAAACAAAAATACAGAACACGTAAGAGGTCAAGCATATTGTTGGAGGTCATCAGTGTTTGCAGACTTACTAACATGGAAAACTTTTAATGAGACAAAATGTTAAGATGAGCTAATCTGTGATGAACTTGCTGACAAATAAATCTCTAAATTGTTCCATAAAAAAAGAACAAGTAATCAAAAGTTTAGAAGAACAGTTTAAAAAAATTTTAAGCATGTGCAGAAATCACTGGAGTTGAAGGAGTTGACACAATAGTTTGTTGTATCCTGAAAAACATTAAACCAGTATCTCTCTAGCATTTGCTAACTGGTGTCTGATTTCATAGATGGTGGTTTTACCCTGTAAATATTTCTATATCATAATCTATCTTCATTATTAATAATAAAATCAGAGGTATCTTCAAAGGATCATGTATTAAGACTGGGGCAGGGGGTAAATTCAGTGCTAAAAATCTTAGTATTAGACTATAACAGCCTAGAGTGCTAGTACTGAGTTAGTTAGTGGGCTTGGATTGCATGCTTCTGTGGATGAGAAAGGACTCCAGATGAATGGAAATTTTTTCATTTTTTTTTTTAAATCACACAAATTTTTAGCCAACATTAATGTTTCTTTCTACAAGGAAAATGCATAAGATAAAATGGAGAGAAACATCTATGTTAAACTGCATAAATTTAATTCCTTTCATCAGCAAAAAATCAAAATTTCTCCAAAGTTATTTATCACGGCGAGATTTTGGAGTTTATTCAGGTTTCGGTGCTACCCAGACATTTGTTTCTATGTCTGTACTTCCACCACTGGCTCACATGAAGGCAAAGCATTTCATCCACATCAGCGCTCTTGCAGCACAATAATTACTGTGTCCTAGATTCTGGTTCTGCTACTTTCAATGAATGCCCCATTTTTTTTTTTTTTTGTAAGATTCTTAGAAGAAAAGCTCTTTCATAACAAATGTAAAACTTCAATTTTTGCCCTTAGTTTTCCAGCTGTGACAGCTGAATATTCTAATCAGCCCAAAGTTGGGCACATCGTAATTTTTATCCCTTTAATGTCACTTTTATCCTGATCTCAGTGATTAGTTTTGTGCCAGAGCAGTGAACATTATGAAAATGAACTTTATATGTAACCATAATTTTAACTATAGTTATTAATATTTCACTTAATGGTGCATAGGAAAAGAGTTGTAGAAAACATTTCTGCATGTGACTATTAAGAAGAGAGTGTTTGTTAATGGATATTTCTTTTGGAAATTAGAAAGATTCACACAAAAATTCTGTACCTTCAAACTGCTCTACTGAGTATGAGGTCACTATGCATGGGACTTTTTCAATAAGTCTGTTTATTAGAGGATTAGATGCTTCCCACATGTCTTTACCTGAGTTCACCCTAAAGCCTTTCACTCACCAGCTGTCAGGAAGATGATGATTGTTGTGCCCTTTGCTGCAGTACAGAGAACCAGGCCTTCCAGAACAGCTGCCTGACTTATGCTGCTGTTGCCTTTTCTGCTCCACACTCTTCAAGTCTGAATAAACTATCCTATGGTTTTCCACAACCTCATGGCTAGTTGTAAGTTCTCTGAAGCCATAGCATTTCAGCTCCTCTACCTTGCTTTACAAATCAAAGGCTACTTTATTGTTTCATGAGCTCCAGACAACTCTTTGAGCTCTGTTTTCAGCTTAGTGCAATTACAAAATACCCCGCTGTGTGCAAGCACAGACTACACTGATGTTTTTAGACAGACAATCTCAAGTGACAAAAACAAAAGTTTCCTCAACTTACTCCTTTATTTCTTTCTAATGCTTTCCCCTTCTCAGACAGTGGAGACATTCCCCTCACAGACTGAGACTAGCTTCTGAGCCATCTTGAAAGTTTCCCTCTCTTTTCCAGGTTTCGATAATTAGGGAAACTGGAAACCTCTGGCGAATGCTACAGTATAAAAAGTACTCTTAAAATTCAGGCTTCTCTAAAGTCACAGTGATGGAGAAACCAACTATGTCACATACACTTCATTTGCAGACTGCAAAAACTCCTTTCTGTATGGAAAAGTTTAGATTTTCCTCTCATGTAAACTGAGGAACCCGTAACTTAATCTGCTCAAGAGACATGAATGTGCCAAAGTGGATAGGGAAAAGTTAGGATTGATTTATTTCACACACATCCCTACTGTTTGACTTCTGTTTTGAGAAATCTGGCATCAAAACTGTTCTGTTTTCCTCTTATCTGCAAATCTTTTTGACAAACCATTCAGACAGACACTGTAAAACTCAGGATGGATAAGCTTCTTCAGCAGTGGCATTTCTGGTATTTTAGTGTTTATATAGAGTGGAGTTTCAGTCCATGTGATTCAGTGGAAAAGCGTAATGAGGCTGTATGCCTTTCAGACTTTCAGTTTCCCACCGTGAGCTGTGTTAGTTATCCAAAAGCAAATCATAAAGAAGAAACAACACATTTATCCTAGTGACACAAGGGTTTTTTTTCCTGTTACGTTGTTAAGCTATGAGGCTGGCGCACCACCAAACAGCTAAACACAGCACTGTGTTGAAGAATCCTTAAAGAGACATTTGGTGAAGATTTACCTTCTTAGCACTTGCTTAGTCCTTTTGAATATCATTTCCATTGCCACGTGTTTTGTGGAATGGTGTGTGTCAGTGGGGCTACTGACAAAGAAACAGGGAGAAATATATTTGCAAGAAGTGCATGTGAGAGCTCCTTAAAGTCACTGCTTTTGGAACTCTTCATGGTGCAGTGATCGCTAGTTGGGCTTTTTGGGGCTGCAAAAGGAAGCTTCTCAGGCATGGTGCAAAAGTATATCTGGAATGAGGGCTTTTTTATGTATATATTGAAAAGAAGTTTCAAAACGAAAGGCAACTTTGGATTCTCTACTAATCTTTGAGTCCAAATATTACTGAATGAATAAAGTTTATGCCTAACAGGTGCTTAAGTACTTAAAGATGTACCTCAATGGAGAGTAACTTCTTAAAAAATGTGCAGTCTAACTTTACGAAGGTGTTCGATATTAACTAGGTCTTGATGTATTCCTTAATTTCACTGAAATATCTTAGAAGTGCATAGCAATATGGCTCTCAAACTCTGACTGGGGGCCAATAAAAATCTTCAAAAACCTAAATCCATTTTAAATGTATAAACAAATGTATTTGTCTAAAATTTTTTCCCTTTCTTTCATATTAGTAAAGGTATCAACAATGTGTTGGTGTACTAATGGGCCAGCAGTAATCCATCTGGATTCCCTGTGTAATGACAGGAGCATCTTCTAAGAGAACCTATAATAGAAATGTCCCATAGTCTTTGTCATTGGCTTTTGAAATTAGCATGACCCAATCTGAACAAATCCAGAGAGAGAGAAAAGTTTGAAAAATTTTACTGTTAATAGTAAATATTTTAATGAAAGATAAAGTCTTAGTTTGAATTGTAGAAGAGAAACTAAAAGCTTGCCATTTTTATGTTCAGACCTATATTTACAATAATGAGTTCTGAAAGAAATAACTATTTTAATAGGACTCCATATGATTTTTTTCCTGATTATGTATTTGATTCCGAAGGAAATATTTCAGTTATCCTTGTCTAGAGGTTTCCTGAGCAGGCTGGTACAAGATGCTAGCATTTTCAAGAACAAGAACACAGAAATTCACAGATTACTGAGGAAACAAATGGAATTCTGGAATATTTTAAAGCTAGATGTTTTTCTGGGGTTAAAAGATAAAGGGTAGTTTGCATTCCACAAGTAGTGTATTTATTAAAAGAGATAAAAGATGCTATGCATGTAAGGTAAGGATTCTTAGGAGCAGCAGAAAGCAGTAAAACTGTGTCTGAAACACAGATATTTCCTGATAGCATTAGTAGCAAGGGCAGCCATTAATTTCCAGTAGATTTGGTCAATTTGTTTCTCCTACCAGTTCCCTCCAGAAGCATGGTTACAATCCTAAATCAGCAGAGTAAGTTTTATAGTATCTAAACCAGCATGTGAGGACTATGTTATTAAGTTCAAGGTGTAACATTTTAAAATAAATACGCTGTTGATCCATGATTTAAAAACCTTACCCAGTCTGATACTCCCTAATAACTAGTGCCTGTTGAGATAATAGAAAACTTGTAAAGTCCTGTACCAAGTTCTGCTACCTAAGAGCTGCACTAACTTATATTACTTGACACCCTGCCGAAAATGCAGCTAATTGGTAACAGGGTCTCCTATGCTAAAGGCAGACACCTATCTTAGTTTGAGAAAAATGGAAGTGACATTTGACAAATACCAAACTTCCCTGGTTACAAAAGTGAAAATCAGAAAGGGATACACCTTGCTGCTTACAAACCTGAATTCATAAAATCTGTATTGTTATAAAAGAAAACAGACACCTTTTGCAGGAAAAAACAGCTGAGTACTGTTTCCTGGAGACTGAAATTACGTTTACAAGAAGGATCCCTAAGCTAAAATAGGATTATTTGTCACAGACGAAACAAATTTTGTGATTTCTTTTTAAAACACCTACCATTTGACCCAACTGCATTGCTGAAGTATAGGACAAGGTGTTCCTATGCATTCTGTAAGGGAGAATTGTGGGACCACATCTTCATACTGCCATTGACTCATTTAATTTCTGAGTTTAGTCATCCATAACTCATGATTTAAGAAACTGCAGACAGCAGAAACTGATAAGAAAATAGGTTATATAAAAGCTTTGTGAACAGAAAAACAACCCCGGCTTTCCTTGAGATGGTTGAATAACTCTTACTTACTTTGGAAGGCTTTCATCATGTTATTACATAATTGTCTTGTGTAATGTGATGCATACAGATACACACAGAAAGGAGAAGAGACCTGTGGCTGTTGCCATCACGTAGAGAATCTTGTTAATCTTGTATGTTTTTTATATTTCTAGATTTTAACTCAAGGATATACTGTGACTGGAATTTCTAACCTTGTAAAATTCTTTGAATAAGTAGCAATATATTATGCTTTAATTGTTATGCTTGCACAATAGACCTAGCCATGCGTAGCCTTAGAAACCCATATCTTACTTGTCTTTTCACAGGGCTGAACAAAGACACAATTTTACAGATGACAGAGGTGACATAAGTGGCTTCGAATATTCAGCCTTCCAGAGAGTGATCAAAACATTCTGAGTTTTGGAATGAATTATAGAAAGTAAAGTATAATAAAGAAGCATTCCATGTGCTCTAAAAGCAAAGATTAGTGATAAGAGCAAATCCACTCCTGCTTAAAACAGGAAAAAACTTATTCAGGTTTACTACCGCTCTTAGTTCACAAGGATTTTCTGTTACAGTTCATTGGTCTACTCAATCTATTTTTAATTAAAACTACTTGCTACCCTAGGTTTACACTAATCCCTGAGAATTATAGACACAAACAGATATGTAAACAAGAAGAGAGAAAATAGTTACTGATAGCTACTCATGGAGATCTGAGCTCTTTCAGGTTATCATGCATGAGTTTCAAAAGTGAGGATTAATGCACAGGTGGGCATTTAAGATTTTGTTTCCAAGTAACCTCAAAGCATGAATGTCCACAGTTTCTCTCTGGTCTGCATCTGAATAGCTACAGCAAACCAATGCAAGGGAGTGAGGGGGTGTGAGAGGCAGTGGGAGAATGAAAGGAGGATAGGAGGGAAAGGATGCAAAGGAGAGAAGGACGCTCACTTAGCAGTATGTTTTGACTGTTGTGCTCTCCCCATTAAATATTCCCAAGCATTCTTCCTCGAAGTATAAATAGTTCTGTTTCTGTTCAGGGCTGCTGTATGCTGCATTGAGGCAGGTCACAAACAAGGACCACTCTCATGGTATATTTAATGAATTTTTGAATGATAATCATTTCAGATTTGCTCTGCTTCTTGCTGATTCAGCAAGTAAAACATCTGTATTTACCACATAGATATAAACTGAAATGCGTTCAGTTATCACTGGACTTTAAAATCCTCATGTCTCCTAGGTGTATCCTGTGGGGAGCATAAAGTAAATTGAACCACAGAAAAGACTGTCATGTTGATATCATCAGGGATTCTCATGGTTACAGAGACAGGTAAACCTGCACAAATAATTTCAACCTAGAAATGAAAGGAAGAAAGACCTAAACACATACTATTTAATGATAACAAGATCATTTATTAAGATGAAGCTTTGCTCTTAGTTTTGAACCATCATAAAATTAAACCACCATGCATATTTGTAAAGATCATCTACAAAATATTCCTGTTGCTGCCAGCAGAATATAGATGGGGAAAATACTGTTTATGACAGTGTAGCTGCTTTCTTTCTTCTCTTCTAAAACCTATTGTTTGAGAAAGTATTGTACACATAAATGGTACAAGAAATGGAGTTGCCTTTGCTCATTTATTAAATGGCTATCAAGGGAAAGCTTTCAAAGCAGTAAACAACTTTTGATTCTCCACTGAGTTAAGATGAACATCTTTATAGATGTCCTCTAAAAATGTTCTTATCTGGTCCTAGGTATGTGGATTAAACTTGGAACAAATTGGAAGCAAAGTTTTTGTTGTTCCTTGCTAATGTCTTGTCAGGAAACAAAAACATTTGTCTGTATGACAGCCACACGAAATTATAAAATGAAGTATTATTTTTATACTGTTTATCATCTTGCTTTGCATAAGACTCTTTTTTTAGTGGACAGAAAGACAAAATAATAATTACACAAAACCAATTGAAAGAAACAGAGAAAAGATGAAATGGGAAACAGAACTGCATTAAGTACCTTCATGTGTGCACTACAATCTAAACTAACCTCACTTAAAATCATGACTTTCATAAGATTGAAACCCCCTGGCTGGGACCACAGAAGTCAACGCATCTGGTTTGTTTAGCTCCTTCACCAGCAATCAGGATGCCAAGTTTTGATAATTATACTTTGTTAACTGGAGGAAAGGCCTCTCTAATGCTCCCTGATTAACAGCTGTGATAGCAGCCTCATGAGACCACTTACCAGTCAGTCCTTCCTTTCTGCTATATCCTTGTTTGTATGCAAAGATTTGGTCTACTGACTTGAATAATTGTGCCTTCAATTGCATGTATCAGAGCAATTTACAAACAAGCATTCATTAATAAGAACAAAAGAGTAGGGGATTAACTATTTTAGTTTATCATTTTTTAGCATCCTTATTACTGATTTGGAGTACTAAACCAACACCAAGCCATTGACAAATAGAAATACAGTATTAATTCTCTATATATGTTATTCATTCCTTCACTTTCCACCATATAATTAAAATTATCTGTGGACTTAAGACCAACACATTTTAACAGAAATTCAATAATTCTTACATGTTTGGAAAACTTTACTGTCTTCTAGTCCAAACTGCTAAAAGAGAAAAGGCTTATAATACAAAAAATAAAAGAAAGGGATTAGGAACACAAACTTTTAGATAATAAACACTTTATAAAGGAAAAGAGAAAATTATTTTTTTTAAATATATGCTTTAGTTATGGAATATTGTCTTCTGGAACATTTTTATGTCTCTTTCAATTGAGTAGTTTAGAAAGACCATCTGGAAACAGATTTCAAAAAAAAGTGCTATGTAAAATTGATTTATTGAGATTAGTTATCCAAATGGTTTGTACTTGCGCAAAATGTCCACGGCAGCAGTAGCTAAAGAAAGCCATCAGAAAGTAGCATTTTAGTCTTCCTAATACTCAAGAGAGATACTTTGTGATCTCTAGGCTCTCTGCTGATAAACAGGAAACCTCTAACAGGTGATACAGCAGCTATTCTTGAAACAACAATGAAGGGTTGTTTAACATCAGAAATGTTTTAATTGTGAAGGAAGGACTGATCCTGGAAGCCTGGGAGCCTCCAGGAAGCCTGGAGGAAACCACTCAGGCTTTAGCCTCAGGCTGTTTAAAAGGTTAAGGCATAAAAAGAAACTATCCGTTGCTGGGGAAATGAATAGCAGTTTGGGAATGGGAAAATCCCTGGGATACAATGCTGCTGCTCCTACGTCAATCATGTTTTCCAAAATTCAGAATGGCTATTCCACATTTCAACTACATTTTCCACCTACATTATCCCAGCTTTGCAGAATACAGAAATAAAACCTTGAATGACTAGATAGCTAATTCTTAAATTTCTCTCAAGTTCAGGAGAGCAAAGCCCATGAGATATCTTAATACTTATAGTAATTTCATATAGTTTGACCAGTCTCTTCTTCTGGAATGAAAATATGCCTAATAGGTAACACGCGAGAAGTGAAGTACCCAGTGTCTGTGTCATACTGTCAGCTTGTAGACCTCAGAACCTGCACTGTTCATGGCAAAAATGTGTAGTACTGTGGCTTTTTGCCTCCTGAATTAGCTCACACCAAAAATAAAGAAATCTCAGCCACAAGCACTACAATAGGCTGAGCTCTGAAGCATGATCTGAAACTTTCCCAGTCCACAAGCAGAAATTAAGTTCTGAGCAACAGTACAACACAGGTATTTTTGCACTAAACCCATCATTTCTGTTTGAATTACAGTGTATCTTTTAAAAAGACAGCTTGTATTGATTTAGGAGTTTCAGGTGGCATGGAAATCATTCCACTGTTATTACAGTGCTTTATTTTTAGTTGGCATTCACCTCCACCAGCTTACTTCTCTTGATCTCTTTACGCTTTCTTTTCTGCTAAAATCCATAAATCTTTCCTATGTAGATACTTTGAAAATGAGATCAAGTCACAGGCTAACCTCCTGTTGGATTATTTGATGGATTGATACCTTAAATCTTCCACAGTAGAAGGATCTTAAATCTTACCCTTCATAGTCCATTATTCAGATTTCAGACCATCTCAGTAGACTTTTCTAATTTTATATATTGCTTTTAAATATGTCTGTCAGACACAGTAATAGCCTCACTGATGCTATAAAGTGTAAGAGCATTTTCCTCCTTCTCCTAATATTCTTCGGCTGCTCTATTCTCAGGCGGTATTTGAGACATGTTTCTCTAGATTCTTCTTAACTCAAAGGTCACCTTTTTAAAAAAAGGTGGAAATTTTAAGAAAGCAGGACATTCTTGGTGAAATTTTTCCACTTATCTTTTCAACTGAGTTTGTCCATTCAATAGAGGCTATACTAATTGTATGGTGTGTTTTTAAAATCAGAATATGTGAACTGAGCCAAAAATGTTCTTAGCCTGATTCCCTGAACAGTGAAGATATCATCCTACTCTGCAGCACTGTTTTATGTATTAAAAAATATGGTCCTCAGTCAATGGAGGACCACAGCGTTACTCTGCAGCACTTTCCTCTCAAACAAGTTATAAATATTTCTTCAACCTCATATAGCTGTTCAAACAAATGTGAAAAACAAAATGCTACATGTGATTAAGCACACCTGGTGCAATCTTTCCCTCAAACATCTTTTCTCTCTGAATGCTAAGAGAAACACATGGCTTTGAGCACAAAACATGGGGACTGAAATTGCACTGTTTTAGTTGAAACAGTGTGGAAAACAGATAGCACTTCCCTTTCCTTCGAAAATGAAAGGAGAAGAAAACCGACCCCATCTTGCCATATGGGTGGGAAGGGCAGAGGAAAAAGAATGTGACAGTGGTTGTATCTGCCTGTTGGACAAAAGCTTCTTGCTGTATATACTGCATAGTGCAAGAGGTAGTGCCCCATTGCACACCTATAAAAACATTGAACCAAAACACAGCTGCTTTTTTGAGGCCATGATGAAAAAAAACACTGAGGCAATCTATATGGAAACATAAAAAAAGTGCTTTTTGAATTTTACCTCAAAGTGGTTTATAGATGAGGACTCTTCCAGCACCAAACTGATGCTCTGGAGATGGAATTACTTGTCCAAGGTTTGAAAAAGTTTAAGACAGAGCTGGTCTCACAAGCATTCAAGCTTCTGTACCTTCATTTGGGAGCTATAAGTGAGATTGTAAATTATCCAGATTTAAACCCTTGGGATAAGACCATTGCTCTGGGATATTTGAAAAAGCACCTAACACATTTTGACAAAATAATCGTTATGTTTGGCTTCTATAGTGAACACCTAAAAATCCATGACAGTACAACATGCAAATCATTTCTCAAGAACAGTGAATAACTCAGTGAAATTACAGAAAAACAGGTCTGAATCTTTCATCACAGAATTCCTGAACCAATCTCTACAACTCTCGAGATTTTATGTATGGTGATTGAACTTACCCTACTGCGTCTTATTACAGAAGCAAACCTACCAAAGTATGTTTCAATGTTATTTATTATTAGGTATGCTCAAACATTTTCATTTGATTGGTTCTGCTGGAAAACATTTTTTTTTTAAATGGAAATGTTTTCATTCTGTGAATTCTTGCTGCAGTAACAGCAGGGCTTAATTTACCTGTTTTCTAAAGTAGGGTACAAAGTCACCTTGTTCCCAGTGATGTGCCAGACTTGCAGCCCAAAGCAGCCAGAAAGGATTCCAGGCACCTGTCAGGATGTTTTTTCTTCTCCACAAGGTTTTGCAGGATTGGTGAATTTTGACACACCCTGCTTCCAGACTGTCTTAGGAATGGAATTCTCCATATAGCTCTTGAAAAAAGAGGACATGAGATTATTGGATAAAAAGTATACAGAAGTTTGCTGTTCCACAAGGAAGAATCCAGCCTTTTCCACTAAACATGAAGGTGTGGAATGCCTTCAACAATACCAGTATGTACGGTGCATGTACCAAACTTCATAAAACCAAACCATAACTCCATACTGACATCTAACTGCCTGAGTAATGTCTTTCAAGAAAAGTCTTCACTTTCCTGAAGTCCCTTTTGATGCAGGATAGGTCTTTGTCAATATCCATGACACCTTGGATCAAACTCCATGATAGGAGGCTACAAAAGGTTTCAGAGCAACAGTTTTCAGAGGTACTGATGCCTTTTCCTGGTCTTAAAATCAAGAGTCATACACGGTTAGAAGGGGAAAAGGGATTTTACCTTGGTATTTATTCTTAAGGATCCTTAGGTGTACACGTCCAGGTCATATGCATCGAGATGCACCCCGCCGAGTCTTTCCCTGTGTCTCTGTGTCTCTCCTCTCGTGTGTGTCGTGTGTGTGTGTGTGTGTGTCCCCCAACATTGGGTATAACATTATAGGCTTTTCTAATTAGCATATCTATCAAAGATTCCCCAATGAGAGGTTCAAGCGAGCCCCCCCTCCCCAAGGAGCCTTCCCCTGGATGGTTCTATCTTGGTTTACAGAATATGTTCTGGAGAGGACCTTGGGGTCTGGGGCACACTGATCCCTAGCTACGAAGCTTCTAAGATGTTTAGTCTCTCAGCTTGACAAACAAGTCTAAGAATGTAGGCAAAAAGCACTAGGAATACAGAAGCTGTAAAAAGGTATAACAGGGGTATAAAAGAAAAAGCAAAAATCTTCATGGCATCAGTACCATTTTAACCTTCCAAGGCTTTCTCTGTTTTGGGTTTTTTATTGGCTTTTTTGGGCTGTTGTGGGTTTCTTGTTTTGTTTGGTTTGGGTTTTTTTCTTAAAAAATAAAAAAAAATCCTAAACCAACCCCCCTAATTCAATAAATCCAAACTTTGAAACTTTAAAGCATCGCCCTATTTTTTCTTTTGTTATGAAAACCATTTAGTATGTTCTAAGCATCTAAAACCTTTATGGGAATATTTCTACATCCTGTTTGTAATACAGTGTCAAGTAAAACATTATTTTCTCTTCAGCTCATAAACACCATGTCATCAGTGGTCCTTCATTAACAAGAAAGTGAAATCCAGACCTGTGCTTGATAAAACTGATGTCTTCCTACTTTCCATATAAAGCTGTCTTATACATTTTCTCATTCCTTAAGAAACAAGTCTTTTCAAGGTTATTATTAATCTACAAACTCTTTCCAAGCACTGTTATTAAATTCCTTTTGATGCTTGCTCAGAACAACTCAGAGAGTGGTAATTTTGCATTGCCCCAGCCTCCTTTTTCAACAACATTGTGATTAAAGAGCAAATACTTTGAAACAGCCTTGGAGTTAGTCTTCCTATGGGCAAATTAAATCTAACACTACTTTTCATTCTGCATTTGAACACATAGATTTTACATCATTGGAACAATTCTCTATAATTGAGTTTAAGCTTCATTCTTGCATTTTATAGAACATCTTTTTTAATTGCTTCATTATTTAGTTTTTATGAAATAATATTTTCCTTTATTTCCAATATTTTAAATTTCTGCAAGGGTTACTTAGGACCAGGACTTAATATGATGTAATGCTTAGGGTCCAGGCAAAACAAACCTAAATATCCTGTTAGTCATAACTTCAGTCTTTTGTACTACAGTCCTACATTTACATTAGAACAGTAATAATGACAAGTTAATTACATTTGAAATTCTGAGGGTTTTATATATGAGAATAATAAGTACATATAAATTCCTAAGGCAAAGTCATTGGCATGGGTATGCCTCTTAAATTCCAAAGTAATTTTACTAACCTGAACTCTTGTTTTACCAACTACTCCAGGAATGAAATTGGGCAAGAGAAAGATATCAGATAGCACATATACAGGTTTCACTAGGAGTTATAGTAAAAATGTTAATAAAAAATAATGCTTTAAGTGGCAAAATAATTGGTAACAGAGAGCAGTGGATGCCAAAGAAAACCACCTTAACTTTTGTCTCATGTATTTTGCTCATTGACAAAGCAATAAGAAACAGAGTGAGTGATGCTTACATATTATAAGGTTTAATCTGGTAAAAAAAGACTAGACAAGAAAAGAGAAAAGTTAGAAATTGGTCAGAGAAGAAGAAAATTGTGTCTAATTTGGAAAAAATGCAGGCTACTCTAGGGGAAGAATAACCTGAAACAAATATATTTATCAGAAGAGGGATTCAGCCAAAGTTCCTCAGGGTGATTCCAGATACCAGTTATAAGGAATCTTGCAAAGGAACACAGTAACAACAAAATGCCAGTGTAAATTTAGGCTGTACGTGTAGAGGCACAATGCTGTGGCCCAGGGAGAAGAGTGCTCTAGTCAGTGTAGCATGAAAGAGACCACACCACAGATACAGCTTATGGGAACAAGCACCTCTGTGCCAAGGAATTTCAGCATGCTGGAGGGAGTTCAGAGAAAGAAACAGAAATAAACATGTGGTTGTAGGGATTATTTTATGAGAAAAGCCCAAGTGAAATAAATGCCTTGATCTGGCTAAATAGTTACTAGGAAGGAATATGATTACATTCTTCAAACACTTCAGGACTGTTATCATCAAGGAAGAAGACAAATAGGATGCATAGAAGATCTGGCTCTACATCTACTTTCAAAATGTTCATATGCTTGAAAACATCTTCTGTCTTCCAGATGAACTCTTTCTTCTTACATCAAATTTCTCTCAAAAATGTATGCTACAGTATGGAGGTCAAACTGAAAAAAATTGGTTTATATCAAATTAAAAAGTTTATCAAACTTAAAATATTGTTTTAATTTTACTTCCCTTTTAGCTTGCTTTATAGAAGACATTAGGACAAAGGTTAGCTCTTTTATAGAAGATGAGCCCTTCAAATTTTCCTGATGATGTGGTCCTATTTTGTACAAAATACATATAAAACCTTATTGACAGGAGGACTGAAACTCAGATGTGTCAGTTCCTAGGGGATTGGTTTAAACTATAAACCATATGACTCAACGGGGAAGTGTCTAGAGGGAAAGAAATGGAAATTAGGGGTAGAATGGATCTGAATCAGGATTTTCCTATCTTAATGGTAGGCTGAATAATAGGCTTCGAGAAGAAAAAGAAATTCCTTTTAAATAATTTGGGAGATGGGGTTTGTTCCCCTTTCTAAGGCTGGAGGGGAAACTTGAAATAGTACATTCACAAAAAGTCAAAATGAACTTTCTTGCTATCTCAAAAATAATTCTCCTTTCAGCTCAACTTATACCACTAACTGAATAAGGGCTAGATTTATACATAGTTTTAATGTGGCAAAGCTGGCATTTTCCAGCCAAGACAGCTATTAAAAGAAACATGAAACAAAAATAGTTCTCTATGTTCGAACTCATTTAGGCTGTAAATACTTCCTGTGCAGATCTGTTTATCCAACTGATATCCACAGCTTAACTGATGCTCATAAAGTCCAAGTCAATTTTGAATTTGATGGAGTTAAATAATTAATGGAAGTGTTAACTCATGTGCACATTTAATTGATTAATATGAAGTTAATGGGCATTCTGAACTTAGCTTCACCATGGGGGACTTGGAGGTGGTAAAATTACTCTTTCTTAGTGGAAAGGTGTTCGATCTGGGTATGAGTCAAGCAACAAGCCAAAATTAAATCAATAGCCAGAGTCATATTGGTAGGACTCCTATTGAACACAATTGAGCCAAAATCTTCAAGCTTACTGGGAAGAGCAAGGATTTTGGCCTGCTCTCTTGAATTCAAGGACTTCGTGATGTGCATCTCATTTGTGCACTTACTACACATTTCCAGACACAATTTAAGATACAAATATAGAAATTAAGATGTCAATGTCTTTCCACTAAGATATTTTCAGTACCTTCTGCCAAGCAGAAAGCATAAATGTGATGAACATGTAGTTTCATGGTGCTGCTCACTACTTTGGGATGCTGGACCAAATCCATGTTCACCTAAATATGGATCTATTTGCTGAGTCTCAGACAATACACTTTGAAGCTGTTGACTTTTATTTCAGAACAGCTTATTCAAGTCCAACTATCAAACTCTCACTGAATTCAAAAGTAGTTACTGCTAAAAGCAGTTAAACTGTATTATAATATTGGCAAGAACATCGATATTCATCTGTTTCTGTTGACAGAGGAAGTCAACCCACCATATAAGAGATTGACATTGAAAAATAACTGACTGTAGTTACATGATCTTTTGAAAGCACCAGGCTACATACTTCTGTAGGGAAAACATAAATATGAGCCTCACACATGGCAGTATCTCCAAAAGGCAACACAAAAATTTCAAGGACACTTCTAGGCCAGACTTTTTTTCAGGGTTTGATATTTCTGTTTTCACCTTTTTGTGCAAGAAAATTGTGTTTTGTCTATGCACACTGATACTGTTCATGATTCAGTTTAACACTTCTGTGAGATGCTGGCCCAAAATATTTGTGTTCTTTCAGAACAATCTGGAAGCTTTTCCCATGCAATCAGCATGGAACGCCCTGCAGCTATTTTACTACATAGCTTTAGAGAGTGAAGAGAGTATAAATTGATGGTTTTCTCCCAATGTAATTACAGACATTCCAGCTCTTGTCAGACTAGATCGGGCCCTTCTAAACATTTAGACAATTCTGAAAGTATTTATTTCACCTGTATTTTTTCCCACAAGAATATTATCATATTTTGACAAGAATAACCGTCCCCGTACCGCTTCTCCCTCTAAGTGAAAGTAACATTTAGACTAGGTAATGGTTCCAAGGGTTTTTTCCATTGCCTAAACAGAACAAAGCTTTCAAAGTTCAAACACTTGCATGTATTTATATGCTTATACCCTGAGGATGCAATATACTGTAATCATTCTTTTTTCAACAGCCATTGATTCCTTCTGCACTGGTCAATACTTACTTAATTCCACAGCCTATTATACAGATTTATTGGTTCTTGCATTCTATTTGGTATAATCCATTAAATGTGATCCAGCCAACCATTTGTCTGAACGTCCTTGAGCTTCACAGTGAATCAAATTATGATTTCCTAAACAATCCTGCATTTCCAACAAAAAAAAGTGGGTGCAGATTCTGGCAAGCATGAACTACTTCTATAATTAAAGTGTGAATTATATCAAAGAAATAAGGAATAAATAGCTGGAAATTTTCTTGCAAGACAATTTTGCATTTAAAATAAGAAAAACCCTCATCACAGTACAACAGAAATGGATTCAATCTGTAAAATGAGGGTTTGGGTCTCCTATTTTACAAGACTGCTTGTTCCAAGCCTACCACCCTTCTGGATTTATGCTATTCATGGTCTCACACTAGAGTTTGATTCTCCCTACCAGGTCTAGGTTATTTAGAGGTCACAGTACACACATGTGAGGAGAAGGCAGTATAATAGATAGAAAATAGTAAATTACACTGGTCACACTGTATGGCACTAATATTTAGTATACTGTGTGCCCTTCATTGTCACACAAGTAATTCCTGGCAAAATTTAGATAAATAAACCTGAGCAAGGATGCAGCTTTTGACAGAAAGAGGGTTAGTCTTCAAGTATTTTTAATGGACTCTGTTCATGCTAAGATCTTATTGACACATTTTCATTTTGAATGTGAGCTATTTCTATACATTTCCACTTTCTCATCCCTAGAACTACAAAGTCTATTTATTTTCTGCTTATGGGGTCTGTGAGAAAGCATGAAGATAGTCAGGCCACATTTAACTTTTTCTACTAATTTTAAGAGAATAAAAGGAATCTCTTTAATTTAATCCATACCCAACTCCAGAGACACTGTGTGAAAAGTCCAGTACTGTGTCTGAACTTCTTGATCAGAAGACACGTACTGTCCTCCACAGTGATACCACGTACAATTATATATCCCCAATTAGAAGGATACTTTCTGGTGAATTACCTCCCTTTTTCTGTGATAGTCTAATGGTTCCCTAAGAGATAATAAAAAAGAAGAGGCTTTTGTTGCTTGCTGTTTATTGACAGGCAACAGCGTAACTCCAACATGAGAGAAGCATTAGCAAAAAGAAAATGCAACCTTTGTCTATAGTCTGAGCTTAGTCACTACTGGCTCACAATACATGAAATGAGGGTATCAGTAAAGATGCTATTGGGACTTAGGAAGAGTATTCATATAGAACAGATAGAGAATTACAAATAGATTTACCCTTTGTTCTCCTGAACTCACTCTTCCATATTTGAATAACACATTTTTTGTCTTCAGGGAGAGCACTACAGTATGTTAGTACACAGCTAGTGGAAGCACATGCTAGCAGTGTGCAGGACTGATCCTCAGGGAAAGAACTGAGAAGTGCTGTCTTTACCAGGTAGGATGAAACAGCTTCCCTAATCCTTAACAAAAAAAGGAAAAAGAAAGCCATTTGTAGGTTGTCTTTTGTTGTTGTACCCCCCCACCCACTCCACCAGTGCATAATTTGAAGATACCTGGCAAGCTGACAAAGAAATCAGAAATTTTAAACACCTTAAGCAGGTGCCATGACATACAGTAGTACTGAATGAACTATGACTGAATGATTAATATTTTTCTCTACTGCTGTGGCAATGCATATTTTCCCTTCCTTTTGAAAGACTGACTGACAAATTGGCTTAGATTACAAAACACCTTAAAACAAGTACCGACATTAAAAAAAAAGAAAACGAACTCATATTCTGATTAATAAACTCCCTACACTTTGACTGAACCCTAATATGGTCACAGTTTCAATTATACCATTATCAGAGAATATTGCTACATGATGATCTCTGTAAAGATTAAGAAGAAAACAACTGAAAGTTGAATTGTCTTCCAGTAATGTGGTGATAACAGAGGCATTTTAGAGGCAGTGAAGACAACGGACTCTGGATACTAAGTGAAGACCGTTTGGCAAATTTTCATCTGGAGAGACTCAGTGTCTGCACAGAGTTGTCTCTGAGCAGGCTGAAAGGATAACCAGGAGGATTTAGTTCCTGATTCAGCCAGGCATTTAAGGACATGAATAGTCCTATTGAAATCAATGAGATTACTCACTCACTTGAAGCTAACCACATACTTAAGTATCTTTCTGAAGTGAATGCCTAATGAATGCCTACACTTGCAGAAGGGTTGTAGGAAACTGGTTTGCCAGAGACTGGCTACAAATCAGCTTTGTAATGTTTGTTTGGAAAGTCTGTCAGAACTTTCCCATGAATAGGTACATTTTTCTACCCCACTGAACTGCCAGGATAGCTAGGGGCAAGTAGGTAAAACAGATAAAATAGTCCTTTGCCTTCTTTTTTAAGAAGATTATGCTGGGGCATAGAGTCAGCTCTTCCCACTTTGCCTAGCGTGTCAAGAAAGCCAATTGTTTTCCAGACTAGGATTTTCTCATATTTGTATCTTAATGAGTGAGCTTATTACTGTAGCAAATGCTCCTCCTGGGAAGCACTTCTAAAACAAAATTAAAGGGCTGATTGATTTGCAAGATTTGCAAAATATTATTCATGTGTTGTTTTTTTTTCAAAAAGTCACAAATACCCCAACAGCATTGTTCCAAAAGTTTGAAAGGAGATCTCCCATCACTGTGAAAAATGAGTGTTCTCAGCTGAAAAGAAATTGAAGCGAAAGGGGAAGATTATACTGTTAGTCTTATCTAAATTCAATTAGTTCAATGAAAGGGAGAAACCATTGTCCATGCTTTAGGGTTATGAAGATTAGAAACTCAAAAAATTAGATGAATCATTCATTTAAACTAATTTTAAACAATTAAAAACTGTAAACAGTAACTGCTTAATATCACTAAACAATGAACCTGTATACAGAACAACAGTCCTCCTAATTGCTAAAATGAGGCTAACTGTCCAAGAATTCTACACATAAAGCATAAAATACATAGAAAAAACATGAAGATATATAGTATAAATATTTTTCCTTACAGGCCGAAAGCCATAGGCCATGTTTGAACATGAGATACCTATAGCAGAGAACAGTATTTTGTCAAAATAAAAAGGTAGTCCTTGATAAACTTATGTGACTTAGGTACTCTGGGCTGTATTCCAAATTGTACTTTGAACTTCCCTCACTATCAAGGAAAAGTGACAAATTTTTGTACCTTATTTCTCCATATAAAAGGTACAGGGGAATTTTTTTTTTTTTTTTTTTTGTGGGTATTTTAATTTGTTATTAAATTTATTTTTTATTTCTTTGTGGAAAAGGCTAGACCTGACCTGCTCTTTCGATGTTTTGATGCAATAAAGCCCCATTTTGTATACAAGCTGCTGAAACAAAAGCAGAATACAGACTGTTGCTGAATTAAGGAATTATAAACCTTTAAACCGTGTCCTTCCCCACCACTTTTTGGATAATAAAGTTCTGTTTACTGTACTGGTTAACACAGATCAGAAGCTAGTAAAGCCTGGAGTGCACTTCTGGGAGGACGAGGTAGGTTGAGTAGTGGCCAGTTCTTTCTCTGCCAGGATTCCTTGCCTGAGTGATAAAAGGTAGAGATTAGGCTTCTTTTCCAGGCTCCTTCCAAGGTGAAAAAGGAAAGTAGCTTGGGACAATAGGTAGAAGAGACAAGCAGGATGTAGCATTTTAAGGGGTTCATGAAATTATCCCCTACATGTCTAGAAACAGCCTGTGAAAAGGAATGATGTCTTGTGAGTGTACACATCCATGAGATCTGCAGTGGAGATAGAGTTGAGAGATGAGAAGCAATTGTTTTGCCAGTTCCTGTCTTTCATGACTGATCCTGCTTTGTGATTTTGGTTCCTAACCAGCACTTGGAACCTATACTACACCAGCATCTTTTGACATCAGCCGTGTTATAATTCCTTCTCTCCTCTCTCTCCAGCTCCTAATCTTTCTCACTAAACAGTCCTCTTCAATATCATACAAATGCCAATGTCTAAGTTTTGCGTAAAATAACCTGGCGCTGATGGAAATATGCATTACTTTTCCAGGCCTGGTTATGAGAAAACCCAGCAAAGCAAGCTGTGGGTTTTTATCTGAGAACATGGCATCTGTTCAATAACATGTCAAGTTTGTCAAAATTGTCTGACTGAAGTCCTTTATTATCACACAGTGGTGAAATGATTTGCCTGAAGGGGAAACAGAGCATTAATAAATTGAATGAATTGTACATTGTTCATGACAGTCTCTAATAGTACAGTCTTCTGTGTACTGTACATTCCAGATACCATCTCAGGTCCTACTGATTAATATTCATCAGTATAAAAGCATACGACTCAATTTGGGATTTGTAGCACAAATCAGCCATTCCAAGGATGCCTCACTGAAAGAATTTCCCAGGCTAGATCATATGACACCTAGTCTTAAAACATGTCAATCTATCATGTTTACCTTGTCAGTGGTTTATCAGCTTGATATCATGGCAAAACTGGCAATTTAGGCTTTCAATATTCATGTCATAATGTCAAGATTAACATCCACTTAGAAATGTGGAGTAAACCAAACTCGTTTGTTTTATTGCCCTAACTGCCATGGTAAAGAACCTGAAATCATGGATAGTGCCTTGTTAAGTCCTAAACTACCTTTTAGCCCTTTGAAAAAACACATAGTAAATCTGTCTTTCTAAATGATTCTAACATCTTTAAGAAAAAATAACAAATTCTTAAAACCCTTGCTAGAATTTTGTTGGCCCAAGTCCAAAAGATAAGGGAAATCCCCTCCCCCCCCAATAATTTACTGTATCCCAGATTTATTACATAATGGAAAAGAGAACTGCAAAAATCAAAGAATTCATATTGTGCAGAAACATAGGGAAACCTTGGTCCAGGAATGATTCTCTTAGTAAACTGCTTCAAGATGATTTTCTACCACAGAAATCCACATGCATGCTAAAATATTTCATGCATGCTTATTTAAAGGTATAGAAATGCCAGCATTTTAACAGAAAGTCCAATTCCAGGCATGGTATTACCATTATTCAGTGAATGTCTTGGTGGTTCTAATTGCCAAACACTTGAAAGCACAGACAGAAAAACGGAAGGTATTTGAAATCATAGATTAGTACAAATATAAGATCTTACCATTGTATAGGGTGGGAAAAAGCACCCAACCAACCAAACCCCACCCCGCAACCAAAACCCCAAAATCCTCAGCCACCAAACCTCTGCCCATAAGGAAGCCTCCACAAATACTGTATCAAATTCCCTGCTGTTTGTAAGATTCACCTCTGGAAACCAATCAGACTGTAACTGTCTTCCAGGACCACTGCTACTGCATGCTTCACTAGGATCAACAGCATATTCTGGTTATCCAAATACTGTATCTATATTCAGTCACTCCCTCATCTGTGTGTTCCAGTTCACCAAGAAACTACACTCCCTGGATAGCTTGTATTCTCTCTCTGAGATAAAAAGAAAAAAAATTCCTTCAGCAAATCCAGGCGAACATTCTGAATTTTAATTCATTTCAGAGCAAAAAGTATCATGATAATATTTTCATAATATTTTCTCTTAAAAACTGAAACTCACCCTTCAGCTTTCATCAGTGGCCAGAGTAATTTAACCTACAGTATGACAAGTGGAATGATAAGACTGAAAACCCTAGGTTTAAATTAATTTTTTTTAAAAACATAATTTTTATCTGAAAGCCTTTCTCAGTTCTACTTTTCCTGATGATAGTGTTTGAGGAGCAATCAGTTCTATGTGAAGATTAAACAAGTTGGTAGCTTCCCATACAGCCCTGTGACTCATTCTGAAAATCTCTGCGCTGATATCAGCATGTTGAATACCAGAAAGAAAGCGACCCAGCAGTGACTCTGGGTAGCTTCATGGACTGAAGCAAATATTTACATTTATTCAAACAACGGGGAGGTGGGGTGGCACAATGAAAGCCATATTTGTCCTAAGAGTTATGTCACTGTTCCAAACACAGCTTCTCTGTGCAAAAAACGAGGAGCATTTTAATTACCCTTCTCCTCCCCCCTCATCAAAATATTTTTAGGATTACTTGACTGTGCAAACTGTGTGATAGCCAGTTGTCAGGAACAAAGGACACTGTATTTCTGAGAAAAAGAAATGGTCTGAGTAATCAAAATTCTCTGAGATGCACAAAAGGTGATAAAGTTCTCCCCGATTTGATCACTTGTGTTATCAACTGGGCAGTTAATAACTTTGCCTAAATAATTGGATTGTAAAATATATACATATTGTGAAATTCCTCTCATGTTCACCGGAAAAGCCTGCCGTTTAGAAAATGAGTAGGAGGAAAGCAAATATGAACTACTGTTAATCGCCTTCTATACTCATGTACTGCTTTAATATAACTGTAGCACTTTTCTTCAAACATTTGAACAGTTGCCTGGAAATCAGTATAACTTAAGGATAGAATAAGCAATCTAGAAAGCCAGACTACCAAATGCCAAGTTCATAATTTCTTTTCCTTGGTATAACAAATGCTTTCAGGTAGAATTCAGTAAATTGAAAATGCAGAGGAAGTATTCAGATTTGTTTTCTATGTATAAAACATTTAGGCTGCCTCCTGCAAGCCTAGCCATAGGGTCAGATCTGACTGTAACATACTGAGACCTCCTATCATTTCGATGCACTCAGGACTGGGGGGCATTGATAACCACTCTGTTATTGTCTCTCTTCCTTCCTTTCCTAAAGAAATGTCTTTGGTTTGCTCTTTTTTTGGCAGTTTGCTTTGTATTTTTTTTTCCCTAAAAAGGCAGCACAATCACTTTATTACAAATAGTGCTTTATGCTCGATTGCTTAATTCTGATTTGCCTGATAAGACGCATGGTATTGTTTAGACATTCATCCGGTAAGATGATGGGAACACTTCTGACAGTAAAACATGGACAAAGAATTAACCAAGCGATTTTCTACAACTTATCTCACAGATAGCATTTATTGTTCTCTCTCTGTAGTATTGGTTCTTGGAAATTTACTTGGAATACAAATGAAATAGTATTTTAGAGTCAAAAGGAGATTTTCTTTCTTCAAAATGAAACTAGTAGCAATAGCCATATTACCAACAATAGTTAAAATTATAGTTTCTAAATCTTAAAACCTATTTTTAATTCAGTATTTCATGCACTGTTTTAATGCTTTTACAACTTTAATGGTTCTGAAAAAGCCTCACATAATGCCATCTGAAAAAGTAAACTGTCTTCTATTTCGTAGGGATATAGCATGCACTGAAGATAAACTGTCTCCAACCACATTGAAGAGAAACACTGTACTAAAAGACAGACCTAACACAAAAACATTTTTAATTTTGTTGGGTATTTTGTTCTTCAAGTTCATAATTCATAAGCCAAAATTTACTGCATTCTAACAATAACAGCTTCCTTCACAAAATCAAAGCAGTATCCTTTCTAAATTTTAAAGGTTTCCAGAAGGTGAGCGATGCAGTCATTGTGTGAAAGGGTTTAAAAGTATTATAATGTTACATCTGGCAACTGTAAAATTTTTGGACCCAGCAATGCTGACAAATTTGCACTGAGGATAACTGTTTACAGGTAAAAGCATGATTTCAGTCTTTTGGGCTGCTTGCTCTCCATATGAATTTCAGACAAAAATGGGAGAAAAAATTTTCAAAACTGCTCAGGAATACTCACTTGGTTTTTGCAGCCCGCTTCTGAAAATGAAAAAAAAGAAAAAAAAATCGAACAAGATCCCAACAACAAACCAAGAACAACATTTCCCTCTCTGGCCTAAACAGAAATTCTGTTACTGGTATTTATTTATTTATCAGGTATTTGTATCATGTGGTCCCCTACCAGCAACTAAAAGACATATCAAACATCCTTCTTTTGAGACCAAGCCAACAAAACCAAGCAAAATTATAAGAAAATGTCAGTTCTGGAGACCAGACATGTTTGCTGGAAAAGTAGGCTTTTAAAAGGACTTCATAAAGATTGCTTACCCAATTGGTGGTATGTTAAAGCATAGAAAATTCTGTGGTGGAGGGAAAGAAATTGTTTTATTTTCACTCTAGACATACTTAGTAGGGAAATTTAGTCTCCGGCCAATGGGAAGGTCAAGTGTAGGCAGCATTAATCTCTTTTTAATTTATGTAAGGAAAAATGTTCTGTTTGTTTCAGGGCAGGATGCTCTTAAACTGTTTCTATAGTAAATTCATAGGTATTCTGAGAAAGACAAACTTGCTGTAAGAGAGCACATTTAAAGTGAAACAAAGCCTCATTTGCTGTAAGGTGATTGATGCTTTCTACTGATCTCATGTTTATTTGGTATATGCTAATTCTTTATATCAAAGACACATCTTTTAGACTTGGTTCAGGAGTGTTGGCAAGATGAAAAATACTAGCACAAGCTTTTTTGACAGCTTAGTAACTGCTTAAGATTATTAAACAAAATCTCCAGTCTCTCAGTTGATTATATAGCATTATATGAGATGCAGCTACCAGACATTATTTCACACTGAACTTCACCCATCTTGACTAACCAGTTCTCTTTTTCAAAGAGAAATGCAGAGAAAGATTTTTTTAACTTCACACGATTCTACAGCACTTCCAGTATTTTACCACTCCCTTCAAAAGTGAGGGCTCACTTTTAAGAAGATGCACCAGATTTCCGTCTTTTCTCATCACCTTGTTTATAGGGTAATGGTAGTTCACCTTCCAAAGGCAGAGATGCTGGTCTGTCTTTGCTCTCCCAGTGCAATGTTTCTGGCCTTCTGATGGATGATTCAAGAGCTCCTGCTTGGTTCTTCATGAGTCAATGTAACCTTGAGATCAATACTAGACCTGGCAGCCGGCAGGGAGACTTCAAAGAATGTTAACTGTTCTTTTGAAAGCAGTTTTTTTGGCCTCAAAATGTCATAACCAGACTGTCTTGGCAGAATCTTTAAAGTCCCAGTTTTCAGATGTGAAAATGTTAGCCGTATTTTTCCCCCTCCTTTAACAGTTTTTTTGTGAACCAGAGCCACATTCATTTACTAGCTGGTTCCCACTAGCAGGAAACAATCATCCTAAAACAGAAAATGTACTGAATTTACCTTATTCTTGGGCGTCCCCTATTGTCTCTGAACTACATACCTTACACAGTGGAATGTCTTTCAAAGACAAAATTTCAGTGGTATAGAAATAGGAATGGCCTGGGTGTTGCTCATCACCTGTGATTTTACCAAGTGTTTTGAAATTGTTTGTCCTTCCCGAAAGCAAACTAAGTCTCAAAAGAGCTAAGGTGATACAAAATGACAGAGAATAAATTAATTATATTTACTATTTATCCATGGGTTTTTTTTAATTCTGTTGCTTTTATCCATTTGAAACAGGCATAGCTTTGCAAAGTGCTTTCAGATACTTTGCTCTATAATACTGAATCTTTTTTTTTTTTTTTTCAGTTCTGTAAATCAGATAAAAAGTTACAAGGAAGTCCATGCTGGAAGAGGGCATGCAGATTCCTTTATGCCACACAAGGATTTTGCAAGACCAAGGTCAACCAGGTAAAGAGGAAGCTAGAAAAATATATGTAAACTATTTAAAAGCAAAGTTAAAGAGCCAACGGGAATACTTTTTAAATGAGCATTGAATTTTCCATTGTCTAAACAGTCAATTTGTAGTTCAGTTTTAAGTTATTTGACTAATTTTAGGAGAAGATCAAATTTCATGGTCTGTCTTTAAGTGGCAAGTCAGAGTAAATAATTATCTTCTGACTATGAAATCCTGTTAATTCCAATTAAGGAATCCAAGTCACACCTAAATCTTTGAAGCTTTTATGTTTCAAAAATAAAAACCAAGGTGTTCACGTTCTTGGATATCAGAAACACAACACCTGGAAACACTTGTTTCCTTCTAGCAGTCTCCTGAAATCTTTGTTTTGGCACTTGTAGTTTTTCTCCACTTAACAGTCAAGAGATACAGAGGAATAAAAGTTCTAACCACATACAGCTCTTACTTTACACTTCTAGTAGAAGGCTTTTTTCCCCCCAGCTTTGATTCCTATTTAAATGGAATTTTAAATCATGTGATAAATATATCCCTGATTAAATTACTCTTTATCCAGTTGCAGTTGTGAGTGGGTGACAGCTACAGCCTGTATTTTCCCTGAAGTAATTTCAGCATAACGTGAGGGGATATTTGAGAAGGTATGTTAAGAATATTCTTTAATTTTCTTCATAGTGAAAAAATTTCATGTAATTGTTGGCCTACTTCCCAAAACCTTAGCTGGAGAAGGAAAGACTGCATATTGCACATTCACATTAGATTCAGAGAGAGTATACATCCTAGTGTTTAACTTCCACGCCAAGCAATAAAGGTAAAAAAACATTCAAGAGAGTCACAGTTTTATATCAGGAAGTTAGTTCTTTTCCCTAGATTAAAATAATTGAAAATAATAAAACCTGCTTTGAATCTCCAGTCAATATCCTACTTAACGTCACCCTGAGAAGAAATTTTTGCCAAGATTTTTTCTTCAAGCTTTTTTTTTTTAAGTAGTCATAAGCTGGGGAAGGAATTAAAAAAAACCCTAGAAAAGTTAAACCAGCATGGCATTGATATTTGAGGGCTTGCCTCATTTTTCTTCCAGCTACCTGTATTACCCAGGTTGATCTCAGAAGCAAAACTGAAAAGGCTCATTTTTAAAAACACACATCTCTCTATCTGATAAATCATGATGACCAAAGCAAAATATACATCTTGGATTTTAATTCTGAGAGACACAGAAATATTCTATATTGAGAAGCAATGGAACTAGTCACAAAGCACAAATCAATTTCTTGATTTTTTACCTTTTCTTCACACTTGATATTGCTCAAGATTGGACAAGATGGATCCCTGGAAACGTGGCTTGGATGAGCAGAACCTTATAGGACTATCTCAGAATGAACCAAGTCCACATACATCAACTGCTGCATGTACTCGTATCCCTTCGGAAAGTGTAAAATAGTTTTTAAATGGGAGCTTGACTTCTATTTAGTAAACATTGCTTTAGGGAGAGAATTTCATGCCTTCACTGGCAATAGGAATACTGTCAGACTTGGCAAAACAAAACAGTTTTAGATGATGTTTAAGTATCAACACCTCTTTCACTGTCTGTATGCTCAAAATACTCATCACCTGTTGGAGTGTCTAGGTCAATTTTAGTTCTTTTATTCTAATTTTTTTCTTACTGTAGAAAGGATAAAATCTTGGGGAGTTTCTTATGACTCTGAAATACTTAAAAGAAAAGTCTACCTCCTAATCTTCTGCACAAAAGCAGCCTCAAAGTCAGAGACTCTATATACAACAGTTACTGCTTTACTTTTCAGCCGCTTCCAATATAACTGATTAGCTGCAGCTCTCAACTGCACCAGTAGGCACAAAAAGGTTAAGGCAAACTCTTGTAAAACAGGAAAGAAAAAGACAGCAGGGCAACACTGCTGAATTTAAAAAAAAAACAATTTAGAATTGGAATTTAACATCAAAATTAGGCAAGAGACATGAGAATATTGCAAAAGAAAAGAAACTCCACACAGAAAAGTTTAGGATACTTTGTATTTCAAATGAAGACAGCTCAACAGAACCAAATTTAATTTCTTACAAAAGGAAAATTATTTTGTAGAGGTATTTTCAAGATTCAGATTTAAGGCTCAATAAGAACAGTGTCTTTGGAAAGGCCAAACATTGTAGTGAAGAAAATTTATGACAACATATATTTATCAGAAGCTGTTTTATTGACAACAAATACAAAACTGTTGCTCTCATTCCCTGATGTTTAATTTTAAAGATACAGCTTTTCCTTCCCCACTCTTACAGACTTGTAAATATAGCATTGTAAAAAACCAAAACCAAACCAAAAAAAAGTGACAATAAATTAAGAAAAAAAAAAATGGGAGGAGGAGGAGGAGAAAAGCCCAACCCATCAATGAGAAAATGCATTAGAAGCAATAGAAAAGTTAAGCAATAGAATTGAAGTATCATATTATGTACTCCTTCCAAGAGAACTTTGGGGGTTTTGCACATGAAATAAAATAGCAGCAAAGAAAAAGGATAAGTACAAGTGCATTTGTGTCCCACTGGAACTTGATCTTATTAACCAAAACAGTAGTACTCATCAGAATCAATTTTGGGATGCTTATGCAGAGACTGTGAGTCCTCCATGACAGAAGAATCACTGAACTTGTCCATATCCGAAGGGGTTTGGTGACCAGGGACATCATCCACTAAGGTGTCCAAATAACTCCCCACTGATATTCCATCCAGTCCATCACTACAGTCTTGTAAACTGTTACAGCTGCCATGGAGAGATGTCTCCTGACTTTCCAGCAAGCTGCACAGGCTTCCACTCAAACTGCTGCCTCGGCTGGCAATGGCTTTCTCTTCTATCATCCACTTGATTGATTCAATACTTTCATTGATGAGGAGGAGCTGGCGCATAAGCTTCACATCAGTGGCTCGAAGATTAACCTACAAGGCAGAAGTAATTAAAAAAATTAGTCTTTTCATAATCAAGCCAAAGAGCATGATGGAGGCAATGAATGGGTTAAAAGAAAACACAAAAGAAATCCAGCTTTCATATCTGGGACAAATCTATTTCAATAACTAGTAAAAAAGCTCACAAGCAAACAAACAAAAAAACCCCAAAGTATATCTACACTTTCAGTGAAGCTCAGGTGGGAACCTGATCAGCCCACCTAAGCAGTCCATTAACAGGAATGCTAGTCAGTGACAAGACTTGTACACACAATGCTGTTTAGATGAGAAACACAGCTGCTATGACAACTCCTAGGGGATAGCTTTTCACTAATCAGAGAAACACAAAGCCATTTCTATTTACAATTACCCTAAGCTACTTACAGTTACAGACAGCTAGGCATTCACCCCAAGTTATCCTTACTATGGCTACTTGGGCTGGCTAAAATTTTCAAATGTGCACAATTTGGAAAAAAGCTTGTGGATATTCAACTTTTACTCACACAGTATACTCCTGAGTGCACATTAAAATCTGCCATGTAAATTTCTGAGAGTTAAAATACGGAACTTACTGAAATTGTAAATATCAGTTCTTTAAACCCATATTAGATGAAGGTGATGAAGTTCAGAGTCAACCACTTATTATAGATATGGAGCAAGCATTTGCTGTAACTAACTAAACAAAAGTGGACATTAAGAACAAACTCCTACTTTCTCACTTAGTTGTGATGGTTGACACATACACGTTAATTGTAATGGACAGAGGAATATTACAGTGTTGGATTTCACAGATATATTTGAGTTAAACATCTTCATGTTTTCCTTAACAGGCAAACTATACAAGCCAGTTTTAAAGTCACTTCAGCTGACAAATAAAGCGGAGACCTAAGGTTTATATTTAGTGCTTCCTTCTCCTCATCTGAAACATTTTAAGTACTGGAAAATAAATCTGTGCCACTGTCTTTTGTGCCATATTGAGAATTTGAAAGTCTTCAGTCAACTGAGAAATAAAGAAAGAAACAAGTAAGATCTATGGACAATAGATGTTTTATGCAGTTCTCCAAGTCTACAATTGTTGTACAGAAAAATAGCACCTGTATTGTTCATACACAATGGACTGGAACAGAATCAGTATTCTCAGGAAGCAGAGACTATATCTTGTTTTTCTAAGAATATAATCTGAACATGATTCTTTCCATACTCAAATGTCATCTTCTCAGGATCCCAAATTACACTGACCTCGTACAGTTGTTCAAAAGTTATTTCAATGTATCTTTATTCTCTTAGATACTGCAGAAGACTGTAGTGGATCCAGCTGGGATGCTTCCTAGCAGCTGGTGCGGTGTTGTCCTCTGCATCTGTGACTAAACCATGTTGGTAGCACTCCAGTGTTTCAGCTCTTGCTGAGCAGTGAGTGCAATCAAGGCCTTTTCTGTTTTTCACTCTGCACCCTCAGCAAGTAGACTGGGACTGAGAAAGATGTTTGGAATGGACAGAGATGGGACAGTTGACCAGCATTCACCAAAGGGATATTTCTTGCCATACAATGCTGTGCCCAGGAATAAAACCTGTGTTTTTGATCTTTCCTATAAAGCTGTTCCTTGGGGGCTGGCTTGGTCTACTGGTGGGAGACGGTGTGTTACTGACTGCATCACTTGTTAATTTATTTTCTTCATTTTTTAAACTGTCTTTATTAAAATCCAAGTTTTTCTGACTTTTTTTCTTTTAATTCTCTCCCCTGATCCCACTGGAAGAGAAGAGGGGAGTGAGCGAGCAGCTGGTGGGTGCTTACTTACTGGTCAGGGACAACTCAATGCAAAGACATTTCAAGCTTTGCCAGTAACAGAATGCCTGTGTATTTGTCATGTGTATTCCCAGCTTCCTTCCCCAGTCCCCAGAATGACTTCTGAATTATTCTCAATCCAGTATCACAAGATTTAACACAGCTAACATGGTACTGTGCAAAATAGTTCTACCCACATTTCACAATTTTAACACTGCCTATTTATCATTGTTTCAGGAGTGAGGTTATGAAAACAGATTGACCATCTTGTAGTTCTCCTGCTCAAGCCAATTTCTCTACTCTTACCAATAAATCACTATAAACCATTTGCTCGGCAACTAGGCTGTCATGAAAGCAGTAAATTACCCAACTTCTCAACTGCAACTACAGACTTCAGCAACTTGCTGAATATAAACATGCTTGGAGACAAGTTTCCCAAAAGACTGATTAAGGAAATGTTTAACAGAACTAGCACCAATATGACTCAAACAAAACAGTCCCTTTTAGATAAAGTAGACATCTCATATATTCATACTCAGTTCACAGGAAATAATTTTATTCTCTGAATACACCATTAGCTTCAGCATTTTTGTGGAATAGCCTTACTGGAACCAATTCTCTGCATTCCTGCGTACTAGAGTCGTCCTCCTCCTAGCTACCATGTCATTCCAAGTCTCCCATATCAAGAGTGTGCTTTTCCTAAAGTAAATACTAAATAGTAGTTTAACAAATGTCATCTTTCTTTAATATGGTTTACTTCATCATCTGCTTGATAACACAAAAATGTCAAAATGACATTTTCTGCCCCTTATCTGCTTTAGCACAAACACAAACATTAGCTTTTACTCACTTATGTAGCTGCAACTCATTTATCCTGGAAGTTGTTGAAGTAAACAAATTGGAGCATCGTTGGAGTAAACAAGTCAGTCCAAGATGGTTCAGCTAACAGGACTAAATACAATAAAATCTCACCATGCTTGACAGCCCCATTTGCTATGCACAGTAACAGGTGCATTTCAGGCACAATCTATATAGTGTATCATAGCTAATAGAGGTATTTCAGAACAGTTTTTATAGCTGCCTTTGAGTTAAAGCTAGAGCACAAGGCCACCATAAGGAAGGTGTGTGTTATTATGGATCAGCCCTCACAAAAACTTACGGTGTATAAAGGAAATTATTTGTGACAAGAGAGAAAAAACTAATTTCTTGTTACAGGTTAACTTTTATGTATTTTTGCTTAGTTTTGCTTTGTATATTTGTAATAGTGATGATCACAGGAAGGATACTAAATGTTTAACATTAAGAGCTAGTCACAGGAAGAGAAAATAATGAAATTAAAGTGACAGCATCTTTCAAGTAACACAGTCTGGTAGCATAAGAGCACAGATTAGCATTCAGACAGAACCAGATCTTCAATCTGGAAGGAATAACTAGACTGAACACCTGCCTGTGCCTCCCTCTCATATTTGTTGCTCTAACAAGGTATATCTTCCTTTCTTTTGGTCTTCTGTAATAATATGTACAATACTGTCATAATTTATCCAAGGGAATTTATGTATATACAAACATAAGGGCTTTTGTGTACATATATATGCAAAGAGATAGCATGCTATTTTTATATATAATTCAGTGGTCTTGAGAAAGGACTTGACTAGGTTATTGCTTTTAGAATAAAACTTAGTGGCCAGGACTGCTAACAAAGACAATTATCGCTTCCTGGCAGTCACCCAAAGTAGTGCATTAGCTGTCCCTAGCCTGGTCACTTAGCTTTTGGATCAAAGTCACACATGTACTCACAACTGGGCAAAATGGCCTTGTGTTTTGCAGCTGCATGTTCTGCAGACATAGCTTCCAATCAGTTTCAAACACAGTGGGTCACCTTCCCCTTCAGAAATGGCAAAGCTAAAATTTCTGTTAAATATACCCTACTAATCTATGAAAGCTGTTTGAAACTCTAGCTTCTTCCTGTGGATTACTTTCTTTTAAATTCCTGGATTCACATGCTGCTTCTTCTAACTACAGGAATTCTGCAGGGATATTAATGGCAACCATAAAAAGTGATCTGAGGAAAAGATATCCCTAAGTTTATTCAAATTATTTCAGTTTCATTTTTTTCTCAACACTTTTATGCTCCGTGTTGTAAAGAGTCCACTAGTAAAAGGAAAAAAAGTGAATGAACCTAAATAATAAGGTATTTCTTTCAGGAGGTGAAGTAAGTACTTACAAGAGACAAAATCTTATACTTACAACTTAATGGATTCAGGGAGCTATTTAAGTCACTCAGATCAGAAGCTCTGCTCAGGATCTCAAGACAGATCTCGGGTTGGCTGCTCTGGAATCTGTGGTCTAAAACATCTTGAGTTTGGACACAAATTCCACGATAAGTGGAAGGAAACGGTAGCAAAGTACAATACTCCCGGGAAAGGCCCACAGAGGCTCAGGCCTGGGAAGTCTTGCAGAAGATAACAAACATGGAGAAGTTAGATGAAACTAACTACAGCCAATTCCACCTGTTGCTAAACACTACCACACCCATCTCTATCACACTTTTTACAAAAAGAATTTCAAACCAGGAGAACTTTTCCGTACCAAAGAGGTGTGCATGACCACTGTGGTTCAGAAGTATTAATGTGACTGTTGTTTCCATATTTTAGGATGTGCAGCTTTCTGCTTTCCTATTCAAGGTCTTCTATTTCCTGTATCATACAGGATAAAGAGCTTGCCAGCTATGCCTACCTCCCCTTTTGTTTTTAAAAGGGAGATTACCTCAGCTTTCCATAGAATAGCACATTCCATTAATTAATTTGAGATGCAATTAAAAAAAAATCTAAAAATCAATGTCTAAATAATAATTTGTTTTGCATTCTGAGATGTCTCTTTCTTCAAAAAAGCTAACCTTATTCCACTTTCTCCTGGTGTTACCTCTGCTAATACAAACACTGAATAACAACTTTTAAAGGAACTACAGAAATTAATTTATCAGGCAAAATATGAAAGTGATGAAAATAAAATAAAACACTGGCTGGCAATATTGAATTACTCAAGTATTATCAAGATACAAATATAGTAAGAAGATATATAAGGATAAAAACTGGTCAATAAAACCTCATCGACTAATTCTGTGAGACCATATACATAACAAGCTAAAAATACTATAAGCAACTTATCAAAGTTCAAAATCCAAAATTCAGAATATGGGAATTCAAGCGTTATTTAACTGGAGTCATCAAGCTGACATGGTTACAACAGGGGTAAGTCTGGTGACACGCACAGGATTTGTTTATTAAGCCACCATCACAAAGCATGAAGCATGCCATTTGAAGGCGAGCAAGCTCAAAGTGATATTACAACAGCTTCTCAACACTAGTGAGTAAAAGAGATGCTCTCTTTTTTTCCATTTAACATTTCTAAAATAAAATAAAACCACAAATAACAGATAATGTCTGCTCCTTTAACACACAGGATGATTGACAGGTTGTGCAGGAGCTACATCCTACTTAAATTAAAACATATGCATGTGCATGTCTTTAAACTTCTTGTCTGCTCCTAAATTGTCCCACTGATTCAAGGTGTTTGCATTGGTTTCTTCAGATAATTATGCCGCTTTAGGAAATGGTATTTCAGGATCAAGATGAAAAAATTAGAATGCCTAGGCGGACTTCTGAATTTGAACATAATCTTCAGCATCTCTTGTTAAAAATGCAGGGAGTTTTATGTGACAGAGAGTAAGAACACAAGCGTACTGTCATTAACTGGAAGGGATCATCTATGCACCCGTGGAAGAGTAACTGCTTGTGGGAATGTGCCACATGCACTCCACAGCAAAGCCAACTAACTTTGGTCAATTCAGACACCACAATAATCAAACTAACGCAACCAACCTGACTGAAACTGTACACGAGCTCTCCCAAAATAATGGAGATGTGGACCAAAGCCTGGCAGAGGATGAGACTGTCAGAGTCAAGGTAGGTGCTGCAAATGTTCATCATTATGCCTTGTGCCTCTGACTGTGATTTACCTCACACTGATTTAGCTAAATTATATTTCATTTAACAGTGATAAATGTAGATTGACAGCTCTTTCTGTATCTGGTTTCTTTCAGCATGGACTTGTGTTATAGCATATTGCTGTATCATTTTCCCATTTGTTCTCTCCTGGTTTTTAAGCTTGTAGTAAGCTTCAGAGAATGAGGGAGCACATACAAAAGCAACATATATATATACAAAAGCTAAATTTATGTGATCCATTGTTGCCTTGTAGTTACAGTTTTCTGATCTACTTTCTTTCTGCAAAGTGAGCAAGTTACACTGACCTGAATATTGTGGCAGACTACAGAAGTTGTAATCACTTAATTTTTGACTTCTTTTGCAAGAGGTTTCTTATACTCTTGCATCTCTTGAAGACTCCAAAATTGTTAAAACCTTCATATCACATTTTACATAGCATTCATTACAATCACTGAACTCCCAGCAGCTCATAAAGTGCATAGTCATTAAGTTTTCAGTTTCTGTCTGCACCCTTTGCTACTTTAAAAAGAGGCTCCAGCCTAGTCATTGTCCTGTTTCAAGCTGCTGCATTTCCACTGCAATCCTTCACCAAGTCCATGCAATAAGTATTTCCACAGGTCCATCTGTAAAATTTGGCAGTTACATAACACAGCTTTGAGCACAGTAACATTTAACTAGGAAGGAGAAGGAGAGACCTTGTGATTCCAAAACAGTGATAAAAGGATAAAAGTATTCTCCTGTAAGGAGAGCTTACCAACCCATTACCTAAAGCAAGGAAGCGGGCAGGTCAGGTCTGAGCCACCACCAGAATAATGTAGGAGAATACACCAGGGTAATGAGGAGGCAGAGCAACTTCATGACACAGCAAGTTAGTTCAGTAGGCAATGAGAGTAAGTAACTCAATGAGCAGGTCCCAAGGATATTTCTTGCAAATATATGAAGAAAATATTATGCTAATATGGTTATCATCTGATACAGGAAATTACAGTATTGGTGATTTACCTTTCTCTTACAACAGCCTATTTTAATATTTTAATTTTATGCATACTAATTGATTTCCCTTATACTTGACAGGAAAATACATACCACCAAGTTGTGCAATTATTTAGTCATATTATCTCTTTAATAAAAAAAAAAAAAAAAAAAAAAAAAAAAGAGGTGAATCTCAAGGCCTTTTTTCACTTCCTTAAAACATGCATGGTCCTTTTCTGGGGAGTATGTGTAGGCAGCCTGCCAAGTGCATTAATACCTTTGATAATAAAATATCAGTGATTAGGATGAATCATTTGCTTAGTAGAGTACATTTTTTTCTTTTAACATCATACTGTTTGAGGTATCTTGTATGCTTAAATGTAGTAAAAAGTTCCCGGGGGAAAAGTATACTTTTATTTGTTTGTTTAAGTTTTTTGGCCATCTTTTTATTTTATGGTGAAAAAGAGACTATTTAAATATCTCCCAAGTATGGTCTTTTTGACAATGATCGTTAAAAAGAAACATGATGTACAACTGAGAGCAAGTAGAAGGGAAAAAAAAGTTAATTAGTTTAGTTCTTATTTCCTCACCTCCTGTCCAAATAAAACAAATGTTAGATAAGCTCTTTAAATATAGAAGTACCACAGAATTAGGAGAGAGAAACATCTAGTCTCAGAAGGATGAAAAACTATAAAAGGAAAATCCTGACTCTTTTAAAGTTTAGTTGAATTAACATGAAAGGGAAAAGTGAGAAAATGAAGGGATTTGAGAAGAGGAAAAACTTCTAATACTGCTGGAAGGTTTTACTGAATGTTTCGAAATATCTCACACTGCTGTCATAAAAGCATCATCAGACCTTAGAAATGTATCTACTGTGACAAAGGTGAACATGTCCAGAACAATCCATAATATGGACTCACATTTGTTGACAGACAAGTTAACTCCACTGCAAACATTCAGGTCAATATGAAGCCGTAACATTCAGCTGTGAGTGTCAAAAAGTGTTACAGCAGATGGATGATCACAGCATCACTGTGAAGTGTTCTGGACACCAGACACAATGCAGGACTGCGTGTGTCTTCTGACCAACATGAGACAGCACTGCGGCTCAAGAACATAATTGATTTCTTTTTTTTCACTGGATTTCACTCTCTGCCTTATATATGTTTGTCTTGACCAAAACATAGTCTTAGAAACACTATGCAAAAAAATGAAAAAATAAAATAGCACTCATCCCTTTTAAATTAATTACTTTTAATACTGGCACTGTGTAAGTATACACAAAAGCATAAAACTAAAATAAGAGAAGATAATAGGGTTTGCTTACAGGTGTATCCAAAGTTTGAAAATACTGCTTTTATGGTGGTAACACCAAAGTTTGAAAACATTATAAAATGTAAAAAAAACCCCAAACCCTATTAAAAACATCAAACCACCCAACTTATTAAATCAGAAATGAGACACAACAATACTAACACTGGCGAGAGATCTGAACTCTCTTGAAATTCAAGTCTGCTTTCACAATGCCACTGGAGAGACACATAAGATTACAAAAAAATTAAATCTTTGTCTGAATCTCCCTAGAATTCAAAATGGAATTCTGTTTGAAACAATTCTGTGTTCCTGGAGATGGGATATATCCTACAGAAAGCATATTTTTAATCTAACAACCAAATCTTTAGTAAAGACAACCTGCCATCCTATTTACTGAAGGTTTACCTGGATAAGAATAAAAAAGAACTTCAAGACAGCTTTGTTATTACAAGTGATCATATGTGCGTTTAAAAATGCTTTAATAGTGCTAGAAAGTGATTTGCTGATCGTTGGGATTTTTTCCCTGTTAAAACATTATGAGCATTATGTTTCGATGCTAAACATTTTGAAAATTTTTGAATAAAAATGACTCAGTATCTTAAAAAATAATGGGATTTTGTTTTGTTATTTTTATGCTTACTTTGTGACCTATTTGAAGTTCCATGTCTTTCAAATTCAGCTTAATTTTTCTTTTTAATGCAAAACTTCATCCAAATCTCCTCAGTGGTGTAATCATCATTCTCCTAAAATATGGTCCCTACAAAGTCTTCACATCTCTCTAAAAGTACTAGCCAGTTTGAGGTCTTTCAGACAAAAATGAAGTTGCCTATTTTGAGTCTTTTGAACAAAAACAGCCTTTCAAACTTCCAGGTACCTATAAAAAATTTAAAAATTAAGTAATTTAGTAATTTATTTCTTTCTCATCCAGTAAGAAGGTATCAAACATCTAGCAGCTAACCTGAATCTGGGATCTATAGATTAAAAATCTAGAAGCAAACAAGAGGCTACAACCATTTCTAGCAAGCTGAAATACTGAAACTGGCCAGCACAACAAGCCAAGCACCCTGTTAAGAACTACACCATCTATGGCTTTTGAGCCCTTTTGGCTCAAAAACCCATGAAGCCCTTTGTTTCCTACAGAACACACCACAGCAATTCATTCTGGTGGTCACAAGGCATGATTATCAATGTATACTAACAATTAAACAAAGACACATCCTATTTCTAGGCAATGGATGAGAGAAGGTAGCAAGAGTAGTCAGTAATGAACTAGAAACTTCAAGGCAAAACCAGGCACTCTAGGTAATATTTACTTTCCATATTATTTGATCCCTTCTCTGATCAATAACTATTATCCACACCATATAGTCCAGTCCTCAGCTTCTCCTACTCTAGCTCATGTCATATTGCTCTTTTTATACTTAAACCTGTTCTTAGCAAAGATTTCTACATAGAAGAGTACTGGGGCATTCTGGCATGATTCTAGTTCAGCAAAGAATATTAATCATAGTTATCAATGCAGTTATCAGAGGTATAAGTAACTTGGGAAGGAATCAAGGTCATTGCTTACATTTCCCATTTCTTCTTCTACTGAGGAAGTACGAGCTACTAAGCTAGCTGGGGAGCAGAAATATAGTATAAGACTTGCAAAACATGGCTAGGAAAAGATAAATATGGCCTTTGTGAATAACCAAGGGTTATTATTGGGAAATGAGAGAACTAGTCAAGGAAAACACAGCAGATTTGGACTAGAGTTTGGTTGTATCTGAAAAGGGCTGGTTACAGTTCTTCTTAAGTAATTTTGTTATTAAACTTCACCAGAGTACAAATTAATAAAAATGAAGGAGAGAAATTACAGAAGATTAAAGATCATAGTGTTGCTTTGGTTGAGTTTTGTTTCTTGTCTGAAATGGGTGGACTGATGCTCTGCACTGGTCAATGCATAAATAGCTTTATGAAGTTACTGTCACAGATGGCTACCTCATCTGGCTCTGGGAAAAACAGCAATCATGCCTTCACTCCCCTGCCCCAGACACAGCAATCAGTGTTAAGTGCTAACAAAGGCGGATGTAAATTCCACACGCATTTGAAGAAAATCACTCTTGCTTTGGCATGCTAGTAGTTATGCTCTTCTCTTGGAAGGAGGCTTTCTCCTCTGCTGTGACAGGATTTACAGTTTTCTCCTACAAACCCTGTAACACTAGAACCCTGCCACAGAACACCACTTGAAACAAAAATATTTCAGAGTACCACACAATTCTGCCAAGACATGTGGACAAGCCATTAACAGTCACAGCGGTTGAAATAGCCCTGTGAAGGCAAAATGTACTTGAAGTCACAGAAAAGGAAATGTCCTGTAAAAATTATCATTCAGGCTTCATATTTGCTCCTCTCATAGCTGTATAGTTTTGAGAAGACTAGAAAAATAGTCTGAAGTTTGCAATGACTCCTTGAATGACTTCTCCAAGTTGTCAAGTTTTTGTGCAGACCCATCTAAATCCCATTAGTCAGAAAACCTGCCTGCCCATGGAAAGGATTCTTCAACACCAAAACCAACATAAACCCCCTACACTGACAGTGTTTTATTATTAAGTAGTTTGTTCTAAACATGCACCATCTGCCTTTGTCTACCAAAGAAAATGGTATGTATTAGCAGCCAAATTAGAGAACAACTCCACCCTTTCAATGTGGCTGGAACAGGCCTTCTCCAGGCACTCTTAAAAAGGTACATATTAATCTCACTCCAGGAAGAACACTAGATATTCAGAATCAGAGAATCACAAAACAGCTGGGGTTGGAAAGGACCTCTGAAGATCATCTAATCCCCCCATCACTGCTATGGCAAGTTGAACAGGATGGAGTCTAGGCAGGTTTTAAAAATTTCCGAAGAGGTAGACTCCACAACTTCTCTGGGCAGCCTGTTCCAGCGCTCAGTTACCTCAATGTGAAAAAGCTTTCCCTTGTATTTGGATGGAACTTCCTGTATTTCAGTTTGTCCTTTGTCCCTTCTCCTGTCACTGGGCACCACTGAATACAGTCTGGTCCCATCTTCTTGACACTGTCCTTAAGATATTTGTACACATTGATAAGATCCCTGTTCAGCTGTCATCTCTTCTCCAGGCTAAACTGGTCCAGTTTCCTCAGCCTTTCCTCATAAGGTAGACGATGCTCCAGACCCCTAATCATCTTTATAGCCCTCCGCTGGACCAACTCTCCAGCAGTTCCTTGTCTTAAACTGGACAGCCCAAAATGGATCCCCAAACAGCACTCCAGATATGGCCGTACCAGGGCTCAGTAGAGGCAGGGTGTGCAAGCAATTTTCACTAGTTTTCTAAAGAGTAGGCTAAACAATACAGATCCTACTCCTCTCTACACAGAAATGCTTCATAGTTTCCTCCTTGGTGTCAGGACTGGTTTTTTCTAGTCATTTATAATTATTGGAAGGATCAAGGTCTGAGTCTGAAGTTTTTAAATTAAAAAAAATCCTTTCAGCAAACACTCAATATTAAGAAATCCAACATTTGCTGTATCTCATAAACATCTGAGTTAACAAAAGCAGTGCTACTATCTCAAATATAACATTTCTTTAAACCAATGGAACTTCTGTAGGAAGACAAAAAAAAAAAAGAAAGAAAAATACAAAGCAACCAAGCTGTTCTATATTTGTTTCTACCTTGGGGTAAAAATATGTGAGCTTGGAAACACTCAATGCATTTGTTGCATTATAGTTCTTGGATGTGTTTCCTTCTGTATCTAGAGAGAGGTAGGTTTCATATCCAAAGCAGAATGCAGTAAAATCGCTCTCCTTCTGGAAGTACTTTAGTCATGAATGCAGCTGATATCTAACAAAAGTGAACAAAATTACAAATTATGCCAGTAAAGTGTTTATAAAATCTGAGACCCCCAGTAGCTAAATAGCAATTAGCCATTGCTTTAAAGTCACAAATGCTTTCACTTCATCTGGCACTGCACCCAGCAGAGCCATACAGCATTGAGACTTTATTGTACAGCACAGCAAATGAAACATTCGGATAACTTCTCTGGCAGCTTAGCTAGTTTGTGTTTACTGTTAATTAAGAAATGTGCCATACCATTCTCTTGACAAACTGTAAGTATGAAAGGCTAGGTTGGTGGGGAAAGATAAGGTTTGGATTGCTGAGGTCAGGGTTGCATTGGTGTGCCAGTATGCTATTCTCCATGTTTATGGAAGCTCTAGGCCAGGTTGCATATCCTGAAAAAACAGAGTGGCTGACTTTATACACTTATATACCTGACATATATATACTCTCTAGTGTCCTTTCTTATCTTCTTCTATGGAAAGAGAGAAACCTCATTAAGAGCTACTTCAAAGAGGGGGATCCTCAGGCACATTTTATTCCATACACTGATGTGCAGGCAGGCACCAGAGGGACTCAGCACTTGAATACAGAAAAAGTGGCCTCTGATATAAATGACCATCCCAATATCCTTCTAGATTTGAAAAAGCTTGAAAGATTGAACTATGTTGTTTATACCTTTCAAAGATTTAATACAAGATGGCTTACAGACCTTCTAGATGTATTTTGGTCACTTGTTTTGGGCACCCTCCAGATTAGTGTTGCTTCCAATTGCTTATCACAAACTTCCACCATGGGAAAAACCTTATAATTAGAAGCCACATGTATGAGAGTAAGGACTGGATAACAAAGGCTATGAGTCTGTCTTCGCAACAAAAAAGTCTCCTTTCTATTATGAAGCTGTCCATAATTTTATGACCAGAGTTCCTCATCTTTACGAACAGTGAACTGAGAACCACCTCCTGGAACTGCTTACATATAGGAAATATAACTTTGATGCTCATAAATACAAGTTAAATCCATGAGAGAAATTGCACTTGATTTAATTGAATTCCAATTGCTTTTAAACAGCTCAGATTCTCTGTCTTTTTACTCCTGTAACTTCATCCTCATTTGCTTCAGATTCCAGTAACCAGCCTCTCTTCCACGACATGGACAGAAATGAAACACAGAAAATAAACATGTCCACTGTGGAAAGTTTGATACGTTTTGACCTTGAGGGTAGAGAACAGACAAATAATCTTGTAACCTTTAGAACATGAATTGAAAACACAATCTTTTTCTCTAACCATTTACTATTAGGAGAAAGAAAGTATTGTAGAAATGCACTTGCTTGCCATCACCTCTGCTTAATGAATGTATTTGGTATTGCGCATTTCAAGTTTTTCCTGCTCATACACAAAAGGTACTTTCAAATTATTGTTCTCATAAGTAACCATAAAAAAGAAAGCATCCACACAAAATTATGATGATCAAAGGGCTGTAAAATCTGCCATATGAGGAAAGACTGAAGGAGTTAGGTCTTTTCTCCCTAGAGAAGTCTTGGGGATAGGAGTATCTCATCACAGCACTCCAATAATTTGGGCTGATACAAACAGGACCAGGAGAGGTTTCATCTTAATACAAGTTAATTTTTTTTCAGTGAAGACAATCATAGGAACAACCTCCCCAGTTACATGGCTGATGCAATTGATGGCAATTTCAAGATGCAATTGGACAGGGTGCTTGATAATCTCACCCAGACTCCCTTTCCTCTGAAAGGTGAAACCAGATGGTCTTCTGAGGTCCCTTTACAGAACAGCCCTTCTACCCCAGGCTATTCTATGAAAGCCATGCTGATTTAATCAGAAAGGTTATAATCTATTTGCTAAAGCTTATCATAAACTGTACAACTCTGTGCAGAAGTGGTTTAGTATTCACGCCTTTTCATTACAAATTGTCAGGAATCAGATTTCAAAAAGCAGCCTCAATGATTCTTCTGCTCTTGAAAAAGTAATCAGGAAGGAATGAAATTATAATACATATTCTCTGAAATAAAGTCTGGCAGAAGTCTCACAGTACGTGGGCAGTCTAACTGGAAGTCTTGACTGTAGTATCCCTGACGCCGCTGTGATGACTCACACGAGACAGATGCACGTGTACTGAAGTATCTCACACTGATGCTTCTCGGTAAGGTATCAGCAATGCTTCACGGGCTCTTGGCCGTGCAGCAGCTAATAACGTAAGCACATATTCATCTGTACTTCCTGTGGACTTAAACCCTTCAGCAACTGCTATGGCTGAATAAGAACAGACATAAGCACTGCTTGAGTACAACATGGAGCTGTTCCACAATTCAAATCCTTCCGCCAGGCACTGAGTGAGATTTGCCAGTCAAAACATATGTTTAAATATGCATTAATTTAAATAACTTTGGTCATCTCATCCTTCCAGAGATGATCTTAAAAGATGGAAAACTTGGCAAAGTGCTGGTACTATAATTAGGTTGCAATTTTTCCGTATTAGATTTGATTATTTTCCCTAAGGATCAATCTACAATTCCCTTTTAACGTGAGTATCCTATTATCACTGCCCAATCTGCATTATATGCAAAAAGTACAAACTCCTCTACTCCATCATGCAAATTGGAGTGTATGGAGGCAACTCGCTAGCAAGATCCAGGATTAACACCTTTTTCAGTGAACTTCAGGAGGACTTTGGGAAACAAGTTAATTTCTATTTCTGTATGCCTTCTTTGTACTTCTACTTGTCTCACTTCAGGGATTCACTGAATAACGGCTCATGAAGAAACAAAGGTTAATCAAACTCTGCTGCATAGGCTTGAGGCTTAGGCACTAGTAATTTTATATTTAAGATTTTATCTTCAGTCAAGCTTTTAAGCAAAAATTACAATTAATCTAATCGAAAACCAGCATCTGATACACAGCTTTGCATTGCTGACTAGGCACACTAACCAAATCTTGGCTTCAGTTAAGACAACTGATGTTATCATACAAAATAGTGAATGTAGCAGCCTGCACCTACAGCATGTGTTAAAGAGGTATTTCAAGTCACAGTTGTAGACATTTTAAAATCAGTCCTTCAAAGAAACTAATAAATGTAGACCCCCCGCAACCATGAATCTAATAAATGTAAGCAAATATGAAGTTGGTCAGACTCTTAAGAGCTGGTAGAATAGGGTTACAACAGCTCTGCCCTCCAACCTGCACCTTCATTAATGTGCTAGGGATGGTTAAAAAACAAACAACCTAAAACCAATAAAAAAAGCATAAAGAAAATAGAACAAACCATCAAAAACACCAAGAAGGACAGCCATTGTAATGGTCACATTTGCTTTAATTCCAATTTCATTTTGTCAGGGATCAGTACTAATTGCCTTTAAAAAATAGTTATACTAAAAGAGAACTAGAACAAAGGAGAAGAAAACTCATCTAGTGAGTTAGCATAGGAATATGCCTCTATCTCAAATAGCTATAGCCTAAATCTCACATGCTCAGCTACTTGGAAATAGGATTGGTTCAATTACTTTATCCTTCACTCTAAAAACTGCTGCACTCAGTACACCCAGTTGGGTATTCACTAACAAAATTTAATCCTCAACAGTGTTCACTGGAAGGAATCTCATTAAAAGTCCCAGCACTGCTATCCACCCCTCACTTCCAAGACACAGTTTATCTTTTCTGCCTTAAATATTTTTAAGCAAAACATTTTTTTTTTAATTACTGTATGTAATGCAGACTATACTGTGTCTAAATTTCTAGCCTGCAAATAGGCATCAAAGAGTTGATTTTGTAAAAATTTTTAGTTAAAAGGAAAAAACACCCACTCTCTTCCTTCAGGTGTTAAAGAAAATCTCCTTTAGAGTAAGCCCAGACCTTGTGGAGGAGAAATGAGGCTTTAGAAGCAGTATCATTTCAGGCTGCAGAATGAGCCTCAGAGATTATTTTCTGCAGTGAAGGTGTATGTGTTGAATGTGACCTCAGAAGCATGGTATACTAGAGAAAAGGCTGCTGCTAGAAAGGATTATTATCAACTCTCCAATGGAACATTCCACCCAAAAGACCATGGGAAGAAAGATCTTAACAGTAACACTGACAAATTTCATGCTGAATTAAGGATCAGATAGTGGGAGGTATTCATTCCACCCGAGTTTGACCAGAGCACAGTGTTTTGACCCACACTGAAAATTACATCTTGCTTCTCCTCTTACTTTATGGCCTTGTAATTCAAAGGTTTTCAGGATCCAATGCAGTCTCCACCATGGCCTTCAGGGGAAAATGCAAGATAAGAAAAGGGAAGTAGATCTGGCCAAGCAGGTCCATATTTCAAGAACAATACTCTGTGTGCTTTGTGTGTGAGTCCAGTGACCATTAGCAAAATCAGGCTTGAGGTAAAAAGAACTACTGTGAAGAGTGAAAGGATCTGAAGGAGCAAGGGCAAAGCCTCAGGTCCTCTACAGAGCAGATGGACAATCGCCACATACACCCCACCATCTATCAGGTACTGTAACTCACAGTCAAATGCAGCATTTCCAAGTCAAATACTGTCCTTTTTTACACATGACTAGAAAAGAAGGGCCTGAATAACCTTGTTTTTTATATGTCTACAAAAAGTTTGTCTCAAATCTGAAACAAGCAAGCAAAAAAAGCATAGATAGGTCTAGCCAAAATTCAATTGAGTGGGCTGTAGAAGTTTCCACCACACTACAACCAGAAAAAAAAAGTTTAATGGATAACACTTGATTTTCTAAGCTTCTAGTCTTTTCCATTTTTTGCATCTGTTTAGTACTGCAGTAGCTATAGACTACTTTTCTACATGTCCAAGACCTCCTATGCCTTGAAGCAAAGCCAAAGAATAACGCACCAGAAAGAGGTGTGAAATAAGAAAATAGAGGTTTTGGCTCCATTTTAGAAATTATATTCAGTAAAAAAGAAGAAAAAAGCAGAGAAAGGAACCACAATTTTTACCTGATATTGTTCTTAAATTTATAAAGTATGTCCAGTGTCACAAAGAACACTGCAGAGGGGAAAGTGACAAGTTAAGGAGCTGAAGAAACCCTTAGGGTTGAGGAAAATCCTGAAGGTGTTAGAGACTAGAGAAAAACCTCAGGAAGGTAGTTCATTTTCACATTCTGCATTACAGAAGACAGCTGAGAGCAGGAAAAAAGTATAGACAGGGTACCAATACTCCACAATTAGTCATTGTATCAGTAGTTTAATGGGCACATACAGACCAGAAGTCAAATGGGAAGAGGATTGTAACTTAGCTCCTCTTACTTAGCATGAAAAATTAGTTCAGATATGAAAAGACAGTCAGTCATTGAAGTGACAAACAGGAGACATAAAGGCTTTTGGGACTCAAACATGTTTGTGCTTAGGGCAGGCAGGGAAAAGAGAAACTGGATGGCAGGAGGAAGAAGAGGCAAAGAAGAGTGTGACACGGAATTTGTGAGTGTGAAGCAGGTGAAGGTCTGAGACCAACTTGAAAGGAAAAGGTGATAGGGGAAATTCACTTGGGTCCCCCTCCCTTACCAGGCCTAGTTATCTTGACATGTCTAAACAGTCACGCCAAGAACTCTGGCTGCCTTATTTGCTTCCTTTGCAGTCCGACATCCCATACATTATAAGCCACCTGCAGGTCATTCTACAACCATTGTGCAAGCTTAAAATTAAAAAATAAGCATGAGCTATGCTGACAGTGTGTTACTCAATATTAAAACTGAAATTCCCCATGATCATTACCCTAAAATCATAGAATCACAGAATGGCGTTGGTTGGAAGGGACATTAAAGATCATCTAGTTCCAACCTCACTGCCATAGGCAGGGACATCTTCCAAAAGACAAGTTCAAAGGCACCCAAAATTTTTCTGGGCAACCTGTTCCAGTGCCCCACTACCCTCTGAGTAAACAACTCCTTCCTAACATCTCTGACTCTACCCTCTTCCACTTTAAAGCTGCTCCCCCTCATCCTGTCCCTCCATGCTGTTGTCAAAAGTCCCCCTCTCCAGTTTCTTGTTTGGCCCGGTTTAGGTACTGAAAGGGAGCTAAAAGATCTCCACAGAGTACACTGATAGTTTGATTTGTGAAGATCTCTTACATCATATGAAGCCATACAACAGCAAGTGTAATTTATAAGTTACACCTGAAGATTAACATTACTATCTTGGCTATTAACTCTCAAAATATCCATTCTCTTTCCCTTTTTGCCCAGCCCACTCGTTCTTTAAAAAACATTACAAACCCATACACCTTTTACTTAAATATATATGTACCTATATGTAGCACTGTAGAGGGACTTGTGGTATGGCATTGCACTCATTCACATAAAATGATATTATTTGCTGTAAATGGCTGACTTCCAAGATTGTTGCATAAAGTTATCTCAACACATTGCCAGAAAAATCCCCATCCCAACCTGCTAAAATTTCATCCCATTTTCAAATAAGCTTAGTGGCAGGAGCTATGGAAAGAACTGCTACTAAAAAGTGTCTTTTGGGACCTAACATAACAATTACACCCCCCCAAAAAATGGAGGATATCTATGCTCACATATCTGAGGTACCCTGCATTGTCAAGATCACATCTGCTGTGAGTGTTCACTAATCATTCAGTCACTTGCTTGCAAAGAGTTTCCTTTTGGTTTGTCTTAGAAAAAATTAAGCCAGTTTTATGGCATCATTTTATGGTAAATAAATTTATTGAGATGGTGACATACAAAGTAGGACAAGCACCTGCACGAAGACAGTAAACAAGTTAGAAGATCTGAACTACATACAGCATAGGCCCATCACAGGCCACTGGCAAAAGAAAATATACCACTCAACCAAACTATAAATAGCTGTTTTTTCAAGAATTGCTCTGCATCATCTGCAGCCTGTTTGGAACTAATTAGGTCTCTGAAGACTAAAGTCCAGCAATCAAGTCCCTGAATTCCAGACCAAATTTCCAGCCCGAAAATATCCTGTGTGTCTTTAGGTATTACTCAAGAGCAGGAAACAGGTGCAATGCAGAAAATGCAGTTACAACAACGGGAGAGTAGTGCATTAATTCGTTTATTGGTACTCCAGCATTCAGTACTTCTAATGAGCTGACAAAGGAACAGAAGCCACCAGCGAGTCCGTGGCGAACTGCCCCGCTGCGAGGAAAAGAGCCGCCAAGTCCCTCGCTCTACGCCGCACCGACGAGCAGCCTCTTGCTCTCCCGGCCGGCAGCAGAGCCCTCGCCGCTGCCCGGCCCCACCGGGGATGGATGCGCGGTGCCGGCTGCTCCCGGGGCAGGCAGCACCTCCTTCCTGTGGCGGGCGAGCCGGCCGGCAGGCGCAGGGAGCGCAGTCCCGGCTCGGGCCGCCGCCGCCGGGAGCGCTGCCGCGGAGGGGCCGGTGCTGCCGAGCGGGAGGCGGCGGTGCGGAAGAGCTGCGGCCGGAGCCCGGCTACTCACCATCTCCTGCCTCAGGAGCTGAAGTTTCGTCTCCAGACGGGCCAGGGCGGCAGCGCGGCGGGGACCGGGGGCCGCCGCGGCGGGGCGGGCCGGGAGCTCCTCCCCGCGCAGGGGCCGCGCCAGGCTCTCGGGCACTTTGCGCCCCAGCTTCTGCTCGACGTCGCGGAGGTCCGGCGGGGCGCCGGGCTCCATAGCTCGCCCCGCAGGGGCCGACGGCGGCACTAGCCGCGCCCGCCCGGCCGCTGCCGGGGCGCAGAGGCGCGGAGAGCCGCGGCAGCGCCGGGGACGGCGGACGCGCCGCGCGAGGCACCCGCAGCGGGCATGGGCATCTCCCGGGGGCAGCAGCCCCTCCCGCCCCCTCCCCGACCGCCCGGGAAAGGCAGCAGCAGGCGAGCAGGGCCGATGGAAAAAAACGGCCCCGCTTCGTGTGCGAGACCGCGACGCGCCCCGGCAGCTGCGGCCGGCACAGCGCAACCCGAGTCATCGCGTGTCCCGCCCGGCCGCAACTTTAAAGCCGCGGGCAGGTGGAAGAGGCGCGGCGCAGCCCTCCCACCGCGGTGCCTGTGCGGGAGAGGCGCGGCATGCCCGCGGCCGCGGGGCGCCCCCGCACGGCGGGGACTGCGCCACCCGACCGGCAGGGGCCTGGGAACACCGTGTCCCTCGGGAACGTGGGGAGGAGGGCCAGAGGAGAGGTGAAAAAAGAGGGGAAAAAAAGGGGAAAAAAAAAGGACAAGGGAGAAGAAAAAGAATGACAGGAAGGACTAGGAAAATAAATAGGAAAAGAAAAAGGGAAGAAGGTGAAAAAAGAGAAAAAGTCACCCCTCCTAACAGGAATAGGAGCGTAAGTACAGTGTGAATGGTATTCCCACTCATCAGACAGGTTTTATTGCAGGCAAGTGCATTCCTCCCACCCTCCGTTAATATTTCTGGGGTTTTTTTATCCCCCTCCTCTTTAAGAAGCAAAGCTTGCAAGCTGAGTCAGTTGCTCTAAGTGATAGCAAGGCACACGTTGGCTGTGCAGATAGCAGTGCTGGATGTGTCCTGTTGCTCGTTGTCCCATGATGCACCTGGTCCCACTGCACCGAAAAACATTTTAGGCACAAAAGTATGAACAGCCGCATCTGTGGAGCCACAGCTGACACGTGTCAAGGGGGTTGAGAAAGTGAGTCTAGCCACTCTGAGTGTCAGGTCCTCTATAACAACTAGAATCACAAAGTGTGGTGTGGTGAACTCAGGGAAACAAAATGTTTTTACAGCAAACTAGATGCTTTCTGGGGAATAATTTCATCAGTACCTTAAAATGTAAGATTTATTATCAGAGACCTCTGCAAGGGTTTAGTACAGTCAAGCAAAAAATCTGCAGATGTATCTGATATCTTAAAGGTGCATTGATTTTAGACCAGGACCCTTATTTTATCACTGTAACAGTCTGGAAATCCTGTGTGTAAGACACGTGAAAAGACATTTATTTATCTCATATTTGTCATAAACGTTTAGTTCATATGACAAAAACTCTATCGATATTCTTCTCAGAAAAGAAAGCCAAAACCAGCAACTCACACCAAATAAGAATCTTCCTTCTTACTGCTACCACCCCTAAATATTTTCTGAAGTTCTATTTTAGTATATTGATATTTACAGACTAGTTTCTGTATAATCTCATGTTAATATTGATTTATGCCATTCCGTAAATTAGTAGGGATCACACTGAAATTCCTCCTCTGTGAGCTATGAACACCTTGGTAAGTAAAAGTTTAAAATTTACATGACTGTTGCTATACCATTGTTGTTATACCATTGAACTATAAAACTACTTTGTTCTACAAGCAGCATCCTATAAAAAAGGTCTGTATTCAGACCTTATATTTGAAGAAACTAAAGAAAATTCTGAAATGTTATTTTTTCTTTAAATATTTTTGATGACCTGAATTATCAAGCTGTTAAAATTAAAAATTTAGGAAGAAATGAAACAATTTACGCTAGTTTGAAAAAAGGTGTTTTAGTGATAAAAAATTTCCCCAAATCCTACTCTAAATAATCTAAAAAGAATGAAAATAAATTGTTTCTTTCTTTCTGGATAAGCAACACTCAGAAAGTAAACTGCATAATGCATTCATGAATTTATGCTTTACCATCTGGTGGCCTGATTCTTACTTCCCACTGGCCTTGCATTAGTATAGCACCCAGCAAGTCAATGGCTACACTTTTGAATTACAAAGATTAAAAGATACATCTATGTTACAGTCACCTTGTTAAATCTTCAGGATTACAAGATTTGCTAAACTTATACATGTTTCAAGGAAACAGGTTTCTCTTTAAGTAAACAAAACCAGTAAACAGTATGTAAATTCCATTTTCATCTCGTGGGACAGATCCTTTGTCTTCCTTTTAGACTCATCAAGTGTCTTAAGGTGTAAGGGGTCCATAAGGATCATCTAATCCAATGCCCTGCTCCTTGCAGGACTACCTAAACCTAAACCAGATGATTAAGAGCATCATCCAGACACTCATTGGACTCTGACAGGCTTGGTGCTGTGACCAGTTCCCTGTGAAACCTGTTCCAGTAACCATCTTGATAAAGAACACTTTCCTAATGTCCAGTATGAATTTCCCCTGATGAATCTTCATTCCATTTCCTCATGTCCTGTTGCTGGTCACCAGAGAGGGGAGACCCTCTTCCACTGCCTGCTGTGAGGAAGCTGTAGTCTCTGAAAAGGACAACCCTCAACCGTCCCTTCTTCAAGGTGAACAAAGTGACCTCGGCTGCTCTTGAATGCCTTATCCTCAGGGTCTTTCACCACCTTGGTCACCCTTCTCTGGACACACTCTTAATAGTTTGATACCCTTGTACCGAGGCACCTTCCTGGGTGCTGTGCTTGATGCACCCCAGGACATATCTGGCTCTTTTGGCCGCCAGGGCATGAAGTTGACTCATATCCAACTTGCCTCTGCCTAAACCATCAGATCTCTTTCTTTTTGGTGCTTCTCTTCAGTCTCTCATCCACCAATTATATATAACCAGGATTACTCTGTCCCAGGTTGAGAATCTGGCACTTGCTCTTGTTAAATTTCATGCAGTTGGTGATTGCCACCTCTCTAGTTTATCCACATCTCTCTGTAAGTTCTCTCTACCCTTGAGGGAGTTAACAGTTCCTCCTATTTTAGTATAACTGGAAACTTCCTTAATATTCATTTAATTCCCACATCCGGATAATTTATAAAACACTAAAGAGCACTGGCCGAATACTGAGCCCTGGGGAACCCCACTGGTGATTGGCTGCCAGCCTGATATGACCCCACTTACTTTAATTCTTTGAGTCAGCCAATTGCTCACCTAACATACAATGAACTTGAGTAGCTGAGTGCTGGACATTTCATCCAGAAGGATGATGTGAGAGACAGTATCAAAAGCTTTGTTAATATCGAAGAACCCATATCTACTGCCTTTCCTTGGACAACTAGATGGGTGACCTTGTCATAAAAGGAAATTAATTTAGTGGAGGAGGACTTGCCCCTTATGAACCAGTGCTGGTTATGACCAGTGACTGCATTGTGTCTCAGGTACTTTTCACTAACTCCCAGAATAAATTTATTCATAATTTTACCAGTCACTGAAGTGAGACTTACAGGCCTGCAATTACCAGAGTCTTCCTTCCTACACTTCTTGAAAACTGGGAGAACATTTGCTATGCTTCCAGTTGACTGGGACCTCTCCAGACTCCAAACACTGTGGAAAAAATAATGGGGAGAGATTCTGCAAGGACGTAAGCCAGGTTTTTCAGTACACTGGCACAGGTCCCATTAGGCTGCATAAATTTATATGCATTCAGCTAAAGCAGCACGTCTCAAGCTCAGAGTTAGCTGGGAGTTTATAATTTCCATAATCACAGCCTTCCAAAAGAGAGCTTAGGAGTTGCTGATGTTAGAGGCAAAAAGGCAAAAATGCCTCCGCTTTGTCTGCATCCTGATTTTGAGGTGACTGACCTAATCCAGTAATGGACCAATATTATCTCTGGCACTTCTTTTGCAGTTAACATATTTAAAAAAGAAGGCTTTTTATTGTCCTTCAAAGTGCTGCTTAGTTTGGACTTTAGCTGAGCTTTGGCCATACGAATTTACTCCCTGTAGTGGTGAATAGCATCTCTGTAGTCCTCCTTCATTACTCTATATTCTTCATCTCTGAGATGCCCACTATTTGTGTGAGATTCAGAGCATTTTGAATGTCTTACTTTGAATCTCTAAGTAAGGTCATTTAGATCAGTGTTTGCTAGGTAGTTTGTCTGTTTAAGTCCAGATAGGCATATTCACTGACTTTAATGCCTTGTTAAATACTCCTACCAACCATTTAATTCTTTCTGTAGCCAAAAGTCTTGATATTTTAGTCCAACAAAGTGTGAATGCTTGTGTGTATAGAACAGAGACCAAACTGTTCAGCCTCTTGTTGGATAGGCTCTCTATTGTCACACAATCTGCATCTCTCACAAGTTTTAAGAGCAAAGGAATAAAAGCTTCTTCCTGTTACTCTACTGAGCACAGCCGTAGACTTGCCTTAGGTGAAACAATTATTTTACATAAGAAATTGGAGAGTGGATGTTATGATAAACATTTTGAAAGTAAACTGAAATCATTCCACCGTTTTGGTTTTTTTTGATGCCTTAAACATATGAGGTCTGGAAGACAATACTGTCTGTCCAGGAAGTGAAAATACCCAATAGTACCATCATGCAACACACCTGTATTTCCAAAGATCACATTGTCAACTTGATTTTATGAACTTCAGACATGCAGTTTAATCAGGCAACTACTTTCAAGCCTGTAAGGTGAGATCTTTATTTTAATGGTAGTTCTTCACAGATTTAGCTCTTGAATGATTGCTGAAGCTAATCACATGGGAAATTAGGGGACAAGTCATGAAACAGGACAACACTGGGCAGCTTGAGAAGGAAGAGGCTTAGAGACTTGTTCTCAGTTTATTCCTTTTTTTTGCTTTCCATAAAAGATGATGCTTATTGAGGAGTGCTAGACTTCAAAATGGAAAGAAACAACAAAACAAATGCAAATTTATTTACAGCGATGTTATATTTAAGGGATGAGGCAGAGCAGCTCAGATTATTTATATAATTGAATTAAATAATAATGTATCTCTTTATAGACATTTCTTTAAAATTTATTAAATACAGTCCTTAGGATACTTTAGAGGACCAAAAAAGTTGTAATAGGATTCTGCAATGTTGGAATTTTCCTGGACCCAGATACAAAGGTAGGCACCTACAGTCAGGCCCTCTCTCAGCTAGAATTCATCCAAGATGAATTTGACTCAATGATGTTTGAAATATTAGCTCAATCCAGAGATTACACAAGGTTTGCAGTTGACTGATTGGGCAATCACACAGACCTCAACTTTTGGCCAACATAAAATACTTCACCATACTGAGCTGAATGCTCAGATATTGTCATTTCTAGCTCCGCTTTATAAAAATAATGCTGGTAGAATATGTTGAAAGGCAGACAGCGGGTACCTTAGACCTGCAGAAATTTTCTTCTTCCTTAATCTGTTCACAATGTCAGGCAGATTCCAATAGTACAGCAGTAAGTTTGATTGATAATTAACCAGGAGTTATGTCATATCACACTGTAAATATTTAAGGGTTAAAAAAAATTAATTTCTTGGAGGACAGTTTTTTGGGAGTTATTTCTCACTTTGTGATAATGTACTTCTCATAATAACCTACCTGTGGAGTTTGGGCTACAGAAATGGGATCTTTGACTTGTCTTCAAAGGCTGCATGAGCATTAAGAGAGTTCCAGGTACATGACAACATAGGGTGTGGTAGACAGGAGTCCTGCCTTTCCTGCTTTCAACCAGTTACCTCACAGTGCCAGTATTCTTTGTCAGACGATTCTAGGAAGCAATCATTATTTGTTTATTCAAACCAACACCCAGAGGAGGGTGAGGTGTTTTGAGAGGGATGTTCATTGGTCATGCTCTGGCGTCACATTGCATGACTCCTGCTTGGGGAGAGTAAAGCTGAGCTTCTTAAGTAGTTCCCTTAGGAGGAAGGAAGATAATCTAGAACTAAAGAAGCACTGCAAGTGAGTGCGGTCAGGTAGACTAACAGGAGGTATTAATAACCATCATCAAAGTGATTATTCCTCAAATCCACTAACACGATGAAGCCTGGTGCATGTTTATAGACTTGTAAAAGTTTGGTTCATAACAACCAAAGTCAGAACCTCCAGGTGGAGCAGTGTGTAGGCAATTCACCCCAAAGCAGGCTTTCCCCAAATTTAAGACTGTATGCAGCTGTAAGAAAAAGAACTGTGAAAGTCTGAAAGAGCTATCAAAGGTATGTTGCACTGACAGACTGTTACCTCCCCAGCAGCCTCAGGAGGAATACCACTGCCATGCGTTGTCCTGTGTCCAAAATCCAGTGAGCAGTAGAACATGAACATGGTGGTGAGAAAGTAGCAGGACATTTTACTTCCATCAGTTTTTACACACTGTCTTAATGACACCTAAAAGCTATTAAAGCCATTCTGGAACGCCTCTCTGTGATGTGGGAGAAGATAATAGAAAAAGAAATGCAGGAACAACATTCAGAAACACTGATTATTATTTTCTTGGCCTTGTTTAAAGGGAGGAGATGAGACTGCTACACTTGCTGTTTCACAGGCTTGTACAAGAACCCAGATGAATCAGAACTGAAGCCATGTTCACTTTTTCAATGTGCTCAGAGCAACTGGTGCTTATGTGCTGACTCCAGAGGCATTAATCATTGCACATCGAGAACACAGAAGTGTATCTAAAGCATTGTTATTCTTTCCCTGTTACTTTACCCATGTACATACATGATTTCCTTAGCCATTACTGCCACTGAGCAGAGATTGTAAATACCATTTATGCAATCCAGACTTTAAAAATACATGGAACAATGTACTGCACCTATGGGTCAAGCTTAGTATAAGGACCTTAAAGGCTGTGGAAGGCATTCATCTCAGAGTGGTATTGATTTTTATAAGACTGTAAGCAACACTGGAGACTGTGTGTAGAATTCTGTGCAACACTCAAGAGCATGCATCCACCTCAACAACTTCCAAGTCCAGTGGTTTAATCTTTTTTCCCAATTGTGAACTTCATCATATTTTCCTGCAGACAGATCCCTCACTGCACAATAGTTTGAAATCTACTGACAGTAGATTTCAGACCAGTTGGTAAAGGAAGACTAGCTGGTAAAGGAAGCCTGAGAAACAGGCCACAGATCTCCCAAGGATTTCGAGCCACTGATTGAAAAAGTTTAATTGAGCTGTGCTCCCAATGCACAAACAGAAGAGTGTCCTTTATTTGTTGTGAAATTAATAATGCATGTCAGTTTCACAGATGAAGTGAAGAAGAGAATGCTAGTCAATGCAACAATCTAAATTTAAAAGATTTTTTTTCTTGGGACAAAAAATTTTCAACCATCCAGTGTTTTTGGACCAAAACCCTCACATGAGGCCCAAGCATTGGGTTACATCACATCTACATCAAAAAAAACAAACTTCTGGAATCAGTCAGGTCTGACACATAAGGAAGGAGAAGAGTAACAACATCCTGTGAATCATGCTCATCCGTTGCAGTTATGACACATTACAGGAGGTATAGGAGAAAGTTTCACGAAGGATGTCTGCACTTCAAGCGGCTCTCTTGAAAGCTGTTTATTGCATAGGGAAGTTACAGCATTTCAGGGAGTGGGTATCCAGAGCCAGCCCTACAGCTGCCAGCTCCAGCTGTAGGCATACCTGAAGCCACTTTCTGTTCAAGTTACAAAGCATTATATACTTTTCTTTGCAGAGTATCTTAATACATAACAACCAATAAGCACCATACACAATACCTTTACATTTGCCTATAGCCTATCATAGCTACTACCATCACCATATTATAGTCATTACTATCCAATCACAAGAGTAAGTAAGTTACAATTTAAGCTTACAATGGAAAATTCTCAGACCTCTCTTTTTCTTGCTACATTGACATTTCTTGTTTGCCTGCCATATCTCTCTTTTTGGTAAACACGTTTTCTATTTACTTATGCTCTTCTTGAGACTTATTTACTTGGTGAAAAACATGTCTTTGTTTGCAGTCACATACCTTTGTCCTATTCATAAAAATCTTCCAACTCATCTCCACCCTTTGCCTTCTCAGTTATTCAGTGATCAGTGTTTCAGCAAAACATCTTTTACTCTGTATCAAAACTTGCTTTCATTTCTATCTCATCCTCATTTTCTACATTCAGAGATCTTTCTGCCAAGCCTACATATCTGTGAAACTTTCTTACCAAACTTTCATCCTCCCCAACAAGGAGAAAGTGTGAGAGTTGCCTAGTCATATTTCTAAATCTTTTGACTGTCTGCCCTTCGTATATCACAGATATATCATAACATAAAGCTTGAATATGGGGACAGGTTTTGCTGTGAAATTGAATATTATTTTATTGTGACGTCACTTCCAGATGTCACTACTTTGCTGGAGCTGTTTTCGTATTTACTGCTGACAGAGTTGCACTACACACAAGCACTGGTAGTTTTATTCTGTTAAAAGTCTCAGCCTGAGTGAGAAAATAGCATCCATAGTGGAAAGATCAGGTGAAAGATATTTTACACATTAGTTAGAGAAAATTTGTGGGTACAATTTTTAGTCTGTGACATGTTGATGTAGAACTTATGTAAGGATAGTTTCTTGTCCTGAAGAGGGGAAGAAACCTCAGGGGAAAAAGCAGGATGCATCAGCATAACACAGTCAATACTGAATTTGTGTTCAAAAGACCTTAGTTCTCTTTCCAGGTATTCTGAGGCTCTCAGAAAAATCTCTTCAGGCCCTTCTGTATCATGTTCTATCTGTAGAGTGAATTCAGCTTGGTCTCTCAGTTAGAAACTTTTCAAACCTTATTTTTGCTTATCTGAATGTAGAATTATGAAATATTTTGTTATTATGAGAGGTTATCACTACTTCAGTTTCTGGTACTTTGCTTCCAAAATATAATTTGTTTACATCTGTTCACAGGGAAGGATTTTCCTTGCTACTGGAAGAACAACCACCTTTGTGATCCATAACACCAGGGTCTTTCTTCACATAAGCCTCGTATCCTCATGAAAGGATCAAAAGTATGCCACCCAAGTACCAAAAATATTATTTGGCACAGTAACAGTTTTTGTTTAGTTTTTATGAGTACAACTTTCAGTCCTTCTGGCAAGATAAACTCAAACAGTAAAATAAGCATTTTTCTCTTTCCTTAGCAACTTGTAAAGAAAAGGAACAACTGAATTGGCTGTCACTACAGGAGGGTGGTCTCAGAAACCATATACTGTTCTGTTCACAAAACAGAAATTATTTTGGAGAACTTGCCCTGAGCACATAGGAACATGCTAAACTTACACCTTATGTGTCTTTGTACAGTTCCTTTTCTTTTCAGAGTGTGTCAGCAACATTACATACTCAAATGCAGCCTTAACTCAGTTGAGTCTTGGCCATGAGCAGTCCTGTGCTATGTCCTGGCTCAGTTTAGTGAATGGGTCATGGTTGGGTAAAAAATGCTGTAGCAATTTGTATTGGCTCAGGAATGCAATGAAGCTTTGTGGGTGCCAAGGACAGAGATTTCTAGAGAGTTTTATGTTTTTAATGTGTTCTGTTATGTGCTTTAAACTTCCTGGTGATTTGCCAAAGTACATCTGTGCCTGTTGTATCTTCAGCTTTACCTGGTACAGCCTGAGGATGCTGATCAGTTGTACAGCCCTATCTTGCTTTCTCAGTAGGGTCTCTGCCAGCATCAGTGCACCCCATGTGGATAGCACTGGTGGGGGAAAACAGCTATTCTACAATGATTTTATGATTTTGGTTGAACAGATTCCTTGCACCTGGCTCAACAATTCAGCATCTTTTTGTCCCTGCTCTGAGTTGTTGGACTTGATGATCCTGAAGGTCTTTTCCAACCTAAAAAAGTCAATTCTACAATTTTGTCCTGTGAAAAACAGTTCCTTTGATTGAACTTTTCTTTTTAAATTACTGATTATCTAAGTTATCATGGTTGTCAGTGCAACTTCATTTCTTCCTACTATGAAGAAATATAAGCAGTATTTCTCTGTAAAAAGATTTGGGAAGGTAAGTCATGGGATAGACATACTTTCGCAAATCCTTCAAATTTTTCTTACCATTTCCAAGACTAACATACATGACAAAATGCTAAACCCTTGTAGCATATGATGAAAACATTCTTAACCACATGGCTTATAACCATGGCTTATAACTAGTGGCTTTGGTTCAAGTCTTTGGAGAAAATGTGAATTTCCTGCTATAATAACTGCAATTAAAGGGCAGACACAAGGCAGCAGGAGTATTCAGTTAAGATTTAGGCCTGCTACCTCTTTCCTTGTTAGCAAAATTACCTTTTCCTGCAAATGGTGTGTATCCACTCTAATACCAGACCCAGAAATTAAGCACTCACAAGTTTGGACAGTGTTGCAAGAAGAAATGCAACTCTTTGTAGCACAAACTGTCTTGCTCTGTATTTTCAGTATTACATTTAATTGTGTGATCACAGGCTTTAGTTTCAACCACATCTTTTTCACATTCAATTGCTTTCTTTCTCACATGCAGTTGCTTCCTGACTCAACATAATTTCTCTCACCTATGTCTTTCAGTTCCTGCCCTCTTTTAAGCTTTGTTGTTTCAGTCTTACTTTTCTTACTCTGTTAGTCCTGAGCTTGCTAATGACTGTCTAATTTCCATTCTGTCAGTGAACTGCCAGCCGAAGTCCAATAATGTCAGACTCACAGAATGGTTTGGTTTGGAAGAGACCTTAAAGAACACCTAGTTCACTCCTCCTGTAATGGGAAGGGATACCTTCCTCTGAATAGGTTCCACTGAATAGGTTGCCAAAAAAAATTTAAGAATTCATTTCTTCTTCTTTTGCCTCTTTCACTTACAGCCCAGTCAGCTGTTAAATTCCTCATTATTGCTCCAAGCCATTAAGAACCATCATGTAAGACCAAGAAGCCATTAATTTTCCATCTCTCTTTGCTTGAAGGTAGAGCCTTTCTAGCTCACTCTCTACCAGCTGAGTTCTTCAGAATGTCCTTCACTTTTCATCTGATAACACTTTTTCCATTCCTCTTCTGTCTGCCTGTTTCCCTTCCACTCAGTCTTTTCCAGTCTTCTTCATCTACACCTGACTTCTAGGGTTTTGTTTTGTGTTCTATTTGGTTTAGGTTTTTTGAGGGGAGGCGGGGGTGACTGAAGTGGTGCTTTCTTATTGTCTGTTGTTTTGTTTTGCTTGGAGGGCTCAGTAAAAATGAAGAGAGTAGTTTTCTGCTCTTGGTTCTGGCACCTGATTCCACATTTGGACTTGTCAAAAGCAAACAGCAGGGTCTGTCCTAGCAGTTAGTGACAGAATTAATAGGTACATGTACCTTTTCACTGCACTTGGTTGTAAGGGGATATAACAAAGACTCTCTGATTATTGAAGGAGGATGTTGCATGAGGGAATAGAAGGCACTGAGGGTTTAGGAGTTCAGGGTGGAGAAAGACAGTTGAGCATAGGTAAGGTAGGATTTTCAACAACAACCATATCTGTAAGCTTTTTAGGTATATTACACATTGTAGTGGGTTCAGTTTTAACTGGGCAGAAACACCAATTTAGTGTAGTGGTTTGGTCCAAAATACTAATTACTGTTTATCTTCTGTGAGATAAGAATTAGAAGAAGAGCAAAGCAGGCACAAAACTTGGAAGAATATAAAGAAGTTTACTAATAGACCTAAAAGAAGGGGGAAAAAAACCCATACCACACCATCAGAACACGTCTCCTTCCCCCACCTTTCTCCCTTCTCCCACTGACAATGTAAAAGACAACCCTTGAGATGCCCAGTCTGTTTACCACTTCCATAATAACCTTGTTCAGTTCATTTAGGAAGAGGAGTCTCTCTTGCCCATACTATGGAGACATTACCACAATGAGACAGCCGTCCGGGATGGTTCTCTGCTTGCATGTGAGAGTCCCCTCCCACGACTTACAGCTTTTCCCACAACTGACTTCGAGGGTCCAATCTTGAGCTACTGGGGTACCATTTTAAGGTTGAGCCGTTCAGAAACAAAAGTTCTCTTCACCCATCTCTGGGAGCATTTTATCTCTAAGAATAAAGGCCCTCCTCTTCCCTGGGAAGAAAAGGGTCCTCATCATCTTCATCTCTAGGACTATCTCTGGGAGCATCTCTAGGAACAGAGGTCTTCTCCTTCCAGCTGGAGCAAGAGTCCTCATCGCTTCCATCTCTCCCTGTTCAAACTTCTCATCAAATTACAGCTGCTTCAGCATTTGCTTGTTTCAGCACAGGTGCTTTTGCTCACAAGTACAGTTTGAATGCTCCACCCTCCATGCTTTCCTGAAATTACAATGGGTACTCTGATATATCATAGTCCATCACCACCATAGCTTTACAACAGAATTTCAGCTTTAAGCATCTCCTCTTTCTCCTCCCTCAGGTTTTCAGCTCTTCATAGCACTAAAAGAGTTAATCTCACCCAGGCCTTGCAGCTGGAATTTCGCTTATCGCTGTTGGTCACATGATCTTTGCCGGGCAGCAGAGCAGCTTCAGCTGAATCTTGGCCACACTGGAGAGGGGGAGAGAAACCGGGCTGCTCTGCACGTAACAGGGCTGTGGGGGGGCCACAGGTGGAACAGGGCTGCACGGCTCCAGGATGGCTGGGGCCCGGCCTGGCCCGACCCGACCTGAGTAGGGCCCGGCAGGGCCGCTGGGCCCCACACGGGCCCAGCCCAGTTACCAGTCCTCTGGCTGGAAGCAAGAGAGAGCTTTCCCGGGGTTTGTCCATTCTTAAATGTGGACCACAGAGGTGGTCAAAATTCTAAGAGGCTTAAAAAATTGTCCATATTCAAACTAGCCAGTTGATAGGTTCTATCAGGTCATAGAGGAGCTGTAAGCACCCCTTTGCAAGAACATCACTTCCAGGACTATGCTTGCTAACCCATGACACACGTATTTTACTTGGAAAGCCAAGGGATGCTAGAAGAGAAGCAACACTTTATTAAAAAAATTACTGTATATATCCAAACAAACAAACAAAAAAGGATTTGTAGTTTGTTAGTAGTGTTTTTTGCTAGTATCTCCCCCGTTTTCACCTCATGGTAAGAAAGTGTTTCTCTGATTTTCCACATCTCTTCTACATCTCTGTAAAAAAAAGAGAGGAAAAAACCCCAAACCATTAAAACTTCCCTTATTTCAGTAGTTGCCATGAAAATATACTATTTTACTACATGTCAGGCTGCATACACTTGCCCAAGGTTGCTGCAGGTGAACTGTGCTCAATAGGCCAAAATTATGTCAATGCCATGACTGATTCCCCTGTGCCACCGCAGATACCCCTTGTATCTAGCTTCCTCCTTTAGTGATGCCAGTATTGTTTGAGGTTTCAGTCTTGCTAATGGAACTGGACAGACATCTGGTGCTCTCATTGCTTCACAGTTTAGAGTTTCTAATAGATTTATAGAAATAAAAACAATTTTGTGGCTTCAGGATTCATGGTTTAACCCTGGAGAGAATGAAGATTAAATGGCTGAAGTTAGACTTCTGGGATATAGTAGGTTGCTGAGAAGTTTAAAAAACTAATTTTCCTAAGAATTAGCCATTTTTACCCTATGTAAGTTTGTAAGCTTGCATATTAATTTTCAGATATTTGTCCAAGATGGACTAAGGAGAAGGAAGGCTGTATTTTAAGAAAGGGCTATCACTGCTGCATAGAATTGGACTGCAGAGAATGTGACTCTATTCAGGGCTTGGAGAATTGCACAAAGGAACTCACATGCTCAGTTACGATTCCTGGGAACATAGCCATTCTACAAGTGTGAGAAATGCCAAAGCATCTAAATAGCACTAGGTTCAAGCAGAGGCCAGTTAGGTCCAGTTTACTGAGTAAGCTATAGATACCACACCCTGCCTTCCCCTCGAGCATTTACAGTGGAAGCATCTTTTCATATTATATTGAAATGAAATTAAGTCTGTTGGTTTGTAAAATAGCAGCAATTAAATAAAATTAAATCATAGAAATTAAAAGAGGAAAGCCTATGAGGTGACAGAAGTAATGTGAAGGAGAGCTACAATAATAGCACATACAATTGTGACATTCTAACCAATAAACAAAGAGTAGTGTAAGATCCTTTTTATTAGATTGATTCATAAAGAACACATGACTTGCAAAGCCATTCAAATTTCTTTTTGTTCAGATTGGATGGCCAGTTTAAACTTTCTGGCTTTGTAAGCCAGTTGTAATGCATTACTAATCTCTGGAGCTGTGAAGACATTCAGGACCCTGAAATTTTTCTATCACATGAAACTGAGTAATGTGAAGGTGCCTATTTTAATTTTCAGCAAAATGTAAGGGAACAAACCACTGATTCCTATTTTTATTGTTCCAGCAGCATAGATATAAAGTGTTCTACACATCTGTCATGTTAAGGAGTGGAAGATAGGATTGTTCTTAATTGTATTTTTATCATCAGCATTCTGCTTCTTTCTAGACTTCAAGATAAAAAAAATCAGGTTAGCTATTGTCTTGGGGTGACTTTATGATGTGTATCCCCTATTGCTGCTCTATGCCCAGGAATTAACTTTGTGCCTTTCTGTACCTTTAAACTGAGCCTGAGAGGGGGGAGAGGGAAAAAACTAAGCAAACTTTTCAAAGCAGTTGTTCAAGGACACAGATACACACTCCTCTGCTGCTGCGGTAACAAGAGCGGAGGAAGCACCCTGCTTGCTTTCTAGCCAGCTTTTGGCTCCTTTTCTCTGGAGGGAGATGGAGAGTTGAACTTTGTTTTCCTGGGACTTCATTTTTTCCCTTCTCTTCTGGACTGTTTCAACATCAGAACACATTGGGAGAATTTTCGACCGAGGCCCTGGAGGTGGGCCCATGACCCAGCTCCAAGGAGGAGGAGAAGAGAGATTACACCTACAGAAGGACTCTGCAATTTTTCCAGGTTTCTCTCCACAGTGAGAGGTTTTATTATTTAGCATTATTATGCTTTTCCTGTGTGTTTGTTAAATTTTGTTAAGTTTCCTTCACTTTCCTCCGAGGAAAATTTCTTTTTTCCCACCCCTGGTGGGGGAGGGCTGGTTGTAACCCGCCTTCTATCAGATGATATCTCTTCCTCCAAATTTGTCCAAACTGGCACAGTTTAGTTTCCAACTAAAGTATTCCTGTGTCCATCCACTGTGGGAGGGTTGAAGAATAGGTGGTGGAAGGAAGACTCGAAGGGGTCAAAAGGCTTTTGACACCACCAGTCAATTTGTACAGCTTCTAAGGTTGTTGTGACTTTCCAGTCTCAAAAAATTTCTGTTGAATAAAAGTTATTTTTAATTCAAGTATAATGGACCTTAATTTTTACGTTAAAATTGTAAGTGAATGAAGCAGGTTAATTTTTGAGACAACATACTGTATTTTATTTGTTAATTCCTCTGGATTCTAGTCTTTTTATGTTTACTTCATGAATTCATAGACTCCTAGAATGGTTAGGATTGAAAATGACCGGAAAGAACCTCTAGTTCCAATCCCCTTGCATAGGCAGGGATGCTTTCCACTAGAACAGGTTGCTCAAAGCCCCCATCCAACCTGGCCTTGAAGTAGATTTCTTTCTGTATGTAAGCTAAAATAATTGCTTGGGTTTCCGGATTTCATACAGTGTATTAACTTAAGTATATTGGCTTGCTGCTAAGAGAAACCTTATTCAAAAACCTTTCTTCAAGCAGCAGAAGGGTTCTGTCTTCTGAACAGCAGTCCTCTTGTTTGTAGCTTATTAACGGCTCTTCAACCAGTTCTGAGTTTTGCAAATAGTGTCTCCAAGGGAAATGACAGTGACTCAAATCAGACCTGGCATGAATCTTCTGGGTTCTCCTAGCAAGATACCACACTCATTATTCGAAGCACAGACGTTCTCGTTGTCCCCAGGCAGGCAGTGGAAAATCATGGGAGGTCAGGAAGTGCAGGCAAAGCAGGTCATGATTGCTGTCCTACTTTTTATCTTGCTGTTGAAAGATTCACTTTTGACATCTTAAAGGCGTTGCTCATGCAACCTCTCCCATCTTTTTCATTTGCACACCAACTGATGTCAGCTAGTCTTTGCTTATTAGGTAAAGGGGACAGATGTTTATTCACTACAATAGCAGCTATACAGTCAGGCTCAGGACCTGTCACAAACACAGTACGGTCTGTGTTTGGCCTTGCACTGATTAAAAAACCTGAAGAGTCACAAGATAAATGTCAGTGAAAGTGGCACTGAAGGCTGATCTTATTTATTATGGGAAGTGAACAGTGTTATCAAAGCTGTCAGCTGTAGAAGAGTCATTTATTACAGACAACCTTGATATCGCTGAAAGGAATAATATGAAGAGAACACATTAAATTATTGCCAGGAATGACTCTTCACCCTCCCTAAGACAATTATTTTAAGTGCTATAAGGAGAGGAAATAGCTCATTATTTTAAGTGTCTTGAAGTGCTTTCCATCCCTCCCAGTTCTGCTGGGAAAATATTTAACATGGAATAAACACAGTGACACCAATAGTCTCTTTGTTGTGAGCTTTTAACAATAACTTCACTAAAACTTATGGGTAGGGAACAAGGGGTAAAAAACCCTAAAATTCCTAGGCTGATTTAATTCCTGCCTAGATTGGTAAAGCACACCAAAAATCTAGCCCATTCCCAACTTGGTTACATACATACAATTTTCATCTGAATATTTTCAGTTTTCCCTTATTAAGCATAAACAAATGAATGGCAATCACCAGTGTCCATTAAAGTCAAGCTTTTGCATTCTCTGTCAGTGATGCTCTTTGGTTTTGCAGGAAGTGGAGATCTATTCCAAGTATAAGTAAGCATGCAGCACACCCCCCGCCTCATCAGCTGTGTCCCTCCCAGTGGCTCTGTGCTCCATCCAATCAGTAAGTTCAATCAGGATAGTCTGTGGATCTGTTCCAGTAGCCCCATAAACCCAGTTTTGCATGTTCATCTGAACCTTGGTCCTTGACTGATCCCTAGTCCCAATGGGCAGCCATTAACCACTCTCAGCCATTCTGTATGTCATTTAGTATATAGGTCTAGCAGTTTTATTTACTCTGAAGCCAAAGACACACAAAATGTAAATTTAGCTTCTGGGATGTTTTCAGCTGCTGAACAAGATTCTGACTGCCAAAACAGCAGATCAGTCCTTGATGGTTTGAAACCTAATTTCATAGTAAATGATGGCTTTTATAGTTTGATTTATTTTCATATTGATTTAATATTTTCTCTTTGGACAATCAACCTTAATCCAGATTAGCAAATCAGTTCCTCACATAATCTATACCCTAGCACATATCTCTCTACAAAGCACACATGTAGTCTTGAAAACTTCTCTCTTCAAAAAAGTAATTATTGCTGCTTGTCAGAACAAGTATTAATCCCAATGCTATAATTAAATTAACCCACTGAGTTTCTATAACATGAGGTAAAACATGGATGAAGACTTCCAAACCAGTTATAATACTATGCACAGTTACTGAAGTCTGCCTTAAGCCTCTAGTACAGCTCAAGCAAGTAATCCTCATTTCCTGGAGTCCCCTACCAGTGTCCACACTGAGCAGATAAAGCTAGATTTAGATCCAGCTAGATTTAGACCATCAGCAGTAATCTGCAATGAGATCAGGCACCGTGATATCATGCCCACTGCTTTGCCTTAGCTGGTGGTGCTTACATGGCCTAGACCTAAAATTATGTAGTTAACAGAAGGCACTGTGAGCATTAAATTCCTAGGCAGCCCCTACAAAGCCCAACTTTCTAACTCCCATTGATACTGTTCTACTGTATTGACATGGTTAATCCATAGCTTGATGCCAGTGGGGCTGCCCGAGGCCGCACAGCGTCCAACTGCAGACGTCCTTGACTTTAGCTGCAGCACACAGAGAATGCTGGCTCCTTCACAGGGAGCAAGCCCCAAACAAAGGTGTTGGCAAGGCATCGGTGGAGGCAAAGGATGAGAGAGGGCTCTTTGTATAGGTTCCAGCTGGTTTATTACAGGTGGAGGGTCCAGAGACAAAGACCAGGGATAAGGGAGAACACAGTATTTTATGTGGAGGTGGAAGAAAGGGAAACAGCCAATGGGGATTGACTGAGGAGGGGGGAGACAACAGGAGAATAACCAATGGGGATAACTTAGGGGAGGGAGTTACATGAACCAAGCAATGGGGCATCGAAGAAAAGAGAACTTTCTAGAACTAATGCATAAGCAATTAGGGAAAATGCCTAAACATGAACTTACATAAAACTGGGTGGAGAACTCCTAAACCAGTAACATTGAAATATGCAAACTAATTCCCACTGGGACCATGGGAACTCACCGTAACTGTGAGGTAAGAATTAAACTTCTGTGTCCTGGAGGCCTGTCCACCAATCCTCCGATTGTTCTGTTGAAGTGGCCACTGCCACTTATTGTACTGCAACAATAGCTTGCTTTAGTTAAGCAAGTAAAAATGTTAACAGCGTCTGATGATAGCAGTTGCCTCACAGAGACTGTAGCCTGAATCACCTATCCTGGCATTTCCTGATCCTAACTAAACTTTACCTGCCTCAGGAGAAGAAGAAAATTGCAGCCTCAGGAGGTGACTAAGCCTAAAGATCAGGTTTGAATTCAGGCTCAGGTAAATTGCAGCCAGATGATACCACAACAGATACAATTTTTTCCAGGTGGCTCAGGGTCTTAAATAAAGTGAAATATTTCAAGCCTACTTTTGTTGTCCTTGAGATAGCCCTAAATGCACTTATTGAAGGATCTTCTGACACCATCCTTTCCCACAGCTGATCTTCTCCATCATATGTTTGTTTCTCTGATAACCTGTATCTAGGAAGATGGTGTCTGAGGGTACTAATTTTAGACGGAAGGACACAATGCTTAGCCATAGGTGAAGAATGTGTCAGCCCAAATTCTAACCTGCTAGGAATTTAAATTGTTTTTCTCCTTTTTATGGAAGTTGCCCTCAGTGCTTCCTGAAGAGAGGTCCAGGCACATGGTTGATGCCAACAAAAAGCCTGGGGCAGAGAAATGTGAAGGTTACACAGGCTGGCTCTATGTGCTGTTTAGACATAAGGACAGTCTTTTGTCTCAGACACTAATGGCATATTCCTTATACAATGATAAAGCAATTTTTAAAAACTAAATCTTTAGGGAAGTATCTTTCACTTAATACTTGGTGATGTCAAGCAAATAGTCAAGAAAGCATTTGGTTTTTAGGCCCCTAAGTGTTACTCTAACATTCTGTTTTATTTCTAAAATACAGTCTTTGGTCTATAGACCTTTCTCACCGAATTAAGTGCAAATCCAGAATGAAATGTGATAACCTCATTGACTACTTTTACAGTGTCACAGATGTCCTTCCAGACCCTTGTTCCTATGGAAGAAGCTAAGCTGCAGTCATGATCCCACACCGGTATCTTGGTCTTGCATCCCCACATGCTGGAGCAGCCATGCCTACCCGTACCACCTATGGTGTGCTCATCTCTCAGGGACTATCACCAGTGCATCCCACAGGTAGTTACAAGTGAAATTCCAATGTCACCAATATCTGGTTGTAGATGATTAAAATTTCCCTCTTCCACACTGCATACCTAGTACATCAACACAATGTTATTTGAGAATTACTGGGCTCCATTTTCTTCTCTGTCTGGAAAAGCAACACAAGCTGACTGAGAAACCAGAAACTGTGCCTGGAAGTGCCTGACCACAGGGGCTGAAGTTGATCTGCTTCTTAGTGGTAGGTCGTACAAAAGGATTCAGAGGGCCTGGAGAGTCCCAGGCTGTGTCCCTGAAAGCATCCTTGGACAAAATAGCTGTGCAGGCTGCTACATCCAGTGCCTGGGGAGGACCCATGAACATCCAGTGCTGTGCTGCGTGTCTGCCTTCTCCTGGGGTTGTAGGAGAGGCTACTGCCTGCAGAAAGGGGTGTTTGTCCAAGTCAGTTTGGATTTAGGTCTTTTGAGAAATTTAGTGGAAGGCAAAGCACATTATTTTTGCATAAAACACATGGATATGAAACACTAAACAGGATTATTTCCTATCCTGGAAAGAGGGCTGTGCTAGAATGATACCGCAAGGGCTACTTAAACAGAAAGGACCTTGCGAGAGGGAAAAAACCTACAGCTGTTTAAATACAGGCAAGTATTTCCACAACGGAATACTTATTCCTCCTTTTTTAAACATAATCTGAAAACTTGATTAAAACAAGCAATACTCATTTAAAATGTTTTAGTGCTCATTTCTCTTTCTGGCTTCCCATCCTTCAAGTTTTCTTAATAGTCTTTTCTTTTTTTTCCCTTTTTCATCTTTTTTTCGTTTTCCATATTTTTTTCATTGGTCGGCAAAACATTTATTATCGTATTTTGGATGGAAATTTTCAAGTCAAAACTTTGCATAAAAATGTTTTTTCAGAAGACAAAGTTTCCTCTCAAATAGGTGAAATTCATCCACATGCAGAGGGCCTGCTTTCAGTAACTATCCAAAGGACTTTGGATAGCCAGCTATCCAAAGTTATTTGAAGATACAGATCGCGAACAGACATCATGCACAAAGATAAATTTTCCCCCAGAAGTAAATACTGTCTTCCTCTCTCCTCTGTTTATGGAGTTCTCCTCACCTGTCCATCTCTCTGCTACTGACATGACCAGTAACATTTTGCAGATTTCCAACCTGCAGGCTGGTGACAGGTTTGAAAAGCAAACCCTCTCTGTTTTGTGGTCTGACCCATTAGCCTCAGTGCTGCTGAGCTGAACCTGAATAAAGGCTGAGAGATGAGGCAGAACAAGAGGGGTCTTTTCAGTAAAAACAGTAAAGCAGTACCAAAACAAACAAACAAACCAGGTGAATCACTGGTCACAAAACAGTCAGGCCTAGGAAGCACCTCTAGCCTTAATATGGCTCAAGCAAATGTCAAAGCTAATGCTCCTTCTCCAAGGTGTAAAATTATAGAATCATAGAACATGCAACCCCTGAGGATGATACAGGACATGACCCTGAGATGTTAAGATTCACAGAATTCCTTCCAGATATTTACTATTGGTTGATGTCATTATCCTTCATTATCTGTCATTTTTCCTTATCTTATCTTCCATAGCTAAGAGAATAGACTTATTTTTCCTGTCACTTCACTAACACCTGAAGGGTAAGAGCCATAATTAACATTTATGATATTTTCCTCTGAGTCAGAAATAGTTTTGGGGTAATTTTGAACAGAATACGCATTTTCTGTGTGTGGGAAGCTGAAGTATGAAGTACTCTTCTCTCTGACCCCAAATCTTCACTACTAGAAGAGACATTTTAAAGAATCCCTAAGGATAATTATAATAAGCCTGAGACTAATGAGAGAACATCTGAAGAAGTTACTCAGATGGGGATGCTTCTTATTTACTTGAAGAAGTGATGCTCTTTTTGAGGGCCCTCTGCTTCAGCTGCTGATTTGTCTTCCAAGACTGCCAGAAAAAAAACATTAGAAGTACGAAAATAACAAGTTAAGATAATAAATTGCCAATATCAAATTATGTCAGTATTTGGTAGGCCACCGTTTTCTTATCACTTGAGGTCCAGGGGTAAAAAAAAGACACTTTGATCATCACGTCTCTGCCCGTCAAAAACCAATTTATTATTAATAATAACAACAACAACAATAATCATTGCCTTCCTGAGTGGGCAACATTTAGTTGCTGTTGTGAACCAGTAATGCAGTTACCGATATGAGACATTTAGGCATGAGTTCATTCTGTTAAGCATACGTTTGTAAAATAGTGACTCTGCAACAATTTAAATAGTGTCCCAATGAAAAAGAAGTTAGACTTCTCTTGGAATAGGAAGATGAAGGGCACAAATTAAACTACTTCTTCAGAAAACTGTGTTTAGAACTTGAAGTGCCTTTTTAGTTCAGTGGTTTTCTATTCTTCTGTAGAGGACGACCCGGCTTGTTGGGCAGAGGACTCCCATGTATCCAGCAGCGCACCCCACACTGTGCGCTCCCCACTGGGGCCAGCAGCAGCCTGGTGGGGTTACACTGCCTGCACACTTGGAGCCATGGTGTAATTCACCTTATTTTGAACAAGACTTATGCTTTATGGTCATATTAAATGCAATATCTTAGTATCTGTTAGCAAGGGTGATGTTTTTCTGCCACATAAATTGAAAAATAAGAAGTATGGATGATTCCTGTCATTCAAAGTCCAGCTGAAACCAGCATCTTTGCTTTTGATTAATGCCAGACATAACTGTTCAATCAGTCAATGCTATTTAATTTTATTTCATTCTTTGTAACTCTGTTGCTCATACTGAGAAGTGTTCCTATATATTGATTCGTATGTGTTACAAGAAGATAAAATTCCACTTGGAGGCCTTAGATGCAATGATATTGTTTGGAGGGTTTTTTTGGTTTGGGGTTTTTGGGGGTTTTTTTGGTAGTATATTATCTGTCAGTCTAGAGAGAAATATTGTTCTTCCTGCAAACTTCACGCTCAATAGCCTGAGTCCATTTCAGCTACAACACAACTTTCAGTTTCTATCAAACACTTTATCAGTCTTCTCTCTTCTCCCTTGAGATTTTTTTTATTTGGAGAAATTCTCTTCAGCATAAGACCTTTTATCTATACCATTAGTTTTCTCTGAAACTTTCTGAACTGAAGCAAAATAAAACTTAACACCAGTGGTAAGCAGACAGGTTGAATGGTCAACTTAAAAATCCTCTTAGGCAGTCATCCTGTCCCCAGTTCAGCCTCAAATTAAGGTTGGTAGATTCTACAGCATTGCTTCTGTCTTCCTGTGCAGATTTTTTAGCTTCAAGCAAGAACCATGGGTCCCTCCTGTACTGAACAGGGGCATGGACTTAGCAAGATACTAGCCTTATTCCTCAAAGAGTTGTTATGAATTATAAAATCTAAATCCATTCTTGGCTGATTGCCAAAGGTCTTGAAGTCAGTTTCTATGCATGAAAACTCAACATACTGTAAAATTACTGTTTAGATCCTGTCCTTTGCCCCTAGCAGTTGAGGGGTGAAGAGGGAACAGAGGTGCACGTAACTGGAATTGGAAATGCCTTACCTAAGCATACTCTGGGTATTGGGGAGGGGGGGGGGGGTTGGGAGGATGACACAAAACAATGCACACTATGCTCTATGTTTAAAAATCTACACAGAAATCAATCCAAGGTTTATTTTTGTTGAAATTGTGCTAATTCTCTCCAGTGAACACCAAGAAGCAAGTATTATGAATGTGATTTCCCTTTCACTTTACCTGGACAGAGCATCTGCTTGTTGTAGTGAACCATGACCAACCCCAGGGCCAGCCCAAAAAGCCCTGAGCATTCATAAGGCTGGGAAAAATACATAAATCCATGCCTTACCTTGTAGCTGTATATCTCCCTTCCCCATATCCAGCTGCTTTCCCAGAGTGACCCAGAGCCAGCTGTAAGTTATTCAGCAGCTAATTGGCCTATGTTACTCCTCCCTGCCTACCCCTTCCTCCATTGGCTGTAACCCCTTCTCCCCACCCCAGTAACACCCCCTGGCTGATGTATCATTGGTTACTGTGAGTTTTCCACGCCTCCTTGTCAGGGTACAAAAGCAACCTGCCAGGCACGTGGCTTGGTCTCTCTTCGCGGGTTCTTCAGCCTGGAGTAAGCTCTTCTATCCCCCGAGAGGCCCTCTGCTTTATCCTACCTCCTTTGCATGCCAGCCATTGGGAGTGGGGCAAACCCAAGCCGGAGATTCGCCTGTTCCCCTGTGCGCCACGATCAGACTCCATCTGTCCTTGCTTGGGGCAGGCAGCAGTTTGCGTGGTACCAGGACAACATGCCAGCTTGGGAAGGTACCATTGCATCTGCTAAAGCCAGCAATTTAATTCTGAACTGGAGGTTAAATGAGATATCAAGTTAAAATTTAGTTTTTATAGAGGAGATCAATACATTTTGCTTCAAATTAACATTTTGAATCTAAACATCTCAGTTTTATTCATGCTTCCTTGCTGAATTATTTTTTTGATAGTCAAATATTTAGCTGGTAGGCATGTTTTGAACACTAAAAATTTAAGGTGGCAATCAGAATATGCTTTGGCAATAAATCTTGTTTTGGGAGCCATTCTAATTCACTGTCAACATAAAGCTTTTAGTAATAAGGGTTGTTAAACCCTCCCACACATAGATGAAGTGAGACTTCTGGAGTTAGAAAATTGTTCAGCTTTGTGCCCAAAGCAAATGCTTACAGGAGTTGTGGTTTTACTACCCATCATTAAGAGGAAGTTAACTGGACAGCATAATCACCTAGCAGCTTCCACTAAATTCTTTAATGTGCCTTTGAAAATCTTTTCTTTAATGTAGAAATATCAATGTGTAAGGAAATGTTTTCCCAGATGCTGCCTTTATTGTGGGCAGCCAACTCACAGAATCTTTAAAACTTCCAGGGTATACAGTATATTTATTGAATGAACTATGCTGTATCTTAGGGCCAATTGCCTTTGCTGTTTTCACTTGAGTATCACTTTGGTGGCATAAGGTTTGCTGTTGCAAACTTGTTGGCAATACTTTTTTTCCTTACTGGAAAAGTTTGGATGTGGGAATAGAAATTCCTCTTACTGGAATCTGGGGAAAGAGAGGAGATATCATTGCTGTGCTGTTTTGCTCCCTCTCAACCTTTCTTCAAATTTCAGGTTCACAAGGTATTTTGCAGGTTATCATTGTGCCTCTGTATGTTCTGTTCCATTACTGTCCTAAGGGGGTGACCATCCACTGTTGGAGAATGGTTAGAGGATCAGGGACACGGATCATTGATAAAGACAGATCAATAAAAGAGCTGTACAAGCAAAGGCCTGCATGAGAAAATGCCGGTGTGAGAAACAGGCCTGAGAACCAAAAGGGAGTTTTAAGGAGGTACAGTGCTGTGCTGGTAAGATGTACTGACCATGAGAAGGGAGGAGAACTTTGATTTCTCAAGTCTAAACATAAATAACAGAAGCTTGCCAAATGTAGTCTTTTATCTAACCCAATTATGTAGAAGTAAGGATGCGCTTTCGTAAATTTAAACCAATTAAAAGAACTGATAAGCATATACTCTCACACTATATAAGTGCCTCTGTATTGCCAATAAATGAAGCTTGCTTTATCAATCACATTGATTGTCTGCATGTCTTCCCCGCGCCGAAGTCAGCAATTATCCACTTAGTGCATTTTTGTGCATCAAATCTCTCTTGAAAGAACTAAATAAGGCTGATTCAATATTCATTATTCTGCTACAGGAACCAGCCCTGTACCCCTGCTACATCTTTCAGTAATGCATCGCTACCTCTCGCTAATGCTCTTCCCAGTCCACACACTTCCTCTTTCAATTCTTAACTTTCAGGCTTAAGCACATGTCATTTTACAAAGCCCTCAGAATCAACATAATTCCTAAATAAAATCTTTGGTTTATCTTATCAAAGAAAGATATTAAGCTACTAGCATGGTCTAACTTTGATAAATCTGTCGTATTTAATCCAAATTGTATTTCCATGGTTTGTTTTGAAGACTGTCATGCTATTGAGTCTAAATTAATAAGTTTGTAGTTGCAGAGAACATTTTTACTTTCCCTCCCTCACAAAATATTTCTACTCCCAATTGCACAATGTCCCAGGTGACCTGGTGAAATTATTCAGTCACCTTATAGACAGACTTACAGTTTCTTAAGTAATTTTTAGGCTCTCTGATGAAAATTACCCCATGTCTTGGTGCAGATGTATTGTTTAGTTCCTGTTAGGTGGTTACTGTCTATCATTCCATTAGCTTTTACCTCTTTCTGTGCAAGAAACGTAGTTCATCTTAATGAAAACAGAGGTTGAGTATCATTGACATAGGAAAATTTATCTGTATCATGCTAATCTTGACTCTGCATTTATTGCGTTTTCATTTACATGGTTAAAGAACTTTTTCAATATTTCCTTTCCAAAGTCAAATGCTGTTTTGTCAGCCTTCTGTTTGTTTCTAAAGTTCATTACTTTAGTTCCTCTTCTCTCTTGAATATTCTCAAAACCTCTATTAATTTAATGCTGTCTGGAGAGAACCTGAATTACTGTTTCACTATTTGAGTTCACTAGTTTCTGTCCACTAATTTGGTTTTCTATAAGAGAAATAAATTTCAAAAGCCAAACTTAGGGAGCTAAGAAAGCAACTCATTAATATCCCCAGTTTTATAGGGTGCCTAATTTAGGCCTAAGAGGCCTAAATTGTTTGTGTGTTTGGTTGTTTTTTGTGGTTTTGTTTTGTGATACAGTCACTGCAATATAAGTCAAAAGAATAACAATATGGTATATAATTAGGCCTATAATTATTTGTGGAAAGATGATCTATCAGCAGTTAAATTCCTGGGTTTTGTTCCCCTTAGCATCATTATCAATACTATATAGTAACCTCCAAATGTTACATAAATTTCACAATTCTAATTTGTGTGAGTTCCTGCCTGACAGATCTTTGAGGAACTCTACATGTATCCGAATCTGAGACTCCTTTCAGTTTTTCCTTAATGGTGCCAACTTTTGGCTATTTATGTCACAGTTCTTTTTGGCATGGTCACCAGTTCACCATGAACTTAGCTCTATTTTACCGTCATTTCCAGGTATACAATTTCCAGATATACTTTATAGTTGCTTTTATTCATGTAAAACTCTTATACGAATAAACCTTCAGGAGAAGAACAGGGAGGAAAAGACATGGGAGAAATGACACCTTGTGCTTCATAATTGCTGCACCTAGGACTTCTCAGTCAATCCTTTTTTTTTCCACTGTTTCCCTTCCTCTCTTCTTGGGACCTTTCCTACCTGTTTTTGCCTCCATGTAAAAAGTTAACGACTTTAATTATGATACAACCAATTTTTTGTTGTTTTTTTTTTTTTTCAATTTTTTTCATATGCTGGTCATCTCAGATTTCAAATCCAAGTTAGTTACTCCCCCATCGTATTAGCTCAGGAACAAGCACCAGGCAGCTTCAATGAATGGCAGGAACTTCTCCACACCCAGACATAGTTCAACTACTGCAAATAGTGACCAAAGGAAGAAGGACTTGTGAGACTATTATCGAGAATGGGTCAAGCACACCGTTCTCCACTTTCCTTCTGTCTCTAATTCCTGTGTTTGCTGTCGCTTTTATATTACCTCCGTTGTGAAAACCTGCTTTGTTTCCTTCATTATGTGTGGCAGCTGTAACTAGCAGGCATTTGTCTTCAATCTCCGACCCTCAAGACTTGTGCCCTCCTCAGAACACGAGTGTATGCGTTTACTTTAAGGATTGAACAGCTTTAATGATTAACATCCTCTTCTCAAAATCTGATTTTGCCTTGACATTTTCCTTTTCCTGTCAAGCTTCTGTATGTTTTTTTTCATCCATTCAAGTAAATACACTTTAGAAATGTTTTTCAGTTTATAAATAAGCCAAATGAGTCACAGAGGTAAAAATGTGCTAGCTAAGAACATTCACCAGGTCAGTAACAGCTAAGAATAAAATCCAGGTCTCTTGACTCCAATGTATGTTGGATCACCCTACTTTAATGCACTGAAATCAGTAAAATGGATGACTTGTTAAGTTGCTAGTTGGTACACACAAGAATGACAGGAAAAGGCATTTAAGTTGGAGCACAAGCTGCTGCTTGTATATGTGATATACTTGTTGGCTAGCCTGTAAGTTAAAACAAGAGCACAACAAAAATTTCTAGGTAATTGTGCTGTGGGTGCTATAGGTGAATTTTTTCTTTCTCAGTATCAGTTACATGTGTACATTTTTGTTGCTCTCCAGAACTCATGCTTTGTAAAATGGGTTGAGATGATAACTCATCTTCCACTTGCCTAGCCAAGAGTACTTGGCTTCCTGTTTGAATCATTCTCGATGTATCTTCTTGCAACTGAGTGCGTGTGCCCTGAGCACACCTGGTCCTCACTGCAACCCCTGAGGTTAGCAAGGCATGTGACCTTTACTTCTGCCTAGTAACTGGGTCTCTAGGAGGGCTGCCTCAGTCTGAAGGAGCTCAGTCGAAGTCATTTGCCGTTTCTGTGAAGTTGGGCTCAGACAGAAAGAGAGACAAAGGACATTTTGATGTTACAATCAGTTAAAGCTCAGTGCATGGTGTGGGATTTGATGGCCTGAAACCAGGAACATCTCTGTTGTCAGATAATGACTGCTAAATTAAATTCAATAACACATTATAGGAGGACAATCTGATGATTTATTGGTACTCAGTTAGGATGAGAGAGAGGAGGTGAGGCTTCAAGCCAGATTCCTCAAGCCTACCTCAGGCTGTAAAGGCAGGTGTTAGTTTGTTGCTCTCCTGTTGGCTTTGTTGAATTTATTCAAGAGCCGCTGCTTAAGGCTATTTTTCTGAGTCTGTTCTACAGCTTAATGCCTAGGGCCTTCTCTCGAAGTACAAGAGTGGGTTTAAATTTCAGCATGAGACAACTGAAGCAAAGTCTCTCATTGCTGGGGGAAATGCCCTGCCTTGGGGATAGTGTGAGAGAGGAAGGGAGAGAGAGAGTCAAAAATAGAAATAAAAATTAAGCAAAGGCTGCTGCGAGCTGTCCTTTGAACTGGATGCCCTTTCAGGCAGCTGTGTTTGAACACCAGTTTTAAGTGTCCAAATACTGGAGTGGCTTTGACAATGAATCTCTTTCATAGAGAGCCACTTAAATGCAGCAATAAATTCATAACTATATTTTGTGAATAAAGTTGGATTTCAAATACACTCTTCTCCTCAGAATTCTGTTGTCACTCCCTGTCTGGCATGCTGGCTGTTTTGAAAGACATTCTACTCATCTAGCCAAGGTGTTTACTTGTATTTCATATTCTCCTCTGTCCTGTTCTAGATTTGACCTTTTCACAAAGGTACTTCATAAAAGAATTCTGGGTATAAAGACTGGATGAAGTCAGATGACATTGGCTATTGGCAAGTTAACTACTGTTTGCCAGATTTTTCAGAAATATGCATGGAAAAGGCTTGCAGGTGACTCTTGAGAGATTCCGTTATAATCAACATAGAATTAGCATTTCAAATATGACTTACTGATACCTAGGTGTGATGAAAGTGGAAGTGAAATCTGAAGCAAACATATTGAGACGCCTGACAGTTTATGCTCTTTATTTTAAAGCAGGTGGATGACCACCATTTATGAAATAAAGCAAAAAGATCCCCAGTTTCAGACAGATGCAAAAAAGTGCCATCTCTTCAAACAACAGACTGGCTTGGTGTTGGTATGCCATCATAATCATCTGAGTAGTGCTGATACTGGTCAGTAAGAAGAGGCTGATGCAACTCATCCTTATTTTTCTTGACACGTACGATACATGCGGCAGCAGCAAAGATAATTGCAACAAGAACCAGTGCAGTCACTATTGCAATAGTTATCATCTCTGTGACATGGAGAGCCCGACCTACAAGAAGGAAAACAAAAGGCAAAGATATTAAAAGCAAATGTCAAGTATATGGATAAGTATCAGAGGTTCAGACTGAAACTCAGCATTTGTCATTATTCACTGAGCTGGGGAGTAGAACTAATTCAAATCTTGTTTGATAATTTTTGTTCAGAAGTTAGAAGATTTAGTGAGAAGTTTTAGTCTATCTTGCTCCTCTCTAAAATCTGTCCTGGACCTTTCTCATGCCGCCTGGTTTGTGAGGACTTGCATTCCCTCTATGAGTTAATGAAGCTATTTGACATAGGAATAAGGACGTTCTGCAAGATTAAGATCCAAATATGAACTTCTCCTAAAATTGAGAACCTCGTGCTGGAACAATCTCTGACCAGTAGCTATACCACATCCCAAACAAATATCACAAAGTAAGGCAGGAAAGGAGAAAAAGGCCTTTACAAAGACAGCAGATATTGTTGGTGAAATTTGAATAAATGTCAAATGACAAAGATACTATAAAAAAAACCAAAAAAGGAGAGGAAGTATCTAGGTTGCACAGTTTACCTGGCCACTCGACTTCATAGGTGTATCCCAGGTTTTCTGGTGCAGTAACAAACATTTCATTATTGGTTACTGGAGGCCAGAAAGGCACCATGTTGTACTGTCGATTGTGTCCAATAGGGGCATTCTCCAGTGGGTATGTTGAGATATCTAAATTTGAAAGTCAAATCACATTTCTGTAAATAAGTTCAAAATAACTTGGACTACTTTTTTTTTTTTCAAACTCAGGATTTTGAGTACCCCAGTATTCTTTTTCAGTTGTTCCAGATGGATTGGTTTTCTAGTGTGACAGATACAAAACAGACACTCTGCACTGTTGAAAACCAAGGCCACTAGTGTTATCTTTGTTTTTGAATAGAAACCACCAATAAATTTTTAAAAATTCTGCCTGTGTTGGACTTTTCATTTCTTCTCACTTGGAAAAGGAGAAATATGGAAAAGACTTTTTTCTACATTCTAGCTTTGCCTGATTGTAACAGTGATGAACAGCTCTCCCATCAGGAGGACAGTTGATGTAAATTCCAGTGGAAGTTTTGGCAACACTGTGTTAAATCAGAAGGAAGTCAGCTGAATGAAAACAGAAAAACCGCAAACTAAACAAAAGCAAACCATCAACAACAGCAACAACAAAGCTCAGAACATAAGAAAAAGAAAGTCCTTCTTGGTTAGATGATGCCAAACCGTGTGACAGATCATGTAAGAACCACAAGGAGATAAAATTGCTCTCTGAAAGCTGATGTGGGAAAATTAAGTGAGGCAGGTTGTGGAAGCTGCACAAAGAAGTCTCATTTGTGCAGCAACAGTTGTTCTTCTGTAGAAGAAGGAAGAGGCGTATGGATTATCCTAAGAGGAATCCAGTTGTTGCGTTGTGCAGATGATTATATTTGCTGCATGATACATAGACATAAGGGTTAGACTGAATTCTCCCCCTAGTTCACTGATGTCAGTCTCCTTCCCTCTTTATTTTTTTTTCCTTCATTCCTTTCAAATCCTTCCTTCTATTCTTCCTTTCTCCCTGTTTTTCACTTCCTCTGTTCTTTTTGGAGTTAAAAAAGCAAGGGCAGGAACAGTAACCATCCTTTAGAAGTATATGGAGATGGTTACTGAATGCTGGTAGTATTTACAAAGGTGGTAAAAATGACAAGAAGAAAATAGTTATTTAGTCCACACAACAATGGAATGTCCTTCCAGGGTTACATTGTCTTTGCTCTATGGAGACAGTATAGTCCCACATAATGTTTCCTTGAATTGTGCCTGGTCTCTCTGACCAGGTCCCTTCACAGAGAGTGATCTGCAAATGAATGTCAGTGGGGTGAGGAAGAGTGCTTGCTCATTTTAACTTTGTCATTGTTAACTCTACTAACTGTTAAAATTCCAATCCTCTCTCCTAAAGTTAGGGGCATCTTGCTGTCCCACAAGAAGGAGTTGAGCTCCTGTGACTACAGAGACAGACAGCCACCCATCCTGCCTCTGTCCATGAGAACGTCTTACCTGCAGAATGCCGTCTCAGCCACTCGTCAAAAAGAGCATCTGTAAATGTGTGCAGGAGGACAAAAATGGGATCATTGGGTGATAAATGAGTTTGCCCTCCTGTCCCGTTCAAAAACAGATGAGCCAAGTTGTGAAGACTTCGAACTGCTGGGTCATATTTTCCTGAAGGATCACTGTACCCTGAATATGCAAACAAAGAACACGAGAATTCCAGTGAAGATTTTGTTTGGAAGCTGCAGTTCAAGATGAATACTTTTTTTTTTCTCTGAAAGGCTTTCATGCTGTTGTGTTGCTTTGCTTAAAATAAATGGGTAGCTAACTCTCTACCTACTGACATTTGAGAAATGTTCCTGGAATGCATAATTTTCATATAAAATAGCCTTTATAAAAGAATGCTGAGAATGTGGACTTCAAAGCTGCTGGGTTCTGCAGCAAAAATGGCCAAAATAAATAACATCCTAGCATGAAAATAGAGGTGTATATTTAGACCCTACATATATTTCACCATACTATAATAGTTGCATGAGTTTTGTAACTGGTTGCTAAAGCAGGTGTATTTGCCATTTATTTTAATGAGCTAGCTGTTATGTTTCCATACATTGTTTCCATGCATACTAGGAACACGTATCAGAAAAATTCACATGTTCTGGTATTGTTTATTTTTTCAGAGAAGACAGACTGTAGCTTTGCTAGTGCCCAAAACTCCACAACCTTCATGTCAGGTGTTAGGATCTGAAGCATCATGAAAACTCCTCCTGTGTTTGAGCTTTGGCCAGTTGTTCCAGAGAGGGATACATACAACTAATTGTCTAAAGCCATGTTTAGACACCTAGGTATTGGTAGGCAGGGATCTGAACTGTCACTTTGTTACCTTTTCCTGTTAAAAGCTCTGGATTATTAAGGTATAGAAGAAGTTGTCAGGATACTGTCTGAACAGTACAAATCAAACCTTTAGGCTGTTTTCTCTGTTGGGGGGGGTGTGTGTTCTGGTGCCAGTGACAGAGAGTTTAATTTTAAATGCACAGAGCTTATAGAAGAACAGTTTTATGACCCAGAGAGCAGGGCTAGCATGTTTAGCAGTAAATCCTATACCCAGACCTCAATTACTATTTCAAATACCGTTGCACTAAGTACTACCAAAGCTTTCAATTTATTTTGCTTTCTTTTGTTCGTTTTAATTCAGATACAAGAGTAACTGCTAGATGCACTTGTTTGCTGCATTTAGGGATGCAGTGGCATCAGGCCAAAAGCAAGGACTGTCTGTTTTCGACAAAAGCAATTTATTAACTATGTTTCAGGAACCTAAATTGGTTTCTACTTAGTATACCAGCAACAGAATCTTGAGACTTTTGTGCATTTTAGGAGACATAAGCTATAGCTATAATGTAGTTTATCCAGACCTTATTTCCACTTAATACTGAGCTAATACTTAATGCTGAGAACAATGTGTTCTTATTGTCCAACAGCCTGTCTCCAAACTCATACTTCCAACAGGAAAAATGGCAAGTCTGCTCCTTGACCTATTTGGAGTTGTTCCAGGTCTATTTATTTGCCATGTTTACCTTCTACTGTGTTACGGAAACTGTCTGTTGAATTGGAATAGAAAGGAGGAGTGTCAAATACACCAACTTCCAAACACTGGGCAACATCCTCAGGCTCTGGGAGACGCTGTACCATAGGTCGTGCTACATTTCCAGCAGGATTTCGTCGTATGGGACCACCCTCAGTGCCTGAAAATGGAGAGAAGAGAGAAAACAAGGTGCAGAACAGTAGGCCACAGAATGAATACTTCTCATGACTGAACCATGGAGAAAAAAAGTCCCTCACAAGTGACACACAACTGAATGAACCAGTCAGTTCCTTATGTCAGGCAAAGAATCTCCATGGGGTCCTGTGTTCTGGATTCTCTGCTCCAGGATGTAACAAGTCATCTACAAGCTTCTTACTGAGGTTTGTTGTTCTCTAAGTGATTTAGGAAAATTTTCTACAGATTTTCAATGTGATTTCCTGATGAGACCTAGGCCAAGATTTATGAGGATGTCCTGATAGGGTAGCTGGGGAAAAGATTATGTAAATGACTAACCCAATATTGGGGGGTTCCTATTTTTTCCCCTATTTCCATGACAATGCTTATATAAGAAACTTACTGGAATTTTTCAAACTCCTGTAATTTGGTTGGGTGTGTTAGAATCTGGTATTACATTCAAATCATGGTCCACATAATATAGGGAGTTGTTAGATGTTCTCATTTTAGGAGCAGAATGGCATAAAGGTGATAAGTGGAGTAGTCAGAAGAAAACTTAAGCTTCAGTTAAGAAATAACACTGCCAAACTTAATGATTTATGGTGCAGGAGATGATAGGTACTGCATAAGAAGGGAGAGCAAAGCATTTACATTTTCTTGTGCTACAAGCTCCCGATAGTATGTATTGTTTTAACAGACTGATGAAACATGGATCAAGAATATTCAAAAACCACTTTAAGACTTTTTGTCTGGGAAAAAACACTGCAATGTAAAGTATTATATTTATTTATTATTAAGAGAATTTTCTCTCCTGATATCTTCCATCATTCATACTTACTGTTACAGATGGTTCCCAAAGTTTCATAATCTTCTACATTTTCACATAGCACTCGCCACTGAGAGAAGATTGAGTTCTGGCTTATAAGAGAGACATCAAAATTGCTTCTAGCTCCCATCAAGTCATCTGAGCAGATATCACATGTATTTTGTCCTGTTGCAAAGTTCCAGTAGGGCAGTCCAAAAGTGGGGTCCTGTAGCATGTTCTAAACCACATAAATATGGTGTTACTATGTGTGTGACACAGACAGCTATAATATTTACTGCTAGAAAAATGCTAAAAACCAGCTAAATACATCTTAGTAAAAGTCAGAATCCTGCCTCATAGAGGAGAAGAACTCTATGGAAAATTCATGTGGAAGCTTTTGGTAGTTTTTCACATTGATACCTTTGTTCAGAACAGAGAGCTGGACTACTGAAATGAGTCATGGTCTCCTTCACTAATACGACAGTACCTTTTCCGTGAAACCATACTGTGAGTTGTAAGAAACATAAATTAACACTAAGCCCCCATTTTCCAAATATTTTTAACGGCCTGTCAGCAAGAGCAGTGTTTGTAGTGCACATAATAACTAGGTGGACTGTGGAACAACTGAAGGAAATGTAATGAATAGGGATACCAGCTTTTCCAATTGTAATTGTTTGGTTCAGGTATGGGTTGGAGTTGAACAGTTCTGGAGTTAGTGAGGCAAAATTACTTTGACTAATGATCAAGTCAACTGACATAAATAGGAATATATATTAAATCACAGAGAAATAGAACTTCTCAAGGCTTCCACATGGAGAAGTGCCACTGATGACAAATGTGTGTCTTGGAAAGGACTTTGTGCCTCAGCTTGATGTAAAGCAATTAAAGCTAGTGAAAACACTGAAGTGATTTCAGACACTATTTAGTCCTGACCTTGAAAACTTAATTCTTGCTTTTTTAAGAAGGGTGATTGTCCATAAAATTCTATACCCTTTTTATGAATAGGTCGGAATGAGAGAAGAGAAATAAGAGAAGCACTAATTTATGGAGCAGCTTATAACAAAACACTGATTTCTCTAACCAGTTACACAAATAAAATGTGATTCTGAATCCCTAAGCCATCCCTGTTATCACTTCAGAATTTCTTCTGCTTTGATTAATGTCATTCAAGAATCATGGCCTTGAGATTAAAAACACCACTGGAAATAATATTGTTGGTCCAATAAAATGTCTTATATCTAGAATATGTTATATTTTTTTCCAAGAGATTTTTATGGAAATTTTACATTTTCTATTGCTCTAATTAAAATACTATTTTTAACATCTCTATAAAAATGACAGTCTGAAGCCTAAATGCACTCTATTAAATTTAGTGTACCAAATTAGTTACTGAAGTTGAAGCAGAATTATTTCAACATGTAGGAAATGGTGCTATCATTTTTTGCCTCTGTAATATGGAGAGAAGTTCTTTAACTGTACAAAACATAGCATGAATACCAGCCAACATTAACACGAACTTCACCTGCATGTCTCTTTCAAGCTGCAATAGATGGTACCTATGCCATGTGACAAAAGCTGGTCCCTCATGAGAGAAATCAACTCCTCCAAAACTCTGCTGCCCCGCACCAAGGAAAGTCTTCCTGACAGAATAATAATGAGACCACACAAAGTAGTTATAAATGGAGATATTCTCGAACTGAGGTGTGTTGCCATCAGGTCCAAAAATTTCTTCACGTCTTCGTGTGGCAATAACGATGTCAGGATGGACTGTCATCTTGGCCTGGTGTAAGGCATTCACAAAGCGATTCCTTTCTTCTGCACTTAGATCCAAAAGATTCCTTCTGACTGTGGTAATACAGAAGAAGCAAGTTACCAAAGTAATAGACACTCAAGTCTGATCTCACAGAACTTACTTATTGCATTCCTAATAATTCTGGGTAAGTCCCTTTTTCTTGAAGAATTCACCCTTTTTTTTAATTGGGGAATCTCACTGAGAATAAATAGAAGATGTTATTTATTTTGAGAAAAGCTGAGGTAAATTAAAATAAAGCCCCAGTCCTTGCAATTTTAGTGCTTTTAGAAGTACTGTTACAGATCATCTTTCCATCCTGCCAGAGAAAAGTTCTTGGTCATACAAATATTTCAGAACTTCATCCAATATACCTAAGGTTTCCGGTGGTAATAATGTACAAGAAATGAATACTATAAACCAATTTATAATAATCAGAAACTGTCTGTTTGGCAATTTAATGAAGAATTAATTTTTTTATTCTTGAACCTTTGTAGGAAAAAGGGCAGATTCACCAGTGAATTATTGTGAATTTCACATAGTACAGATCTCTTTAATGTCATTACCTGACGTCATTAACAATTGCCATATATTAATCCTTTTTAGAGGTATATCTCAAAATAATAAAAAAACCATTGTCCACATATAGAGAGTGAAACAAGGAAGAAAACTGGCCTGTTGAAATACCAGTATTTCAGCAAGAAGTACAGAGTTCAGATCACCCCAGTCCTTCTTTCACCTGGTCTGAGAAGATTTCAGGCTAAGTTTAGACTAAGATGAGGATAGAAATCCTCACAGTTGTTAGTCAATATTTACTTATTGTCATTATAAAAAATACAGTTAAAATCTGTAATTGTCCAAGGGATAGATTATGTTGATACAAGTAGCAACAGATATTCAACATGAATCTATATGAAGAAGAAAAGTGAATTACATTTCACTAAAAAACGTTGATTCAGTGAGGGATATTTTAGCTTTTGGGAAGTTTGAAGAAATGCTTTCATGAAACAGGAATGTCATCCAAGGACTGCGTATCCTGAAACATGCTTTTCTGTTTTGCAGAACTGAACTGACAGGCTAGCCCTCATCACTGAAGTGTTGCATTTTTTGTTTTTGTTTTTTTGTTTGGTTAGTTGGTTGGTTGGTTTGTGGTGTTTTTTGTAGTGTTTCAAGTAGAGAACTATTTACATAGGCATCTTAACATTTTCATTTTCAAAGTATATGCCTGAGCCACAGCAAAAAATTGTGACTATTAATGGAGTTAGTCATGAACTGAGAAGATATGAAGACACCAAACTGCATTTTACAGTAATTTAGTATGGATATGCCAACAGTAATCCAGTAATTATTTCTAAAATCTGAGCAGATGGGGCCAGGTCTATAAATGGGCAAAAAAGATGAGCTCAATGTGGAAACTTAAAGCATAATAAGAAACTAATTTACTCTTTTTAAACTCATGTTATCATGTATAATATATCTGATTTACTTGGCATTTTAATGCATTGTAAAAGATTTAATGAGAGAAGAGTAAGAAGTGCTCTTGTACATTCTAGAAAATTAGCTAAAACTGCTGTTTGCCTATCTCTAGTTTTACCTTGTTAAATTTGTGTGTGTTAATATTTATCTCTTGGTTATTCTTCAGAGGTATTATCATTATAAAATAGAATAGGCCTGAACACCAGAGAGTGCAATCTGGCTTAGCAGACCCAATTCAGATGTAATACTTTCTGCTTTCTAGTTTAGTTCTTGGAGCTTGAAGGCTGAAAATAACCAATTCAAATATATTTTTCATAGCCATCAATAAATTGTTATTAAGGAATTGTTAAAATTTTGATTTGGTAAGTGGTGCTTTGTTAACCCTTGTTGGAACATGCTCTTACATTCATGGAATATTCCCTTATGTGGTGAAAACGTGCGTGCTGATTTCTGTTTCTGCAAGAGGCACTGTACATTTGTGCTAGAAACGTCTTGTTTCACATATCAGCAGAACCCATTGTTCATTTGGGGGGAATTATGGATTTTACAGGATTTCAATGACATCTTTAAAGTTAGAAGTGTTTAAGGTTAAAAATAAAGATTGAAATCTTGTTCATTCAGATGGTTTTCAGATGAGAACAAGGATCTGTCCCCAAGATTGTTTGTCTTTTTAAATTTACCTATAATAGTCAACATTTTTCTAGTCCTGCAAAGATTTAATATACATTTTTAAAAAAATTTAAAGATCTGTTTAGTGGTATGCTAGACTAAACTGAAGCTGGAGAACTCTCAGAAAGATTTGCTATGCCCTGGACTGATTCATTTGAACAGTCCATGGTCATGACTTAACGTTTTTAAAGATATTGATAGCGACAAGGAGAGTAAATATTTAGTGGAACAGGTACATAGTTTAGAATTATAATAAGGGGTTTTGAATGAAAAGAACCGCTGCCTCACAAAATAGTCACGAGGTGTTAAATATGTTGAGGTACATATTATTCCCAGACACACTCACAAACACATATACATGTCTATATATATTGTTTTACTCTTAAATAATTCCAAATAATACTTTTTTTTTTTTTTAATTTATACATTCTGTCCTTTAATGGACTTTCCTAAATTGACTACAGGTTCCTTTTCTTCCTTTTACTGGCTAGTAAATACAAGTAATTGATACATGTGCTGAACAGCTCACCTAGCACTTGCCTTAATAACCTCTAACAGCATACCTTTGCTAAATAAATATAATGGACATTTTGTGTCTTAAAGAGAAGAAATAGACTAGGTACATTTAGAAACAAGCACTGACAACGAGCAACTTTCATGTCATATTTCTGATGCTCTTACCTATACTGATCTGTTGGCTACAGGTAGGTCCAGTCCAGCCGGGTCGGCAAGAGCCGCAGTTGTAGCCAGAGAAGTTCCCGTTGCAGCGGCAGGTTTGGTTGAAGAAGCGGATGGGCCACTGCTCACGGTCATCCCGCCCGTCGTGGATGTACTGTGGGCCGTGGGGTCGCGAGTCGACCGTCACCTGTACGCACCGGCCCCTTCCCGTGGACACACCACACCGGTCGGTACCTGGCCCAAACACAGGGAAATAGTCTGGGCAACACATCCCGCTCCTCAGGGACTCAACAGTTGCGCACTGCCGAGGGAACTGAGCTCCAGCTCGACCCAATGTGCTAAGCAGCAGGAGCAGGGAAAGGTAGAGCAGCGTGGGGATCCGCATGACAGCGGGTCAAGCAGAGCCGGCTTGTTCCCAGAGCTGGCTGTCCACACACGCTGACTTTCCTGTGATGGGACACCTAGCTCCCCCTGTGGAGAGACAGAGAGAAAGAGAGAAAGCAAAATAAAATTTTACAAGTGATACAAATCTCTGGGCTACCCCTTTCACCCTAGAAAATTCCTTCTAACTCTACATTTCAATACTCTGTCTGAGAAGGCAAACAACTCTGATCACAGACACTAATATTCTTCTCATTATCTGCACAAAAGATAGTAACTAAGTAGACCTATATTTGCTCATTAACTTATAAATTCTTCCAAAATATTCATTCACATTTTATGCTTGCTAGACACATTTACTTCACTACCACAAAATTCTAAAACCTGTCTAAGGCACCAGTTTTCTGAAACTTTTTTTTCCACCCCTCCTTCCCTCCCCCAGTTCATGCTTTTTCTGCATTTAACTAGTGTGTCTTGTTCTCCCCGCTGTTTTCTTGCTGTTCTCCAATGCCAGCTCCAACATAAAGTGAAGCTATACTTCATGCATTGTACCTGTTTTCTCTTCCTGGTACCTCTCCACTGCTGAGATCTGGTTCTATCTCTGCACGTCCTATGACTGTCTAACCTGAAATAAGCACAGCTAATTTCTCTCCTGGTTCAGTCTGCTTGCTAATCCTTCTTGTACCAACACAGTATGGCTTGGCCTCACTCTCCTTCCTCTCTTAATCCCCTTTCTACTTCAGTGCATTTCTCTAGACTTTAAGTACTTGAACAGCACATGATTTCTTTCATGCTTATCTCCTTGTGATTTTAGAAGTTTTAGCAAAGGTCAGAGACAAATACTTGAATTCAAAACAGATCAAATGTGAAGTCGGGTTTTTGTTTTGGTTTTTTTTTTAATTACTTGCAAAGAAAGGCTCACTTGAAAACAGACAAAGAACACTGGGGAAAATCACATTTAACAGACACTTGGGAAAAATTCTTAAGATGGCATTTTCAAGATCAGGCTGAAGTAAGTGACTAAGATACATTACTTATAAAATGAAAAACTCCAACCTTAAACTTACATTTTTCAGTTTAACAATTCATTTGATACCAAAAAAAAAAAAAGACAATCATCATATTGGAATTTCCTTAAATACTAAGTTCTGAGCAGGTGCTATGAAGGGTAATGAAACAAAGAAATTGACGAAACCCTCTCTTGAATGAAAAAAATGCTTCTTTAATCTTTGCAAGGATGATTTCTGCTGTGCAAAAATAGCCTTATTTGAGCTATTACTGTCTCTCTTAGCTTTCAATAAGGATGGATTTCAGTGAGGTGGAGATATGTCAAGTGAGGTGAAGATATGTCAAGAAACATCTTAACTGGCATCAAGACAAAACATTAGCAAGTTTTCTGGGAAAAGGTTCAATCTCACTGTAGCTGACATCAAGCAGAAAATGGATTACCTACTCTTTCTGCTTCCTTATATGCAAGTCATAATGCGAGAGTGCGCCCAATTCTGGCAGAACAAAGAAACAGGTTTTTTGTGCATTTATTCTTGCCAACCAGCCAAGCACCAGAGCAGTGAACCTTGCCCTCTGTGCCTTGTATAACCCAACATGCTTGCTTCAGGGTAGGACCTAGATTTTTAGTACACTTCTCTGTCTCTTTAATTCATTCTCCATTCACAGACAGGAATATTTGCTAATCCTCAAATGAACCTCTTTTCTATTCTTACTTCCACTTCATTCTCCATTTTAGCCTACATTCTCTTCTTTACTAGCTTATCCTGCTTCTTTCCCAGCTTAAACCTTTTCTCTTTGAACATCTCTTTTGGGACACATATGACACAAATGCACTGTTTTCACATCAGAAGGTAAACCAGAGCTGGTAAAAGACCTCTTGAAGTTCACAGAAGAAGCATACAGGTTTTAGCTATGAATATTTTGCAAATACAGCAAATTCGTAATAAGCTTAAAAGGAATAAATCCCGCTCCTTAGAAAAAGCCCCAGTAAAACAGAGCAAACAGATGTACTGACTGGGGTTTCCTGGCATCATAAAACTTCCCCATATATTGGTGTGCATGATTTAGACCTTTTGTAAACCTTCTGCATAAAAAACACCTATGAACGTTTTACAACAGAGATGCACTGCTGAGGATCATGTCCCTTCTTTGCCCCCAGATGTTCCCAGGGGTTTCCTGTTAGAAATCTTGCTGAACCATTTGGTGGAATGCAATTCTTTTTATAGTCTTTATTTTTATATTCTTGCCTTTAGAGATATTCTTACCTTTAGAAACTCCTGCTCCCCTATTGTGCCTGGAATGATTTGATCTTGGAGATTATCCAAATGCACATCTGTGTTTCTGTGGCTCAGTTCAGAAAGGGCTTGTCTACAAAAGCAAGGCAATGAGGAAGAAGTCAGTGTGTGAACTCCTAGCTCACTAATTGCCTGTGTGGACTGAAAGACCTGAAAAGAGAGTTAGTTAATATGCTATATATTTGCATATACCTTGCACTATTCTCCTTTTTTTTTAACAATAGTTCCTGATGCTGGGAACAGATCTCTATGCAGACACACAAGGTTTAGCTGTGGTCAATGCCCTAAACTACTGGAGAAGGTTATAAAAACCTAGCCAGTTCAATTTGTGCTTGATGGAAGCCAAGGTACCAATTCTGACCTACTCCATGCCATCAGCCATCCAGTCAAACATCAGCTCTCTGCAAGATACCCTATGGTCTTTACTAAGAGCTGGAATACAGGCATCTGTTTGTTTGAAGTATAAGAGCACAGTATTCATTCAGAAGCTCCATTCTTTAACACATGAAAAGACACATGATTGCAGTGATACTGCTACGTGCATTTTTATTCCTGTGAAACAGTACCTTTAAGAAACCTTAAAGGTCAGTGCCGGGAAACACTGGCACTCATGGAGCATATACAGCAGAACAAGATTGCCTATTCAGGTAAACTGTCTCTTTGTAGTTCTTCAGTTGTCATAGGCTTCTTCAGTTCTACACATTTGAATAAGTACTTTACATTTTGAGTTTTGATCTATTTCTTCTATTTTAGCTGGTATGTTCTAGCAGTACTAACGAAGATTAACGTAAAAGAGAGCAAAATTTACCTACTTTTTTTTTGTTTCCTGAAGAGTGGAAAAAAAAAAGGAAAAAAGAGCCAACCATTTTAATGTTTTTCTAGCATACAATAAGCAATAATCAGTTAAAACTACTGTCTCAAGGCATCAGTACACAGCTGCAGACTTTACGTCAATCATCCAGATTTCAGGAAATAGTACTGGGGTTTCATGAACAGAACATGTGGATCCAAAAAAGTATTAATTTATAAATAAATTGTGAAGTGACTGCAACAAAAGTGATGTTAATTGATCTGCAGCATTTAATTTTCTGTTTCTAATCGGAAAAACAAACAATGAGAAACTTATTGCTGAAAATCTTTTATTTAATTTAACTCTTGCAGTGAAATTGAGACAAGGTGGTCTTATTGATATTTATGATGCAAACTTTAGAAGCACATAATCACAGGGAGCACATAATTTCATTTTTCCCACAAACCTTAGGTCTCTGCAAATTACTTCGAGCTAGAGTTAATGAGTGCAGCTACGGACATCTAAACCTCAGTGCTTTATTAAATAACTAATTTGCTGTAGTAGAAAGACCGTGGACCAGCCTCAGATAATGGAAATCAACGCAGACCCATTGGTTTTAGTAACACATAGAATTATGGTCAGCCGGAGGGAGCTTCACTCATTTGTGTAGGTTAACCTTCAGCAGGCTTCTTTGCAAACAAGAACAATACAAAAATAATGCTGACTGTTAAGTACTTGCCAGTTAATTCTACAATGTATTGTCCTAGTCTATATTATCTCCCTTTTTGTTAGACAATTGAAAACCAAACCAGTGGTGAATATGAGACTTCACTTAGTGAAACCTTACAAAATCAGAAATACCATTCCAAGTAATAGAAATAAAAAGATTTCTTTTTTCCATTGTTTGGGGTGAGCATAAGGCTTTTACACATTCATTAAATTGTTTAGTCTTCTCCTTATGTCTTATGTTGTGTCAGATATGGGAAGTCCCACAGAAGCTAAGACATATCTCATACATGAAGCAATATTATTCATTTTTCTAGGAAATCATGCATATCGTGCACTGTACTCTACTGTAAGATTGAATTCTGGATTAATTTTAATTAAAGGAGTAATAATTACTAACCTTTCTTACTGGCAACAACTTTCTCATCTTCATCCAGCAGACTGCGTGATTCTTACTAAGTACTTAAAGTACTCTCTGAGAGTTTTACTCTCAGATTTTTATTAAGTACTTATTTTTTCTGGTAAATAAGGTAAATTCTACTTTCATCTTGAGAAAATATGTATTACTTTTCTTGAAAGCTGGACCAACTATAAATCCATGTATAAGAAAGATAAGTGAAGAAAAGGACAAGATTTTTATCTGAAGTTTTGATAACCTGATTAAAGAAAAAAATATTAAGTCAAATAATATTTTAGACTAATTGATACTGCTTTTCTTTAAAGTATCAAATTTTCACAGTAAATCTTACACATGCTATAAACAGTTTAAGCATAAAAAATAATTTCGGTCATACCTACTCCATAATATGTTCTATTCATCTAAAGTTTTAGCCATGTACTTGAATGTGTGTTATAATAATGCTAAAAATTTCTGAACGTTTCCTCTATGTTTTTGTTATTATGGAATGATATCAATGAGCTACAGTATGTCTGAGAAATGAAATTGGCCTGCAGTTGCTTCTCCAAAGTAAAGTGCAGAAAATTTAGTCTATCTTTGTAGTTCAAAAGTTCACCTTCAGCAGGGAAACATATAGGTAATTGGAGTCTTTATTGCTTTCACCAAACACAGTCTAGTGCCTAGAGAGAGATCTGCAGTTGCAAAATGATGCAATAGAGATGACAAATGACTGCCTACAGAAAAATGAGTGAGACCTAAAAGAGTGTTGCAGATAGGCATAAAATGAAAATAAGTAGCACCTTTCTAAGAGTTTGAAATAGCTGCAAAATTGCACACATCGCTTTTGCCTCTTGAAAATGTATGTAAGGTTTGAAAGCAGTATTTCAGAGAAACAGTTGACTGACAAAGGTACAAGACCGGGTAGAGCTTCCAGAAAGTAGAAAACATGTTGTTGAGCCTGGAATCATGAGTTTTACATATGAGTGACTCTTGGTGAAATCTGAGTTTCTTAGCAGCCAAAGGTGAAGGAACTATGGCATGCTCTAATCCTAGGAACAACCATGGTATAAACTTAGCTTTGTGTTGTGAGCAAATACTGTGAACACTGCTTTGAATGCCACAATGCAGTTGCAGCTGGGCCGCTGAAAACTCTGAACTACAGAACAGGAAATTGTCTAACGTAGTGTCACATGGTCATTGAACCCAGAATGGCTGTCAGTGAGGCCTGGAGGCAGGGGGTGTCTCTGCACACAGGCAGAGTTTACAGAAATTAAGGTGTTCATCACTGGCAGTGCTGTGCACCTGCCATGCTACCCCATGCTCTTGTCTATCCACCTGCCCATGCTCCCATCTATCCACCTGCCAGTGTAATGTTTGGGAAATTTATCCTCATCTGATTCCACTCTGGGGAGCTGCTAATCAAGTAGTATTATATGTTTTGTTCTTATTGTAGATGCATTTTGGGCAAGACTACAAGCTACTGAAGTAAATGGAAATTTACTTCTTACTGATTTAAAAGTTAGCAATGTAAAAGTCATTGCCCAAACAAACCTGAAGTAAAACAAACCGAAAATCAAGGTAGATGATTCTGTCAATTTGTATTATCTACTCTCCTGCCTTTTCAGATCAATTCATCTTCAAGGGTGAAGATGGTGTTTGTCTAACACATTTTATCCATTATAAAACACCATGAAATTGAAGGCATGAGAGGTCAGGTTATTGTTTGGAGTAAACTGTCATAGCTCCAATAAATTATACTGTTCAGGAAGTGCCCATTGATGTCCAAGAAGTTACAGTAATTTACATTTAGTAAGAGTCAAGTCCTCTGTGTTTTAAGAAACTGAATCTGTATTTTTCTCTTTGCTGAAGTGTTTTCCTTGAAAAATTATCTTCCAGTGTTATGAATTGAAAGACCCGCTGGATTATACATGCTATCATATGGCATTTTGTTCCAGGCCTGGAAAATGAAAAAAATACTGGCACAAGATTATTTTTTTTCTTAAATTCATGTTGTTCCATTGATAGACACAAAACCTTTTGACTGAAGTCAATAAATTGTGCACTGGGTAACATAGATTAATACCTTGTGTTTCACAGATGAAAATACTTCATAGGGAATTATCCTACCAAGCTAATATATGATTGTTTTGTAAGTTATCTTTAAAGAGTAGTCACTGATGTATTTGCAAAGTAAATAGCAAATAGTTCTGTGCAAGGAAAGCCTCTTAGCTATTTACTGACATAATAATAGCTACTGTCTCCAGTGTCAATGTTTTTCTCAGAGCCCACTGAAATTAATAGTATTCTTTCTTTTGACCTTACTGGACTGTAGACCATGTCCATCATGACAGATTTCTAATATGCAACCACAAATGGCTTGCTCTAAGAAAGAGAATGTTAAATCTCCCTCACAAGCTTTCTCAAAGCTTTTATTTTTAGCTTAAAAACTTTGATGAAAATTAGGTAACATTTATGGGTTAAATGGATGAAGATTTTTTGGTCTTATGGAAAATTTGTGACATTTTTATCATGTCAATAGCTTGGGAAATGTTTTCATTTGCTGCAGTAGAAGCTGATGCTGGTGCATTGGAAACCAAGACTAAAGGATACAACTGAAATGCTTCTGATTAGAGAAAAAAGAGGTGCTTTTTATTATTTTTATAATCTAGATATCATGATACAAAGCTCTATTTTGCATTTTTTCCACCACTTTAGATAAGGTCTCACAATTGTCAAAAGCTATGAGGAAAAACAAGGGAGGCTGCCGTGAGTGATGATGTTAATATCACAACAGTGGCAATCTGTCCTTTAAAAGCTATCCTTTGCCAAAACACAGTGCTGTCCTTTTACTTACCGGAATGAATATCTGCAGATCCATTTTGAAACTGAAGTTCATATTTATTATTTATTAATATGAAAGCTCTCATGACATTTCTTTTGCAACAAAATGATGGAGTCCTTTATCAGCATTAGTCTAAACAACTGCATTAAAGCCATTTAATATGTCACAGTATTTTAAGTCAAATAGGATAGTTCCATTCATTCCATGATGCAGAGTGTTGTATCACGTGGTTACTGAGCCATTTATTCTGAAAAAGGAACAGTGTTTTATTCCAGTTTTAACTGAAGTTGATATATTTATAAGAATTGATGTTAAGGAGTACTAAGTCCCATAAGTAGAACATAACCCTTGGGAATTTCATTTTTGAGTAGTCCTGGTAAATCTCATTAATACTTGATCTTCAATGTCACAGATCAAATCAAAATCCTTGATGTACCTGATAATGTGTAAATGATATTTACATTATCCCTTACTGTGTATTATGAGCTAGCTCATTAGCCTGCAAAAAACTTTTTGTCTTCAAGAAAAACCAACCCTATTAGACCCTGCAACATAGTAGGAAATCTGTACATTGAAATCTAACAAGCAAGGAATACAGTCACAACTCCTGTACACACCAATTTTTCAGTGTTGTCTAGATGGATTTAGGGTTCTCCTTTGGTTATATTTCAGAGGAAAATCTCCCTGAACAAACCAAAAAAGAAGTTCTGTCTAACCTTCCCTTCTGTGAGCAGTTAATAAAAGGCAAAATGATGAAATCTTTTTGATGATGAAACTACCATCACCTGCTCAGAAATCCTTAATTGAATGAAAATTTAACAGTGAGAGTAGATACACTAATGCTAAGCCCTAGGTGATCTCATATCACAATAAAAAAGATCAGCTATGAAATCTGATTCAAATATTCTTGAAGTAATGGAAGTTAAAACTGCAGATGTGCATTTCAGGCAAGGATCATGGGCTACTTCTAAATGCCATGAGAACTAATGGCTCCAATGTGCAGAAAGATTTACAGGTATGTCATAGATATCCTTTAAGACTTCATAATATTTTCCATTGACTAGATATCCCTGCGATAACTTCTCAAGAAAATTACTGAACAAAGAACTCAAGAGGATCAAACAAGCATGTAAGAGAAATATGTCTAATGATGGCAGACATATATAACTATAGTAAATGTTGAGCTATTTGGTGAATGAAGTACTCATGAAATGGGTGATTACTCTAAATGCAGCTTTTTCAGTGTAAGAGGATCTTTTTAGGTAATAATATTTCTTTCACTGTTTTTTGTCAGATATAAGTGACAGAACATTTAGCCATGGTTGCTTATATCTTTCTGCATTTTTTGAATGAACTTGTTGATATGCTTGTGATAGCTTTTGGAAGAAAAAAATCACTCTTTTAAAGACTACTCTGTTGATGGAGACTCCTATTAATTCTATCACACCTTTTTTTAAATAGATAGTCCATTAAGTTTTCCATATTTTTTAAAGGGGGGGATTGATGTTAGGTTGACCAGACTAGTTACCATCATATTTGGTTTTGTATGGTATTTTACCATCAGCACACTTCCAGCCTGCTAGCATCTCAGGCAGAAATGATCCCTCAAAAAATTTTCAGTCTTGTTTTTAGTAGCAATAACAATTTTTTGTTGAATCTTACAAAGCTCTTACCACCAGCTACATCTTGTTTCAAAGAGCTGAGCTGTTTACATGCATTCCACACACTTTTCAGAGTATGTAAATAATATTTATTCTTCATCTAAGGATAGACTTGAATGCAGGAAAAACAAGGACCTAATCTCTAACAAATACTGTTAAATTTAAGAAAAGTAAGACAGCTTTTTGCACAAATTTATATAGTAAACAAAAAAAAATTTCTACTTGAAAAATGAAAGAATGAAATCCCTTTCAAATGTTGCAGTTTCTTTGCACTTTCCAAAGCTTTTTGAATGCATTGTAGCTCTTCAAAGGTAGTGCCCTTCATTTTCCAGATAAAAATTCCTCTTTTGTTTCCTCTTTTTTTAACCTGTGCTTCTTCCTCCCGTAAGACTGCAAGTGCATCAATCACAATTCAAATTATATTTTTAAAGCAGGGTGTGGGTGGCAGTGGGTTCATAGATAAAGTCATCAATTAATTGTTATTGTTACTGCATTTAGAACCCTTGTCTAGGAATCAATGGTGTCAAATATGGTAAAAAACACAGAACAAAATTAAACCTGACATAAGAAACTACAGATATACAGAAACAGAAAAAAACCCACACAGGACAATGCTTGTGGTGTTAAAAGGGTGTAGCTTCAGCAGAATAGCAGACTAGCTATTACTAGTCCTTTTAGTCGACATTACAGCTATGAAAATTTGAAGGATTATCTGTGAAAAAGTATTGTATGTGCACATAGGTGATCCTGCCAAGTCTGAATGGTGGCCTAAAAAGAAGCAGAATGCATTCAAAAAGGGAATAATTATGTCTGATCCTGTGGGAGATAAAAATAGGTGACATGGTTATTCATAGTACTGAGTGAAACATGGTCAGTAGGGAGGGAAATAGGCATGGAAGTCTCTTTCAAGCTAACAAAATTAGCTTTTGTTTGATAGAGAAGTCAATGCAAAGGATGAAAAATTATTAATAGCAAAAACCACATAGCATTTGAATATCATTTCAATCTGAGGACTTCATGTGTTCGTATTAAAAAGAAAGATCTCTATAACCATCACCCTGTGAAATGGTTAATTGTAAAGTATTGGAAACAATATAGAACATGTCTATGTGCAGTACAGGGGGGTTTGGTTCTCAGCCTGCTGTAAGTATTATTCACTGATGTCCCCAGAATACGTCGTATTCACTACTGAGTTAATTTAGATGAATATATTTCATTGTGTCCTAGTCATAGAGAAACTCAATATTTATAAGGAAGTGTACCACTGGAATACTTCCCTACATTATGCCAAATGTAGAGAGGGTAGTATTCATCTAAAAATACCTAAATGTTTGAGAATATATGTCAGACTTAATATTCAAGTATTTTAAAATTTTTTCAGTGATGTAAAACCTGAAGTAGAGTTTAAGTAAGACTCAAACCTGTCTCTTATCATCTACTGCAGATATATTAAATATATAAATGATTTGCAGAAGGAAAATTGCTTGTTGAGCTTGACAAAAGTCAGATTTTTTTTTCTCCTACAGAAAAAATTGTACTGTCCTACAAATTTATTGCTATACCAAACACAATTCGTTATCTTTTTTAAAAATCTACTTAATTCTCAATAATAAAGTGTAGGAATTATAACTGTGCATCTTAAGGGAATGAAATATGTACAACTACCTGATTTTCACCTAAATCATGTTATATTAGTGGAAAGATTAAAATGAAGAAAAAAAATATAAATTCAAGTAGTAGTCTGAATATATATATTCTTTCAAAATAGAAATGGTGATTGATGTCAAGCTACATATGCAAATGAAAAAAAGTGCTTTTAAAGTAGCAGTATAAAGCCATACAGGGACAAGTATTTAAACACTGTTTGCTTTTTCTATGAAGAGAAATAAAATTTATTATTTAAAAATAACTAACATCTCTTGCTCCATATCTGTGTGTGTGTTTCATGTATGCAAGAGTGTCTATGCTCACTAGGAAAGAGAGGCCTGTAGAAGAGACTGTAAATCATTCTTGATGCCAAGTTTTTTAAAATATCTGTTTGTTTTAAGGGTAAATATAGCACATTTAATTTTGTATACATATGCAATACTTGCTATAGCAAGACATGTCAGAGGAAAAAAGAAGGTAGAACTTTTTGTAAGTAAAAAGTGATGTGCTTTGTTGTTGTGCTCAATGGACATTTCCAAGAGAGGGAGTTGTCATGGACTTGTGTGGGCTCTAATTGAAGTGATGCCATTTTGGCAGCAAAAGCCTGTACAATAGATTGCTCACTTGCAGGAGTAATGTAACGAATCTAGGTGGTTAGTTCTACAAATGAAAGGACTGGATGATCAGGTAGACTTTGGTGAGGCTTTTTCACAATATTTCCCCAAATGCGTTACATTGACATCTGCTTTTATAAGTAAACATGGTTAGAAAAGGTGAAACTGGGCAAATACAGGTTACATATGTACTTTTTTACTGTTACTGGAGAGACAGCAAAAGGATTGATAGCCACATTTTTTATCATCTTTCAGAAAATATATTTATTGAAAGAACAGGAATTTAGAGATGATGTCGCAAACAATTTAAACAATGAGATAGAGAATAGGGCCTGTTACCCACCTGTCCAAAGCCATGGCATTGAGTGTCTAGGGAGTGGGCTTGAGGGAAGTGAAAGATGTCAGGTGTATGAATGCATTCATACTCTTCCACTACATGACGGCCTTTTCAGTGAAATGTCCTGGAAATTGGATTGTTGAAGTGGTGCAAATTTCATTCAGAGAAGCGCTCCCTCATTGCCCTGATCCCTTCAAATTGCAATGAGCTCTCATAGCTGTATTTCAACAATAGCCTGTAGCTGTGTATCAGTGATCAGCAATTTCTGCAAGAAAGCTCTGGAAATTGAGAGTCACTAGCATGCCTGAATTTTGAGTCACTGCATTATAAGTCAGAAAGGAAATTTTCCGTTTGAAAGCATCCAAGTCTTTTGATTTTGTGTGCTTTTCAAAGGTTATCTATTTCTTCAGTCTCTTTTTGACTTTTAAGTGTTGAATTGAGCGAAAATGATACACTATACATATGAGAACAGAAATAACAGTTAAGGCTCAACATGATGGCCAATTTATGTTAGGCATCAGGGCCAGGATTTACAATGTCTACCTGTGATATAAGCATGTGAAGTAGTCATGGCAGGCTCATTTTACAGTCTATAGAAAGAAACATGTACTTTCAGAATGCGATGCGTCTCATTCCAAAATAAAGATATTAAACACAGAGGATGATTTTGTGTTCTAACAGCACCTTTTTCCCACCATTTCCTGCAATGAGAGGCATGCACAGCTAATTCACATGCACAGGTGTAGAAGATCAAAGTTAGCTGACATGAACTGAACCTTGAGCTTCTGACTAAAAAGTTTACTCAAAAAATCTTACTGATATTTATTTCCAGTGTATGTTTGACAACCATTTGCATGCGTAAAATTTTTTAAAATTTCAATTAAACCCTAAAATCATCATGAAAAGTGATTCTTTAAGACATTTAAAGTGTTTTTCTTCTATCAAATTATGTATGTCTTTAACATTAGATATAGTAAATTTCTCCTCAACAAAAGCAATTATTAATGAAATCAATTAGTCTCTTAGTTAAGCCATACCACAGTTATAATGTACTTTGGCAGATTGTAAACCTAGATGTATTCTCAGCATGTTTGCAAAAGTCAAAATATATGGGCCCTTTTATTAACAGTCAGTATTGTGGTACATCCAAGGTTTGTTTCATAACCACAGTGTGATGGTCTGTGCTCTCATTGGCAAATCAATGATTAAACAATGTTTGCTAGACAATGCGACAGCCAGCTGGAAAGCAGCTTGTCCTGATGGACACCACGTTGAATATAAGTCAGCAATGTGCCCTTGGCATAAGGAAGGCAAGTGGGATTCTGGTATACATTACTCACAGTATTGACACTGACTAAGAAAGGTGATCCTACCCTTTTATTCATCACTGGGGAGGCCACACGAATCCTGTGTCCAGTTTTGGGCTCCTCAATATACAGTAGGCATGAACATAGTGGAGAGAGTCCAACAAAAAGCCTTAAGCTGCTGAAGGGACTGAAGCATCTCTCCTAAAACAAAAGGCTAAGAGAGATGGGGTAGTTCACCCTGAAGAAATGAAGGCCTCTGTGGTGGGTGTCTTATCAATGTATATATGTAGTTTAGGAATAGAAGAGAATGAGTAAAGACAGAGTCAGGCCGTTTTCGGTGTGGTCAGTGTCAGAACAAGAGGTAATGGGCACAAGCATCAACACAGGAGGTTCCCTCTGAATATCACTTTGCCACAGTGAGAGTGACAGAGTGCTAGATTAGAGCCACCCGGACATGGTCTTGGGGAATTGGCTCCAGGTGACTCAGCATGACCAGAGGGTTGGATCAGAAAACTGCAGAGTCCCTTCCAATCTCAGTCTTGCTGAGATTCTTTGAAATATATTTTAAAAGGTCCTGAAAAAGTATTTTTTAACAACTAATAATATAAATAGATGAGAACAATTTAATTTTATTATTTTTTCTTATTTATTGCAATGATAATGCCTGGTAATACCACAATTTAAATTGAAAAGACAGGCTTTGAAACATCAAACACACAGAAGGAAGTGATCATAAGTAATACATAATCCTGCCTTATTTTCCTGTTATAATACATAAAACTGCCTTATTTTCAACACATGGAACAGTCTTCTGCCAGAAAAGACACTGATATTTCAACTCATGAATTCCAAAACAGGTTAATAATTTTAGAGGTTTTTCTAAGCTTTTCCAACTGTTGCTGAACAGCAAAAACAATGTGTTGTAGGTCCCAGACAGGTTCTCTGTCTTGAGTGCTTGAGGATGACAGTCCTTTTATTTTATTTTATTTATTTATTTATTTATTTATTTATTTGAAATGGTTTGCGTTGGAAGGGACCTTAAAGATCATCCGGATCAACCCACCCTGCCAAGGGCAGGGACACTTCTCACTAAACCAAGTTACTCAAGGCCCCATCCAACCTGGCTTTACTACTGCCAGGAATGGGGCATCCACAACTTCCCTGGACAATCTGTTCCAGTTACTCACCACCTTCATAGAAAATTATTTCTTCCTTATATCTAATCTACACCTACTCCCTTTCAGTTTGAAGCAATTCCAACTTGTCCGATCACTACAGTTCCTGATGAAGAGTCCCTGTAGTGGTTTGGTCCAAGATACTCATTACTGTTTATCTTCTGTGAGATAAGAATTAGGAGAAACGCAAAGCAGGCACCAAACTTGAAAGAATATAAAGAAGTTTATTAACAGACCTAAAAGAGGGGAAAAAAAAATCATACCATACCTTCAGAACTCTCCTCCTCCCCCCACCTTCCTCCCTTCTCCCACTGACAATGTAAAAAGACAACCCTTGAGATGTTCAGTCTGTTTACCACTTCCATAATAACCTTGTTCAGTCCATCTTAGGAAGAGGAGTCTCTCTGCCTGCGTGTGAGTCCCTTCCCCCGACTTGCAGCTTTTCCCACAACTGCTTTTGAGGGTCCACTCTTGAAGTTTTTTGGGGTACAATTTTAAGGTTGAGCCGTTCAGAAACAAAAACTAGAGGCCCTTCTCCTTCCCTGAGAAGGAGAGCAAAGGGTCTTCCTCATCTTCATTGTTAGGACTATCTCTGGGAGCATCTCTAGGAACTGAGGTTTTCTCCTTTCCCATTTGGAGCAAAAGTCCTCATCTGGTCCATCTCTCCCTGTCCAAACTTCTCATGAAATTACAGCTGCGTCAGCATCTGCCTATCTCAGCGCAGGTGCTTTTGCTTATGAGTTGAACACTCCACCCCCCAGATCTTCATGGAATTACAACGGGATACTCTGATATATCATAGCTTCACAACAGAATTTCAGCTTTAAGCATCTCCTCTCTCTCTTCCCTCAGGTTTTCAGCTCTTCACAGCAATAAAAGGGTTAATCTCACCTAGGCCTTGCAGCTGGAATGTGGCTTATCACAGTGGAGAGTGGGGAGAGCTGAGCTGCTCCGGCTGCCCCCAGCAGCACTGTGGGGGGGGTTCCATGGATGGAACAGGTCCATCGGCTCCAGGATGGCCGTGGCCCGGCCTGGCCTGGCCTGAGCAGGGCCTGGCCGGGCCCGCTGGCCCCCACACGGGGCCCGCAGCCACCTGTGCCAGCGCCGGAAACGAGAGAGAGTGAGCTGTGGGGGGTTTGTCTATTCTTAAGTGTGGATCACAGAGGTGGTCACAACTTTAAGTGGCTTAAAGAATTGTCCATATGCAAACTGGCCAGCTGATAGGTTCTATCAGGTCCCAGAGGAAGCTGTAAGCACCCCTTAGCAAGGACATCCCTTCTGGGACTATGCTTGCTAACCTATCACAGTCCCTCTCCAGCATTCCTGTAGGCTCCTGTCACATTCTGGAAGCTAGTTGTGAGGTCTCCACGTAACCTTCTCTTTTCCAGGCAGAACAGGCCCAAATTTTTCAGCCTGTCTTCACAGGGGAGGTTCTTCATCCCCCTCTTAGCCTCGTGGTCTCCTCTGAACTTGGTCCAATGGTTCCTTGTCTTTCTGATGTTGGGAGCACCAGGCCTGTATGTGGCACTCCAGGTGGGGTCTCACCAGAGCAGAGCAGAGGGGCAGAATCCCTTCCCTTACCCTGCTGGCCACGCTGCTTTGGATGTAGCCCAGCATACAATTGGCTTTCTGGGCTGTGATTACTCGTTGCCAACTCATGTTGAGCATTTTGTCAACCCTCAAACCCAAGTTCTTCTCTGCAGGGGTCTTCTCAATCACTTGTTGGCCCAAGCTGCACATGTTACTCACAGAGAAAGTGGTACTACAGTTTTCGAAAAACAGGCAAGTGTCAGGTTTGTAGGATGAGTCCTCACTGCTACAGTTGCTCACCTAGTACACCAAGAACTGCTCTCGTCTGTGTGTGTCTCTCAGCAGTGAATGGGCCAAGCTTTTATCTGGGAATAGGCACTCTGAAAGAGGCTTCCTTTTGGAGAACACACACAATTTTCTATAATGAATTTCTGTATTGACTTAGAAATGTTAATATAGAGGTGCTTTACTCAAAAAAAAAAGATCATATGCACAGTTCTAGTCTGAAGGAAGTCCTTTGAACATTCAGCAGTTTTATTTAAAGTCACATGAAACATATTGAAAATGAGGAATGTTTGAGTATAAAGGAAAAAGAATGACTACTGGGTCTTTTTCCCACACTTTTGATGTAAACACCACTTTTATCATATTCTGCTCATGATACAAAAGCAATGACTAGGAAAAAAGCAGTGTCATTCATTGGACTTAAATCATTAAAGAATTCTTTACACTGTTCCTTTCAGCATGTCTGAGTCCCTTTGGGCAGCAATGATACTACAAATTCATATGTTACACAGCTGTGAAATTTTAGGAAAGTTATTTCTGTTTTATTCTAGATCCACTAAGATTAGGTTCATGTTTCTGATCAAATTATTCATAAGTTAAAAAATAGTTCCAGAAAGGATTTTCTTTAATGTAATTCATTATAATTTTTTAAAATTAAGTGTAGGCATTATGGCTATACATCTTAAGGGAATGAAATACGTACAACTACCGGATTTGCACCTAAACCATGTTGTAGTAGTGGAAAGATTAAAATGAAGAAAAATAATATAAACTCAAGGAGTAGTCTGAATATATATATTCTTTAAAAATAGAAATAGTGATTGATGTCAATCTATATGTGCAAATAAAAAAAAAATGCTGTTAAGATAGCAAAGTCTTACAAGCATATTACCATAAGCATAAAGAATGTAATTGTGTAATAGGTTCTTTATCAAACCATCACAATAAAGTCAACACTGAGAGGTTAATGGTGGTGCGGTCTGAGATCCTTGAGGCAAATCTAGTTTGAGTGAGAGACCAAACTGGTCCTCTGCAGGTCCAGACGTGAGCAAGAAGAGAAAAGTAACTGTTTCTATTCAGTCCCCCCATAATATTCTGTGTTCTCCAGCAGGCATGTTGCTCAAGGCCTGTGTAGCAGGAGCCCTAATCTGAGTAACAAATTAATGTATGCAAACCCTCTTTCACAAACAGGTTTTCATGCAAATGATCAGGGAACAAAGAAAGAAGACAGTGAAGCCATATTTATTTTCAAATCCAGGTGTAAGCAAAAAACTCAGGTATGTTATTTATTACAAGGGTGTCAGTTTAGCACCTGTCATCAGCACAGTCTTCCCTGCAAACAGCTCTCCTATCCACAATATGTGTGGTATCTTCTCCTCGACATTCCCATCTCCCAGACACGAGACCTGAAAAACGGAGCTTATTTAGGCAAACCACCAGAATTTATAAACATTGAAATACCCAACTATTAAACTGCATATGATAAGAATATAGAGGATAAAACCAATGGTGAAGAATAAAGTTTGAAACTAAGTAGGAATATTCCCTGATGTAAACTAAGGCAGGAAAATAGAGGGTTTTTTTCTCTAGCATTTTGAGATTTTGTATAAATTGATTCATGCAAAGTTAAAGAGCGGCAGAATCCAATGCCAGATAAAAGTTCTGGTAAATACACATCATCTTGGTTTAAAACTTTTAGAACATATTTGATTTGGAGAAAAGATATTGGAGCTTGTTTAAGCTATGTCTCATTTTCCATCATGAAATACTTGAAAGAGTCTTAAAATTAGAACTGATTAAAACTGCTGATTGCCCTACTACTTTTTTTTATTACAGTATTTTGTGTAAATGTCACATTAGGTCTTAAACTCCTGAATACTGGCAGAAATTATACATGTTCACTGTAGAAATTAAACATTAAGAGTTTTTTTGGGGTCATGTGATGGCTGGAGTAGGAGATTGGAATTCTTGCAGGTATTAAGACAGATATGGGCAGGCATTGACACCAGTCATGAGTTTATCTCATGGAAAAGGTTTATTGCAGAATACTGAAAAAAAACATGTGAAATAGAGTTTTTCATTGAAAAGCAAGTTAAGAATTTTTTTTTTATTATTTTTATGAAAGGGCATTTGTAACAAAGATCCTTGTTTTATGCCTAATATCTGACTTATTTTCTGCAAAAGAGGTCTCTGCAGTAATGATTATCCACACTGAGGTCATCTCAAGGGTGGAAGATGAGCACTGTTTTCAGAGTGATAGAACCGAGCCTGGCTAAACTATGATTGCTTCTTATCTGAGTCTGCTTTAATTTCAATCAGTAAGTTGTTTTACCCTTTTCCCTGAACAACGCTGAAGGTATGATTTTTAGAGATATTGAGCATTCAAACCTCAAACTTTTTTTCAATTAGCAGCTTTTTTTTTGCTCTATCATTCCAAAGCAGCATTTAATTAAAGATGCAATGTATAATAAAATACATTACAAAGGAGCTGAGTATATTTTAGACAAGAATCAAAGTAATGTCTTAAGCCAACTATTAAGTAAAAACAGATTCTGCTTCTTTGTGAAATGGAGGTGCTTGGGCCTATTTTTATATGTATTCAGATCTCATATGTTAGCCTTAGAAGATGTCAAGTATATGAATGGTATAAAGATATTTCAAACACACTCTGCCCAAAAAAGTAAGACAAATGAAGACAATAATAATTCCATTGTTGTTTCCAGTGTAGTAATCATATTGAAAAAATACCTGGAATATTATAATAATTCTAATAATAATACAACAAGAAAAACAACAATAAAAACTTTGTTTTTCAGTGGAGGTATAATTAGATTAGTCTTCATCAAAACTGAGTATGTACAACAGATTACTATCAATATATTGTCTTCTAATCTTACCATGTGGGATTTGTCATTGTGCCGAAGAATACTTCAAGATCATGAGTTCAATGGGGAGCAGAATGATGAACTGTGCTCATTCCACTCAAGGACATCATCTCACAAAAAAAACAGCAAATGGATTTCTTGTTGAGAATACCAAAAGGAAAAAGTGCATTTAATTTCTTATGGGATTTACTATGAAAAAGAAAGACAAAAGGGGTTTGATAATGGCCTGGAAAAAAAAGACATCAGAAGAGACCAAAACTAAAATGTTTATGCAAATCAACAATTCTTGCATGATAAGTAACTCTATATATTTCTTGTATCAACAAATCATACTTACTTGACTATGAACATGGAGAGTCAGAACAAAAAGACTCTGAGTATATTGTTGACAGAGAGAAACATAACTGAAATACATCTTCCAAATCAGATGGAAAATAAGTTTTTAGAAATTATAATATAACTGCATCTAAAAGTTATAGGAATTGTGAAATACTGTGTGGAATTTATTCTTTTCCTAGTAAGGACACTTAGAAAATAGAAACCGTTTTTTCATTCTTGAGCTCATTTAGTTGAATTCATTGTAGAGGAAGGAATTTGCCAAAACAGCTGCAGTTATCAATGAACATACCCTATTTTGTACTTAGGTTGCAGCAGCTTCCTACTCAAACCTTCCCTGCACCTGAAGCTGTGTCAACCCAGTGAAGCTAAATGTATTCTCTTAGAGAATATGGAGAATAATGTTGTGTCCAACAGTTTAAATTCTATCATGGAGTTCTGTTTGGGTGTCAACACGAGTAAATATTTAGACTTTACTAATGAAATTAGTCTTCTTGTTCACAGGAAAACAAGTGAAAATGACATGAAGAAGACTGAGATACTCAACAACTTCTTTTCCTTGGTTTTCATTGGTAATCACCTCTTCTTCAAGGCCCTGAACCTTAAGACAGGGACTGGGGGAAAGAAGATTGGAAGAGAAGATTGGGTTCAAGACCAGATGAGGAACATGAATATTCATACACAAGTCCAAGGGACCTGACAAGATGCAGCCCAGGATGTTGAGGGACCTGGCTGCTGTAATTGCCAAGCTGCTCTCCAATGTGTTTGAAAAAGTTATGGTAGTCAGGCTAAGTCCCCAGCAACTGGAAATAAAAGGGAAACGTCACACCCATTTTTTGAAAAGAAAGAAAGGAGGACTGTGGGAATTACTAACCAATCAGCTTCACCTCTGCTCCCAATGAGATCATGGAACAGATCTTCCTGGAATTTATGTCGAAGCATATGGAAGATAGGGCAGTGATCAGAGACAGCCAACATTACTTCACAAAAGCAAATCCTGCCTGACTAATCTTGTGACTATGTACAATGAAGTGACTTCATCCGACAGGGGCAAGGGAGAGCAACGCATGTAATCTACATGGGCTTCTGCAGGACCTTTGATATGGTCCTCACAATTCTTACACCTAAACTGGAGAGATATGGAGTTGATAATTGGACAGTTACATGGAAAAGGAATTGGCTTTGTGGTTACATCAAAAGAGTACAGTAAACATATCAAACTCCAAGTGGAAACCAGTGACAATTTGTGTCCCTCAAAAGTACATACTAGGACTAGTACTATTCAGTATCTCCATTAAAGGCAGAGATAGTGGAATTGAGTGCACCCTCAACAACTGCACCACACCAGGCTGAGTGGTGCCATTGATATGCTTAGGGAAAGAGATGCCATGCAGAGGGACTTTGACAGGCTTGGGAAGTGGGCCCACGAGAATGTCATGAAGTTCAGCAAGGCAAGGTGCAAGGTCCTGCACCTGAATGAGTCAATTTCCTTTATCAGTACAGACATAGTGATGTATTGCTTCAGAGCAACTGGCAGAGGAGGACTTGGAGGTACAGGTAGATGAAAAATTGGACATGAGATGGCAATGTCTGCTTGCAGCTCAGAAAGCCATCTGTATTCTGGGCTTCATCAAAAGCAGCAGGCCAGCAGATTGAAAGAGGTGATTCTCTGCCTCTACTTTGCTCTTGTGACACCCCACTTGGAGTGCTGCATCCAGCTCAATATAAGAATCACATGGACCTTTTAGAGGGTCTAGAGAAGGGCCATAAAAATTATCAGAGGGCTGGAACTCCTCTGCTGTGAAAAAAGGCTAAGAGAGTTCAGACTGGAAAAGAAAGGGCTCTAGGTAGACCTCATTCTAACATTTCATTATTTAAAGAGGGGCTTATAAGAAATATTGAGAGAGAAGTTTTACTAGAACTTGTAGTGACAAGACAAGCAGTAATGGTTTTAAACTGTGAGTAGATTTAGACTGGATAAAAGGAAGAGTTTTTTATGATGAAGGTGTTGAAACACTCGAACAGCTTGCCCACAGAAGTGGATGTCTCACAATTGGAAGTGTTCAAAGTCAGAGTAATAGGGCTTTTAAAAACCTGTTTTGGTGAAAGATGTCAATGCCTATGTCAGAGTGTTTGGACTGTATGATCATTAAAGATCCCTTCTAAACCAAAGCATTCTACAATTCTTTAGATTTTTAACACTTTTGAGACTTTACCACAAACAGTTAAACATTTCATATAGGGATATAATGTGTTGGTATGTAAGCATAAATAATTGCATTTCAGGTTTTTTACTATTTTATATGTTTTATGAGTTAGTATTTTAATATTTCCTTCGAAGGCACTGTAATTATATGTGGCCCTTCTTATTCAGTAACAGTAGATAGTACTTTCTCTGTTGGCAAGCAACTTGCTGAGTCGAGTGAGGGATCAATAGTTTGCTTACTTGTTTTGATGCAGTTACTAAACATTTTGGTTACTGACAATGAATTAACATTGTATGAGGTATATACATATTTAGTTGTGGTTTTTTTTTCATTTTTTCTATGTTGTACCTTATCCACTTCCACAGTCTCTTTGTCTCAAAATCAAATGTCCTATTTCTGTTGCAAAAAGTAAGATGGATGATTTACATCTCATACATAGCAGTCAACAGAGTTCATTTCACTTAGAAAAAGGTTTAAATGTACTAACCATATCATGTGATTCTGATGTGGTCTCAAGGGAATAATCCTTGCTGTCAAAATAACAGTTATTAAAAATACAACACACACTGTGTGCACAAAAAGAGCAAGAAAGGAGGCCTGCTATTTCAGTACCTAATGGATGTCAGAATTTTCATTTGATTGGTACATGAAAGAAATCCTTCTTCCAAGATGAAATTTTATTTTATTTTATTTGCATATTTTCTTAATTATTTCACTCTTTTAAATCCTACATGACTTCTAGGACATCTTGGAAACCATGATCTCAGCACATCATTCTAATTATGTGATCACTTGGCAATTTTTCATGGTAAAAAGGTCAGCTGCCTTCACAGACTAACACATACCTTTGCGCTATTTGTTCTGGCACTATCATGGTTTTCTGGAAGATTAAATTAGTTTGGATCGGGTTTCATAACCATTCTGCTGTCATGCTCACTACAGAGAAACCAGCTACTGATTATCACATCCACCACCTTGTCTCTTTGTTTACTGAGCAGTAGAGTCAACTGCATGTCATTCCACACCATGATGTGACCCTCAACAGCTTCTGGAAATTTGAATGTTTGAATCTCACTGCTCTACATTGCCTGCAGATGTCAGGGAGAACTGAGATTTGTGACACAGTCACTTCCTGCTATGGTTTGAAGAAGCTTGTCCCCCTCCATACCCTGGTTGGGTGGACACAGTCCTGTGATGGTGCCATCCTTACTGACCTGACCACATGAGCTCTCACACCGCCTTTTGTGTATGTCAGAGAGGAGTGCCATGCATTCAAGACGCTTCTTAACAGTAAGACAGTTTCTTTCCTTATTCTGTCTCTCTTGAAGAACTTGTGCCTGTACATAACTCAGAGCAGTTGTGCTAGCTGTTCTGCCATACCTTGGTTTTTCAAAAAACATCCCAGTTTTGTGGCTGGAGTTCTAGTCACATCTGCTTTTTTTCCCAGGTTCATATATTTGTGGGCATGTATTTGAGGCTGGTTCCTTTCTATCCTGTTTTATCATTCTTTGGGTCTTTCTTGTTGCCATTGCTCTTCACCCTCTGTTTTCCACCCCTTTCTACTGTTTACCTCTTAGCTGTGGTCTGCAGTGTCCTTCCTCCATTTTCCTAGTGTAAAACTCTTCCAACCAGGCTGGCCTGCCTCTTGAAAAAAGTGCTCTTTCCCCAGTTTGCCAGAGCTATTACATCTCTCTGTGACAGTCCTTGATTCTCAAAGGTTGTGTGATCATAAAAGCCAAGACCTTGATGTTTACACCAGCTTTGATAACAACACTGGTGGATGACAATCATACACTGATAAGAATTATGTATTCCCTTCAGCTGCTGTCAGGACACTGAACCTAGTAGGAGCTGAGTGACAGAAGGCTTAGCCTGGAGGCACATCAGATCTAGCTGAGAACAAACCCTTCAACAGCACCAAGAGGAATATGTGTGATGGTACTGGGAGTCTTCATTTAGCTGGGGAAAAAGTACCTGGTCTTCTGATCTGAATTATTCACTAGGGAGTTTTACTGTTTCCTGAGGACTTGGATCTGGGATATTTGTGATTCCGTTGATGGTTTTCCAGGCTGGTTTTGTTCCTATGGAAAAATGACATTAATTTTTAATACGGATTTTCTTTAAAAAGAAGCAGAATCTCAAAATGGGTTGAACATACCTGTAGATGAGAATAGGGTCTACTAATGCAGCATTCTGACAATTATTTTTGAATTGCCTGAAATGGTATTTCCCGTAATGTTCTCCATTGTTCTCCTGGAAAATTCTGCTTTCAACCCTAAACTGAAATGAGCTGAAATCAAAACCAGTTTAAATTAGCAATAGAGTACTGCTGTAAATGAAAGGAGGTAAGCCTTTTGTTCTGCTGCACATTATGTGTTGGCAGAGGCATTTCCAATAGTTTCAGCAGACAGAAAGTTACCAAAGTCACACAAATATTCCTAAAAATTCTACCTAGCTTGTCTACCAAGATTGAAAAATATATTTGATTGAAGAAATATATTTTATAACAGTGCAATCTAATAGTTTGACAATTCTTACCAAATGATGACATAGACTATACGAAACATTAATATGAAGGAAAACACCTTTATGTCACACAGTCTTATTTAAAAATATAAGATCTGTGGATAAAAGTTGAGGGCGAAATACCTAGGCTTAAAATTGACCAAATTATTAGATTCACCAGCTTTTGTTCTTCTCCTCCAAGTCTGTTATTTGAGTACATCTTCCAAGCTGATGTAAGTATTTATCACCCACACCCACATATCTGGAAGAAAACGACTCCCTGGCAACATGGATGTTCTAATGATCAAGGAAAAGCTCTTCAATAGAAGCAGATCACTGATACATAATTATGATGCTAGGAAAAATTGCATTTTAATGAAGTTGTTATAATCCAGATTATGTCATGGACGAAAGTGGCATTAAGGATATCTTAACTATGTAATTTTCTGGGAGTACATCTTTGGGCGAAAAAGTCCTGTTGGTGAATCACAGAAGAAATGAGAGGAATTTAGGGAGTAGATAATATGGGCTGAAAACAGTTTTTTAACTAAACACAAGCCCTCTTCCTTTCTAACCATATTTTCCTTAGTATTGCCAGTTTTTATGAAGAAAAGAAGCAGAAAAACCTAGAATACACTGTTAAAGCAAGAATGTCTTTTAATTGTAAATTAAACAAATTTTATTGGAATTTTTTTTCATGGGACTGTTTAATTGGAAAGTGAATCCATGTAAAATTAGCTACAAAGGTTCTGTAATTTAGAACATGAAGACATATCATGGTCCTATGGCCAAAATTTGAAGATTAAGTTTGAATAGGAAAAAAAAGCTCAGGCAGCATCAGCATTAACCCTCCAATACATCCCCTCTGAGGGACCATGTCCATGTGTGACCCATGCCAGGGCAAGATATCCCCAGTGGGCTTGTGAATGATCCATGCTGGGGGAAGGACATCCCTAATGGATCAAAGCAGCATGAGAGCCTGACTGAGAGTAAAAGTAGTCTTCAGACAAACAGCCTTACTGCCTACTCTGCCTGCTGCCTAAGCTGCAGGCATAACCTGCAGACAAATTGCAGAAAGTTTTATAAATGGGGAAGGGACAAGTGTTTATGTAAGTGTTCATATAAATGTTTATGATCATGGTTTACTTTCCACAGTTACTGAGTCAGTGACTGGAGGTTTGCATTGGCTGTCAGTAAGTAAAATAAATTCTCCAGCTCTAGACTGCTTTGCCTGCAACTGATGATGGAAGACACTGATTCAAATGTACAACTCATTCTGAGATTGTTACAGGTATGATTCTGTGAGGTACCAGAATTACTGGCTGCTTTTGAGAAGCTGAAAAATTTTAAAGTCTCTTATCAGATAAAGCAGTCAATTTCTCAATTCAGGTTTCCCTTTGTCTCTTTCTGATTGGTCAGGAAAACATCCAGTCAAAAAACTCCTTCAAAGTTGAAGTGTCTTGTGTGAAGGGCTTCCACCTCCACAAGACACTAATTTTCCAGTAAAAATATCTATTATAAAAGTATTCCAAAGTAGATGTAGTCATAGACACACGTCTTTGGATAACAGGATCAAAAGATCCTGTGCTGAAGCATGGGTTAAAGACAAAAAGAAGAGATTGATCTTAACAGACACATGCCAAATAAAAAATGTCCTATAGAAAGCAGATCTGTTGTCTTTAAACATGATTCTCACCAGCTTAGAGAAGCTGTTTCAATTTTCAGTTGCAATAAAATGGAAAGGGAAAGGGAAGGGAAGGGAAGGGAAGGGAAGGGAAGGGAAGGGAAGGGAAGAGAAGGGAAGGGAAAAGAGAAATTAAAGGACAAATTAAAAGAGAAAAAAGGGAGAAAGGGAAAGAAAAGTGAGAGAAAGAAAGGAAGAAAGAAAAAGAAAAAGAAAGAAAGAAAGAAAGAAAGAAAGAAAGAAAGAAAGAAAGAAAGAAAGAAAGAAAGAAAGAAAGAAAGAAAGAGAAAGAAAGAAAGAAAAGAAAGAAAGAAAGAAAAGAAAGAAAAGAAAGAAAGAAAGAAAGACCAATAATGAACCATGGAATTAAATACATAAGCTGAAGCTGGTAAACAGCTGTGAAAGGTCTCTGATGATGACATTAGCAGACCAGTTTGCTGAGTGACTGATCAAGTGACACAAAGTAATTCAGAACCACACTGAGAAGTTATATAATGAGTTACTATGTGAATAAAGGGCATACTGTGTTTTTCATATCATATGGAGATCATCAGTTTAAGATAATAAAGTTCTACTTTTATACAACTGTAAGTGAATAAAACTTCACACAATAAAGATATTCTGCAATGAAAAATAAAAGCAATTATTTGAGAAAATTAAAAGGACAGCCAAATAGCCTTCTTTACTAGGTCTACTATGGCATCACAAAGATTAACATTTTATGACTGTTGCTTATGCATAAAGTATTTTTAAATATTTATATGTATATATAATTTTATATAATGAAAATAATTTATCTTATATTTTGGCTAAGTTCAAACCTTGATATAAATATAATTTATTTCAATTATTATTTTAATAGAAATTTATGAGAAAAGAAGTGAAAAATCAGTAGGTTGTTAATACATAAAAACAGGCTGTAAGAAATAAAGTCTAACCCGAAAGTATTTGGATTTTTAAAGTCAAATATTGACAACTAAATTAAAAGTTAAGCAAAATCTTGGATTATATGTATACCTATTGTCCTTAAGTGCAAGGGCACAGGTGAAATAGTTGCCAATAGATATTGGGAAATGATGTGAAATGTTATTCCATCACTTTTTTCTGAAGTTTTGCTTCCTTTTGAAAGGTTCTTATGTATGGGTTAGTGCTACTGAGTTGTGTTTGCTTCTTTCAGTTCTTTTTTCTGTGCTGCTAATTTAGAGAAATTTATCATCTATTGATTATTGATATTCTAATCAAGAATTAGATATTCTAATCAGGAATCCAACAACAGGATTTGTTGGCTGTGGAAGCTGTTATACTACAGGAGGAAAGGAAGGGAAGGGAAGGGAAGGGAAGGGAAGGGAAGGGAAGGGAAGGGAAGGGAAGGGAAGGGAAGGGAAGGGAAGGGAAGGGAAGGAAAAAGGAAGGGAAGGAAAAAGGAAGGGAAGGAAAAAGGAAGGGAAGGGAAGGAAAAAGGAAGGGAGGAAGGAAGGAGGTTAATTTATTTTTCCAGTGCTCTTCTGATCTTTATTGCAATTAAAATATATTTCTAGGACCATATACCACAAATATGGTTTCAGTATGTAGCGGGTTCAGTTCGTATAATTGGGCAGAAACACCAATTAAAGATTGAACCCTTGGAAGCAGTTGTGGGGAAAGCTGTAAGTCAGGGGAAGGGACTTTCCCATGTGAGCAGAGAACCAACCCAGGCGGCTGTCTGGCTGTGACATTGAAGCCATGAGAGAGCTGTTTCTTGTGGAGATGTCTCCATAGCATGAGCAAGAGAGACTCCTCTCCCTAAGTGAACTGAAAAAGGTTACTATAGAGGTGGTAAACTGAAGGAAAATCTCAAGGGTTGTCCTTTTACATTGTCAGTGGGAGAAGGGAGAAAGGTGGGGGGAGGAGAAGTGTTCTGAAGGTTTAGTTTGACATTTTTTTCCTTTCTTTTAGGTCTGTTAATGAACTTCTTTATATTCTTTTAAGTTTTGTGCCTGCTTTGCTTTCTCCTAATTCTTATCTCACAGAAGGAAAAAAGTAAGTAATGGATATTTTGAACCAAACCACTACACAGTATCTTGACCAGTGCTTAATATTTGGTGTCTTTGCATGTGTTTTTTAGAATTATTTTTAGTATGGGTATTGCTTTTTTCTTCTTCTTTTTTTTTTTTTTTAATAGCTAACAATGTTCCTATTCTCTTCTAAGTGAGAACACATTGTATGCAAAGAAGTCTGCAAGGGAGACTAAGCTCCTTATGGCTTTGCAAATTTACAAGAGATTTGCAGTTTGAATTGGTACTTTGTTTTCTGGCATCTATAGATTGAAAGAATGTAAAAGAAGTAATCTTCAAATATGATCATGAAATTTTCTCTGTTGGTTGTTCCTTTTCATTTCATGAACAGAATAATAAAGACTAGGGACTTAGCTCTGAGCACAGGTCATTTGTTAATCAATGCTTGGAAATTAAAAGGAGTGAGGCATTTGTGTCCAAGTCATCTTCTGGAGTAGAATTAGAATGGAAGAATCCATGTAACAATAAACTATGAACTGAGGTCCCTCCATATAGGAGTAATCTTTCAAGCCGTTTATAAACTTGCAAGTCCCAGTTCTACAAGTCGTACTGAAGGTAAGTTGCATAGATTAGTCATTCATCATTCAGTAAGGAGTACTCAGTGGATGAAAGGAGCAGTGAAGATGTTATGTCTTACCCCATCATAGGAGTTTTATGCACAGCAGATATCTGAAGCAGAGAGCCACATATGATAAGGTGTCCAGATTTTGCCATCCATGCAGTGCCAACATGACTGAAACTGGTTTCATGACTGAAACCAACATGACAGTCAAGGCAGTGACTCTCTATGGGTTACTTAATAGCAAACCATGGCATTCAGAAAATGGCTACTGCACAGAAAAACCTTTTATAGATGACTTAGTCCAGTGGCTTTGAAATGGGAAAGGTTCTCAGGAAGTTATGGATTGTCCCTGGACACAGCAGCAGTGACTGCCATGACTTCTAGAGCCTTCTTGAAACAGAAGCAGAAAATAATGCAGCAAACATCATAAATTACTGGCCCATCTTCCCATATTCTTCTTTTCCCTATACATACCTTTAAAGATCTTCCTTTTCATTACATAAGGGTATTTGAATTGCACCGAGCTAAAGAACAAAATCTCCTGTATGTGGTATTTGGAATGCCAGGCCTCTTTGCTTCCACTGTGAGATGACCAAACATGGAAACAAAAGCAAAGCAAATATTCCCCCTACCTCCTGCCTCTTGTGAAAAAGGGAGGATGACATGAAGATTCTGAGTATGTGCTAAAACCTGGTGTCTGTTGATTGTTTCTCTCTCTTTGCTCTATTCAGTACTGGCAACTCTTAGGTGAGGGGGTGTCACCTGGTTTCCACCAGCTGCAGGGACAGGATGCTGGTGACAGCAAGTTTCAGGCAGTACAGAAAGAGGGTGACATCTACTGGAGAAGTCACCACTGGCAGAATCCTGCTGCTCTGCTACTGAACATAGTCAAATTTTCTGTCTAGATAGGAAGGAATTAAAACATGTGGAAGGAAAGGAGCAGCAGCCATGTGAGGGAGCGATGAACAAGGTAAGCAAGCAAAGGGCCTGGGCTTGTGTGAAAAAAGGAATACATAATCAGCAAAGCAGGGCTTAAGCAGAGTCATCTCAAACATTTACATGTAAGCAAGTGACTCATGGCATCATTATCGGGTAAACCCACAGAGCTTCTCTGTAAATCATCACGCTGAGATGCCTTTTTGAAGTGCCTCTACATGGTTGAAACATTTAGAATAAACATGAGGAATTAGAGATCTGTGTGGAGTTGCAGCGCTATGCGTTACTCTGTTGGGATCACAGAAATGTGATGGGATTACACAAATTACTGGAGTACTACAATATATGGATACAGGGTTTTTAGAAAGAACTTGCTAGAAACACAAGGATGGACAATTTTCCTTTATGTGTGAGAGCAGCTGGAGTGCAAGGAGTACTGTCTGGGGATGGATGATGAGTCAATGAGAGCTTTTGGGTAAGGGTATAGAGTTGAAGAGTATGGGGGACATCATAGTGGATGTCTGCCATGGACTGCTTGGTTAGGAACTAAAATAGAGGAGACCTTCTTCAGACAGCTGGAAGCAGTCTCACATTCACAGGCCCTGATCCTCTTTGGGGATTGAACCAGCTCAATATCTGCTGGATGGACAGCACAGACCATAAGCAATCTGGAAGGCTCCTGGAGAGAACTGATGACAACTTCCTGATCCAAGTGATAGAGAATATGAAGAGAGGCTTTTTCTTAAGGACTGCATAGCCACCTAAAAAGGAGGGGCTTGTTAACCTTTTCACAAATACAAAAACCCTTCTTCTATCTGTATATCATAACCTTTTTTTTTTATATTTATCTCTGCCTTCTGTTAAAGAATTAGTTACTTTCCCTTTAGATATTACCAGATTTTATCTGTCAAATATGCAGAATTTTGGAAACAAATCAGCAATTTATATGTGTGCCACAGAGTGTTTTTTCATCCTCATGACAATTTCACTTGACAAGTAAAGACAAGTAAAGACAGACTAAAGACAACTAAAACCAGATTGTACATTGTCTAAATATTTCAGGGTCTGCTTTATTTTGTCACTGTATTCAGTATGCCCCTTTATTTACATTTATTCAGAAGCGGAATACATATTTTTGTCTCATGATACTTGAACAGAGAAAAAATATGGATGTAATCAATGTTGACACTGGAATGCACACATGATAATTTTGTCTCATAATTAGTGTTTTTCTACTTGAATTCTGTCACTAGCCTCTATGTGGTACTACAGATACAAAATTCATTTCCATCTGAAGTTCTGTCAGGAAAACAAGTTTATGTGTTGAGCCATACTCCAATTCAGTTCTGCAAGAGATAAAAGTTATTTCAGGAATAGTAAAAAACCTAACAGGATAAAAACTCAAGAGTTTAACTCACTTACCATATCTAAATGAAAAACAGGCAACCTTTTTCCACTTCAGTAGCATCTAATTATGACTGAAATTTCCCAGGAAACAAAAATACCAGGTGTTGAATAGTTCTTTCATTTAGTGGAAAAACAGATCAACAGATCAACCAGGAGAGGTGTTCCTGAAAATAAATTATCTCTTTCACCAAGAACATGATCATCTTGGAAAACATGTTTGAGACAATGCAAAAGAAAGGGCTCAGTGTTGAGGAAAAACAATAATATAAATAGTCTTTCATGGTCAGGTTGCAGGAATTTAACACAATCCTGAAAATTCCCAAAGTTGTAAAATTCCCAGTTGTCATATAATAACTTAGGAACAGGATATCCCCTTGATTTCTGGGTTATCCACAATCTCCTTGGAGCCTTCTCTTCTCTAGGATCTAGCTCTCTATCTCTCTCAGCCTGTCTTCATAGGAGGGGTGCTCCAGCACTCCAATCATCTTCAGAGGGCTTCAACACAGGTACTTCTTATGCTGGGACCCCAGAGATGGAGGTGTCTCTGGGGAGACCCCACTGCAGGTGGGGTCTCACCAGAGCAGAGCAGAGGGGCAGAATCCCCTCCCTGGCCCTGCTGCCCACGCTGTTTTGGATGCAGCCCAGGACACATTTGGCTTTCTGGGCTGTGAGTGTCCATGGCTGGGTCATGTGCAGCCTCTCACCCACCAGCACCCCCAAGTCCTTCTGGGCAGGGCTGCTCTTAATCCATTCATCCTGCAGCCTGTGTTAATACTGGGGATTGCCCTGACCCAGGTGCAGTACCTTGCACTTGACTTGGCTTGGAACTTCATAAGGTTCCCATGGGCCTGCTTCTGGAGCTTGTCAAGGTCCCTTTGTGTGGCATCCTGTCCTTAAGGCTTCTCAACTGCACCACTCAGCTTGGTATCCACTACAGGCTTGCTGTGGGTGCACTCAACCCCTTTGTCTATGTCACTGATGAAGATACTGAATAATACTGGTTTCAATACAGACCTGTGAGGGACATCACTTGTCACTGATCCACATCTATGCATTGAGCCATTGAGCTCTGGATGCAACCGCCCAACCAATCCCTCATGAACCGAACAGTCCACCCACCAAACATGTATGTCTCTGATTTAGAGAGATGCACTGGAGAAGGAAGAGGATCTGTCAATAAAGAGAATATGAGAAGCTTGGTAGACTGTCCCTTTAGTGCATGACCTTCATGCAATGCAGACTCTTTTTCCTCCTTTTTTGTTCTGTGATCATCATGGTTTAACTATATTCCAGGTTCTTAGCCTTACTCTTACGTTGTTTCATTGTCTTAAAGGATCTGCCTTGTCATCAGACAGAAAGTGAGGACGGCTTGCTTTGTTGATGGGGGCATATCATACTTTAAAATGTGTAACAAATAATTGGGCCTCTTGATGAGGCTCTACAAGTCCCTGCTTGTATGGTTTTATCATACAGAATCTGAGGATGAAAAGCTTGCAACAGGGTCTGACCTAGACAGATCATGCTGTACAATGGGTTTTTTATGAGGTGTTTCCTATCTTTGATAAGTGTTTACATGATGTTTGCATTTTTCAGCAAATCCAGTTCTCCCTTTCCTCCTCCTGGCAAAAGGCAGGACCCCTCTGTTCCAGGTTGGAGTATTTATTACTTGAATTTTTTAACTTCAAACCAGAAGTACCTTCATCAGCATCAAATATGCCTTCTACCCTGGTCAACTAATACTGGAGCAGCAATTTTCCTTGATGGATGCCTCTTAGCTGTACTTTCAGCATGCAGTTCCTGTATCCAAGCTTTTGGTGTCCAGCTAGGTTGACCATCCCACTTCTCAATGTTGGCTCCAGTCACACAGGAGGAATCACAGTTACACACAGTGTATGTCATCAGTACCCTCTCCATTGGGCAGAGGAAGGCTGACTTAATAGTTGAGACCTTGGCTGGTGTGCATGAAGAAGGCCTATCCTTGAACTGCTCAGACAATATTTGGTTCAGTTTCTCTACAGTCAAGGTACAAGGTCATCAGAAGGCAGTGAGATTATCCTCATATTCTTGGCGTTGTTTGGGCAATCTACCCATAGATTCTGTGTCTATCCAGCTCATTATTACCAGTCTGTTGGCATACGATACCACTGAAGTTCTTTTAAACTTTTGCCACATGGACTGCATGGCCCAGACTTCATCCAGGCTTTTGGATACCTGGCGGTTATTGAGACTATTGTAGAGCATCTCCACCTCCAGTAATTCCCTCAAGTACTGGATACCTTCCTCAGTATTAGTTCATTTAGTTTAGGAATTTGCAGGATCTTCCTTGAAGGGATACCTGTCCTTCACACTTGAAAAGTAGCTGAGGACTCATGCTCTTTTCCCAATCTCTTCATCAATGGCTTTATCCCTAGCAAGGAATCCCAGCTGCCAGGCTTTCTTACCCTTTAATTCTTGACTATTGACACCAATATCACAGCTTTGGATTAGTCAACTCAGCATTTCTTGCCTAGTTGACAGCTGAAATATTTTCACATGTCTCAAAGCTCACTTAAGAACAGGAATTGAGTGGTTTCTCACTTAATATTTCAGTTTCTTCCTCCTCCTGTTTTTGTGACTTCTTTGCTGCAGAACAGACTGTGTCTTCTCTTTATATCTCCTGCTCTGTCTTCAAAGAAGCCTCTTCATTCCTTATTAAACAAGCTGACCTCATTTGCATTGTTTCTTTTTAATTATAGGGGCAACTGATATAGCGGAGGGCTGAGTCTCTGGTTTAGCCATAGTGTCTGTTGATATTTTTCAGCTTCAGAGACCTTCATTCTTGGAGGTGCTTACAGTATTGATCAGTGTTTGGTAGGTACTGGTCAGGCCTCAGCACAGTGCAGTAAAATGTGCTTCTTTGAAATAGCCAGGGCATCTCTTTTCAAACATATTATTGTCAGCATTCTGCACTTGTTCAGGAAGGAAGATCCAAATAAGGGGAGGAGCTTTCCAGATAGCTGCCCATATTCTCTGACATGTCCTCCCACCCATACCCACACTGCCAAGGGGCCTAGGTCATATTCCTAAATAGTGTGTTGAGCTTTAGAAATCCAAACCAATATTCCTAAGAAACACCAATAGAAGTATTTTGACTAGTCAAGGATTGCCAGGATGCTGAGAATTTATTGTAATGTGGGAGAAAACATCACAAAATGTGGCTAAGGTGCCATTCTGTATTTCCTAAAAAACCCAAATGAAAACCACCTCTCAAAGAAAGAATGATAATTATGTAGTTGCTAATCGTATCCATCAGATGATCATTGAAGTACAATAGTGACTTCAGTATAGAGCCAAAATACCAGATAAAACCAGAGTTTTAGCAATAAATCTCCCAGGCAAAGCCTCACTAAGCTCCACAGAGCACAGGAACTGCAAAAGCCAATCTTTATAATAGACAAGAAAAAAACAAAGAGCATCACATAAGCTAATATCAAGAACAGATGAATGAATACAAGCAACCATTTACAGATATAAATCCCTTCTCATTCACTCTAGTCAAATCTGTTATTATCTCAAACCCTTCATGCCCTATGTTGGCCACCAAAATAACTGCAGTTTACACCTGGCCAACAACTAAGCACCACAGAGCTGCTCACCTACTCCTCCTCTCCCCAGCAGGATCAGGAGAAATGAAGTCACAGGTTGAAGCAACTACACTTAATTACAAAAAAAAAAATTAAATGCACACGTGGAATTTATGTCCCAGACCTATAATCTAAAAGACCCAGTATAACAGAATAGATGGATAGATAAATGGAATGAAGAGGACTTAATATGATCATGAATTGCAATAAGCCAAATACATGATGACAATACTCTTGTTAGGAACCTAAATGCCACAAACATCCATATGTGATGTGAGTAAACACAATAGGGTATGAAAATTAGTGTCATTGATACCAAGAAAATATGTCTTTCAGATAATTGAAGGCCCTAGAATAGCAGTTTAGAATGAAACATATTTGCTCTTCAAAAAAACATGTAATGAATGTTAAAAATTACACAAAAAAACCCCTCAGCTCTTGACACTGTGGTACATTGCCCATCTTGAAAGCTGTGCAGTACAGAATAAGTTATCTAGAATTATTTTAGCACTCTGTGGGTTGATAGTTATCTAAGATACCTTATATTGTTCATGGGGATGTTACAATGTTTTATTAGTTACTGCCTATAAATTCTATTAAAGACTTGTAGCAAGAAGATGCCACAGAAATAAAAACTACTATTTTAAAATGAGTTAGAATTTTATGTACCATGGAAGTTTACTCTGTAGAATTTTTATTATCTGTATGATTTCTTATTGCTGTGAAACAAGAATGTATTTTACAATAGATAAGCCCATCTACATCACAATAATTAAATAAACATATGTTGTATTCAGAGTTACACTGAATTACATTCAATTTCATACTATAGTATTTTCTTTGATTCTCTGGCTTTCAATGAAGACAGCTCTAGCAGAAAAAAAAAAAAGAATCAAGATGTCCTTCTACTGCAGATTTTTTATTGGGCAGTTTAGCATTATATTATTTTATAATACTCGGGACTTTTATTTTGAAATATAACATTCAGCTAACTGAACCACAGCTTGCTAGTTCTAAGAAAATGATTGCTCGTTCCCAAAGTTTATTCTGTATTTTACTAAATAAAACTGTGGCAGGACATGTGTACCTGCTCTCTACCACCGATGGTTGGTGCATATGCAAAAGATAACCCAGGCGGGTCACTGGGTCACATGGGGTCATCTCTGGTGGCAAAGGGCTCAGGCCCCCAGCTAAGAATCAACATCTTAGTCTGGAGAACAAATGTGGGAAGAGATGAAAGAAAAATAAGTATTATTGACCAAAAGACACAGTTCTTATGTCTATACAAACCCACACAATTATCATGGAGGCAGAAGTCTCCTACACACACCCTGAGAAGCCTTCTACCCACACGCCCTGAAAGCATGTGAGACTTCTACCTGGAGCCTGGACACAATGCTGTGGTTACTTTCCTGAGAATTGAGAGAAAGAATTTCGATGTGTGCTCCATCAGGAATTGGATGGTAAGAAACATTGGATCCTAAGTTATATTATTTCTTTGCTAGCTGTAAAATTAATAGGTACCTTTAACCCTGTGTGTATAATACTAGTTGTCCTCTTTTTTGTCTTATTCCTGTGCAGTCTGTTACTACATAGTAAAATAGTCTGTTTTAAGTCTTATGGCTGCTAGTTTTGTGTCTATTAAATAAATAATTCATTATATAATAGACTGAATCAGCCATTATTAAAGACTTGAATGAGAGTTAGTCTTGGGGTGCTGGCCATCTCAATAACGCGACTGTCTGCTGCCAGAGGCCTGGGCAAGAGGCACGGGCTTATTTAAACCCATTATTTAAATCATCCATTCATAACACACGCTCATTTGATAAAAAGGATATAAAAATATTCTGTCCTAGGAGGGATTTTATGGTTTGAGTGAGATATGCAGTAAAACAATTCTTTCCAAATAAAAGGTAAACTGTGGCTTTACAGTAAGCCGCATAAGTAGAATAATGCAAGAGTAGCATTGGATAGCTTATAGTAGTCTTGGATAGCTTTTGCTCCTGAAATAGTCTGCATTTTGATTCCTGACCAGGTGTGAGAGAGAGATTCTTGACTCAGGCCTCTCCTCAGCCCACCATACCTCTGTGATCTGCCTACTATTTACACAGAAGGAAAACTATGCTTCTGCAAGAGCTGCTTTTGCTGTTCGTGTTATTAACCAAAGCACCTTACTGTTCAGACTAAGACTTTGCAGAAGAATGAGTGCCTGACCATATGCAAATAAGCATAACAGGACTCTACAATCCACCACATTGGGCATGGGCTAAGAGTTTCAATACCTACCCAAAACTTGCTCAGACCTCTTGTCTTTATTTTTAGTTGCGATTTTTACTGTCCAGAGCAAGAATTTTGTTAAAGGTTTTAGTCATGCTGTGCTGGCATTTATATTGCAGTCAGACTAATTCACAAGTAGCCATAACTTTGCTAACTCTGGTTAATATTGGGATGGGACACAATAATTTTCAGATTCAGATTTTGATTTGAGATAATTAAGACATGGAATTCATCTATCACCAGAATCTACAAGGTATCAAAATGCTTTCCTTGTATCTGAAAATATAAGTACCCTAACATTTTATTCTTCTCTAATCTTATAATTAAACATTTTCTTGAACTGAGGATGTAGAGTCTGGAACAGAAAAAAATTTATTTATATGACTCTTGCTAGTCACTTTATGAAGGGATTTTAATATGATTTATGATTTATAAGGGCTACCTTGTGCACTCTTAAAGTACAATTATTACCAAAAGGCATAGAACCATTGAATTCAGAACAAATTCATCTAAAATAAGAATTCAGGCTATTGTTAAAGGTATGGGATTTTAAGTAAATAACATCAATAAAAAAATGCCACAGAAGAAAAAATAGCAATAGGAAGCACATGTATAGGAAGCATTTGAAATTTCAGTATGTAAATCAGCCTAGTGTATGTTGAACACACTCTCATTGAAATGATTCCACTATCATGGTATTCAGTACCAAGTGAAATACATCACCAATAAGAAAATAATGCATCTTTGATTATATATCAGTGTAGAGCTGCAACTGTTTCCTAGAGTTAAAATACTTATCAATAAATTAAAATTGTGCAGGAGTACCAGAAAATTGCTCCAACACAAAGGGTACAAAAAAATGCAAATGTAATACTTAGTACAGATTTGTTGTAATAGTTTAAGGTGAGCCAGAACATGAAACGGATAAATGTTTAATGTAACTTCAACTTTGTTTTAAGATTTTTGATAAAAAAACACTAAAAAAGCTGTTAATGTCCATTTCTTCTTGTCAAATGGAGTTTTCTGGAGTGTCACATAAGTATACACCTTGCGGAGGTTCAAGGAATTGCATATGTTTCACTTACAATGAGTTAGAATTTAAGAGGTGACAAATACTAACCACATTTTCCTGAGCACAAAGAATGTGTTATAATTTCAAAGAGAAAAACTGTGTTTTCAATGGAACACTACTTCTAAAGCAACCACTAACAGATAGTGGAGAAAGAAATAAAATAAAGGGTATGCAAAATTTTGTTTCAAGTAAAAGATTTAAATTTGCATGATTTTACTTTTATGAACTTTTTATACTTATCTATTCTATCCAACGACTTTCTGGCACCTACCAGAATGTCTTCCATATAGATGCTTTTCTTCTTTGTTCCCAGGGATTCTTTTGCTTTAGTTTCAGTGTGTCCTGAATTCACAATTTCTGTTTGGGGGACTGTTGAAAGGTAAGACATCTGAGAAAAAATAAAGATGAGACAAAAAAATTACCCAATGAAAATAAAAATAAGGCATTCTCACAATAATTCTGTGCCAACTTCACTACTGAATATCCCATCTAAAATCCTTCTCCAAAATAAATACAGAATAAGCTTTAAAACTGTTTCTATATGATTTTTTCTGATTCCATGCTCCTCTACTTCTCAAAAATAATTGCTCAGAATAGAATAAAAATTGATATTGTAACATCAGCATTGAAATGGTACAGGGCATCTGAAATGAAAGAGTACACCTCCCAAAGAGAATGACCTAGGCAACAATCCTTCAATCAATTCATAACTAATTTGCTCAAGCAATTGATTTTCAGCAACTAGTGTCCTTGATTGTACATGATCTATTTGCAATCAGAAAGGATTGAAGTGGTGGAAGGATGTTAAAACTTCAGCTGCAGGATTAGAAGCAGCGAGGAAGGGGAGAGGAAGTGGACTCCAGACACCTTCTAGCCATCGGTCAGTGCTTAACAAACTCCAGAAAACTGAAATAAAAGCTAAGACTCTTAAGAAATGAGGCACTTCCACAGTGCTGCACAGACCAGCAGAAAATATCTCATGTGGAGAAAAAAATCCTTACTTCAACTTAAAAGACAGTACAACATGATCGACAAAATTTAGGCGATTCACAAGGGAGCTCAGTGATAGGCATTTAAGTTAAAGGTCTCTTCCCAGATATGCTAGGTGGGCCTGAAGCTACACAGCCTGAGACCTTACATATCACTAGAGAGAGGCTGCAACACTCAGGTGACAGAGGGCATCCCCGTGTACAAAAGTCTGATTATAAAGTTAACTTGCCACCCAAACTGACATGATGGCAGGAAACTGTACAGTCAGAGATCTCTTCCTTCATAACATAAGCCAAGGCAACTAAACTGCAAAATCCCTGCAAGACATGTAGGGGTTTGCTTGTAGGGCTGTCACACTTGCAAAACTGGAGCTCACTGCGACTCTGAAAAGCACTGAATGGAACTGCATAAAACATCATGCCCCCTCACTCTGACTGTAACAGCAGCATAAAGGATTTGCAACACTCAGAAGTTCCTCTGTCAAAGCCCGTCTATTTTACACAGACCTAGATCTGCCACAGTGGCCTGACATGGCCTAACATATCAGCCCCCTATAAGTATAAAGCTCTAGTGGACACTGCTGCACAGTGTACTGTAACAAGATAAATTAAATAGGGAAGCATCTATTAGTATTTCTAGAGGGATGGAAGATCCCAGCAAGGGTCTGTGTTGGAGACTGAGGTATGCGTATCTGGGAAGGAGTGGTAAAAGCATCCTATTGTGACTGGTCTCAAGGCTCCATATATCCTTAGCATAGACTGTCTCCAGAGACAGTTACTTAAGGGAACCAAGGTATGCTTTGGGATGGTATAGTTGCCTTGAGAATGGATTAAACAGCTGACTAGGTTGCTTGGTCACTGAGAGTAGCCTTCTGTTGTGGGCTTGATGTAGTCCAAAGAACAACAGTTTCTAATTGCTACCGTGACACTGCACAGGTGACAATATCATGTCAGCCAAGACTCCTTGGCTATCATCTATAAACTATTCTGGTGACTAGAGAGCCACCTTTTTTCTAATCCCATATGGCCACTGCAAAAATCTAACTGGTGTAGACTTACAGTGAAATATTGTAACCACTGACTCACACCACCATGGAGTGCTGCCATACCAGACATGCTAGAGGTCAGGTATGAAAGCAAGCCAAAGGCTGCCAAAGGCTATGCAACCACTGATGTAGGTAACTCTATCCCTTTGGCAGCAGAGTGCAGGTGACAGCTTGATTCCATGTGGAGGAGTATCCTGGAGTACACCTGAAACTGACTGGCTCACAGGTGGAAACACAGTCCTACCATTTGTCATGGATTGATACAGGCTACAGTGGAACAAGGTGAAGCTCCTGAACGCTTGCAGTATATTGATGACATCAGTGTGGAAGACAGCACAGCAGAAGAAGTGTGTGAGAAGGGGAGAGAAGTAACCCAGATTCTTATAAAAGCTGGTTTTTCTATAAAGCAAAGTAAGGTCTAAGGACCTGCACAAAAGATTCAATTTTTAAGAATAAAATAGCAAGATGGACATTATGATATCTCAATGGATGTGATCAATAAAATAACAGCTTTTTCTCCAATAACTAACAAAAGAGAAACACAAGCTTCTTAGCTGTTGTGGGCTTTTGAAGAATGCATATTCTAGGTTATATTCTTATTTTTCAAATTATTCTGTGGGCCGTCTCTATTGAATGGCCTGACTTTGAGTAGGGCTTTGAGAAGCAGCAGGACTTTGAGCAAATTAAATGGGAGATAGTTTGTGCTGTCCAGGCACAGGCCAGTCCAGACCCAACAAGATGTGAAAAATATGCAGTAGTTCCAAGCCAGGGATAACGTCCTCACCTGGATCTTCTGGCAGAAAGTGCCTGGGGAGACAAAGATTAACATCTAAGGTTTTGGAGCCCAGAATATAACGGATGTGAAGCCCATTACACTCCAAAGAAAAAGAACTATTAGCAGCATATGAAGGTGTTGGAACTTCTTCAGAAGTAGTTGATATAGAAGCACAGCTTCTTTTGTTATCTTGGTTGCCTGTGCTGGGCTGGATGTAAAAAAAGGAGGGTCCGCTCTACACATCATGCATATGATGTTACATGGAATAAGTGGATTACACTGACAACGCAACAGGCTCAAATGGGAAAATCTGACTGCATGGAAACCTGGAAGCAATCATGGACTCTCCAGAGGACCAAAACTTTGGAGGATTGCTAGAGGAGGTGACTTGTACTGAGGAGGCCACACTGTGTAATGAATTACCAGAAACTGAAAAGCAGTATGTTCAAAGATGGATACTGTTGTATTGTGGGAAAACATGAAAAGTAGAAAGTTGCTTTGTGGGGTGTCCCAAGATGTTAAAGAAACTTCAGAAGGACAAATTGAACCTAGTCAGTGTGCAGAGGTAAAAGCTATCCAACTGGCTCTGGAAAGAGAAAAATAGACAGTAATTTATCTCAGTGGTGGTTCACGGATTGCAGCAAATTCTCTGATTAGGGTTTTATTTTCCTCTCTCTTTATAATTTAGTCTCTTCTTTTCACTACAGTTTTAAAGCTTACTTTTTACTTCTTTTTAATTATTAAAGCATTGTTATCTCAATCCATGAGTTCATTTCTCACTTTTACCCTTTCAGTTCTTCCTCCATCCAATCACAGGAGCCAGAGGTGGGGGTGAGTGCAGGGCTCTGTGGTATTTAGTTGTCAGACAGAGTTAAACCACAACAGAGACTGACAAGCCTCATCCTCATGCATGCTCAAAGCAGGTGTGAAGCAAAACATGTGAGCCCGATGAGAGAGCTGAAAAGGCATTAACTCTTGTCTGCCACTGACAACTGTGATAGTGAATGCTTGTAACTGCACTGGCTCTTCAGTATCTCCCAAGATACTATTTCTAAATTCACTTTCTTTGACTTCTTTGTTACACATCAATTTGTGTACCATGTCATTGCAATATAACCAACAAGTAGTTCCCCTGACTGTATCTGTGGCCAAATGCCTGATGCTCTGTGTATGAATAACAGTTCCAAAGTTAAAATCATGTTCAGTGCTAAAAATCAAAAATACTGTCATCTGAGGATGTGAATTTAGATGTCGGGGTCCCTTCCCCCTGCCACGTAGCCCTGGGAGAGGGGCCCTGAGGGGAGGCACGGGGTTTCCCTGCCCCTGGTCAGCCTCGTTCCCCATTGGTTGTTTTGTGTTCCCCTGTGCGGGCAAGGACCCTGGGTCCAAACTGTGAGGGTTCCTTGGCAGAGCTCCGGCCATGTGGCTGGGGAAGTAAACATCTCTGAAACATCTACCAAGAATCTGTCCATATATATTTCTTTTCCACGGGACTCCTGGTTTGATATATGCGTGTTACAGTAATCCCTGCTGCAACAAATGGTGGTGAATTGCCGGCAAGACACCGATCCCTAAGGACAGAAAATTTGTGAGTAAAAACCAGTCTAGATCTCTCTCTTCTCACCTTGGTTTGGATATTCTCTCTGGACTATGGAAGAATCATGGGAAATGTGGCTCTCTGAGCCACAGAAAAAAATGCATGTAGAAGTTAAAGAAGAAGTATTGGAACCGGGAGATCTAGAACATTTTTTTAACTGGCTTTTCAAAAATTTCTTCTATATTTCTCGAGACTTACTTTTTGATATTAGTCCTCCCGGAGTTCCTGAGGCTTGTCACGGGTGTTTTTGGCACGAGATCTTGTTGGAGCTGAAGGATCAAACAGAACATGCATTAGTGATTGAACCCTTGCGTGGATCCCTCATGGTCAGTGAAGCTATTCAGGAGCATTTGTATGGTCCCATTACCCCTAAAGCAAAGGATGGCCATAATCCCGTGGCCGAGGCCGCGTGGCCGCCATCCCAGGAGCACGTGACTGCAGCCGTGCCAGCGGAGGTGCCTGTGCTGGATGCGCCCGGCCCCCTAGGGAGCGTGAGCCTTATCGCGGACCCCATCCCTGTCTCAGGGTCCCCCGCCACGCGACCACGAGTGAGGGAGCGATGCCACAGGCGCCGCAGCTGCCGTGGGCCATGTGCAGAAGAGAGACGGCCTCCACGAGCAGCCAGGAACCGGGGGTTGGCGTGGAAGCCTGCTCTGAGCATACGGCTCAGAAAGCTCTGTGGAGGGAGAAGCGGCGGTTTCCACAGCGACATGAGAAGCTGCGCAGCGCTGAGCTGAAACGGGGCCGCTCTCAAAGCAGTGTGGAGTTGGCGGAGTGGAACCACTCACAGGGCGTGGGGCTGGCGGCGATGGCAACGCGGGGCCGCACAGAGCCCAGACACGCGCCGGAGCAGCGCCGCTTGGAGGGCGCGGAGCAGCCGCAACGCAAGGGCCCGACAGAGACATCGGAGTTGGCGAGGCAGCAGCCATGCGGGACAAGCAGCCACGACGAACACGCAAGCACGTGATAGGAGAAGTTGTAGCCACAAAAGTCACAGGAACTGCGAAATGGTACAATGTAAAAAACAACTATGGATTTATAACACGAGATGATACAGGGGAAGATTTATTCATCCATAGAACTGCCATTAAAAGGAATAACCCTAAAAATTACCTGCAAAGTGTAGGAGATGGGGAAGTTGTACAATTTGATATAGTGCAAGGAAAGAAGGGTTTACAAGCAGCGAATGTTACTGGGCCTGGAGGTATTCCAGTCAAAGGCAGCCGTTATGCACAAAATTATAAACGATATCCATCCCAGCAATTTCCCTATCCACAGCCTACTTTCCCCTTTTACCCTATACCCAATATGAAGCCTTTCCTAAATTTACCCCATCCCCAGTTTATTCCTAATCCGTTTTTTACCCCATGGCTTCCCTATAAAATTCCCTTTCTTTACAACTCCTCTCCGATGCCGAGGGGGGGATGAAAAGGGGGAGAGAAGAAATTAAACCCTCTCCTGCCTCAGTTTCCCCACAAAGCATGCTCAGAGAGTCCTGTCTCCCTTCTGTCAGCCTTAAGATGTTCCAGAGAATCTGTTTGGACATTCAAAGACTTGGGAGGGTGGCTTGTTTTGTTTTGAAACTGTCCTTGTTGTTTTCAATGTTAAGTTTTACATCTCTTTTGTTAAAAATAAACGGGTGAAATGTTGGGGTCCCTTCCCCCGCCATGTAGCCCTGGGAGAGGGGCCCTGAGGGGAGGCACAGGGTTTCCCTGCTCCTGGTCAGCCTCGTTCCCCATTGGTTGTTTTGTGTTTCCCTGCGCAGGCAAGGACCCTTGGCCCAGACTGTGAGGGCTCCTCGGCAGATCCCGGCCATGCAGCTGGAGAAATAAACATCTCTGAAACATCTACCAAGAATCCGTCCATATATATATTTCTTTTCCACGGGACTCCTGGTTTGATATATGCGTGTTACAGTAATCCCCGCTGTAACATTTAGATAATAAAGGCTATAGATTAAATACATCCTTTTGTCTGAGTATTTTTTTTAAATCTCTGTATAGTTTTGATAAAATTAGGATTATTTTGTATCATATGAAATGGATTATGAATGTTCTTCAGGTCTTAGGGTACTTTCCCAGTAGATACTGCTTTCTAGAATATGAAAAATTATTATTGCGTTTGTTATCATTATACTGTTCTATATCAAAAACACAGTAGTCCAGAAACAATCTACTTCAGCTAAACTGGGCATAAAGCAATTTGAAGACTCTAAGTAATAGTAATATAAATATTTTTTATCTTATGCATTTGAAAGCTAGCATTATATTATCTTCCTGAGATACCTACAGATAATGTTAGAGAGTGTTACTGTGTTTCCATGCTCATTGTCACAGTAGTAGGGCATGTTTAAGCATTTTAGAACACTGTTGTAGACACTCATTCCTGCTCTCTTATGATTCGTGCTGAGATGATTATTTTTGGGGCTGTAGTCCACAGCATATGATGAAATTGACCTCTCTAAAAAAAACCCCCAAAACTGCACAAGTCACTTAATTTTTTTATCCATTTCAATTCCCTAATACAATGCACAGAGCAGCAGTGGAAATAATTATCACAGAATCACAGAATATGCTGAGTTAGAAGGGACCCCAAAAGTTCATTGAGTTCAACTCTTAGCCTGGCACAGGGCACCCCAACAATCACACTGTGTGCCTGAGAGCATTGTCCAAACACTTGAACTCTCTCAGGCTGGTGCTGTGACCTGTTCCCTGGGGAGCTGTTCCAGTGCCCAACCACACTCTGGATGAAGAACCATTTCCTGATACCCAACCTAAACCTCCCCTGACACAACTTCAGGCCATTCCCTCAAGTCCTGTCACTGGTGACCACAGAGAATAGACCAGGGCCTGCCCCTCCTCTTTCCCTCACAAGGAAGTTATCAACAGCAGAGAGGTGTCCCCTCACTCTCCTCCAAGCTGAACAGAACAAGTGACCTCAGCCTCTTCTCATATGGCCTCCCCTAAAGGCCCTTCACCATCTTCACTGGTCTCTTTTGGACACTCTCCAAGAGTTTAATGTCTTTCTTACATTCCAGTGACCAAAGCTGCACACGGTATTCAAGGTGAGGCAACACCAGTGCAGAGCAGAGTGGGACAATCACCTGTGAAGGACCAGCAGGAAAGGCTGCTGAAGGTGAGAAGGACCTGGGAATGTCTTGAATAGCCACCTGTCTGAATTTGGAAAAGAGTTTACTCTGCAAAACATCGCATTTTGAAGACGTAACTTAATCTTTCGAAAATGCCTTCTCTCATGTAAGTGAAGAATAGGGTTGCTTCAGTCAAGGTAAAATTTGATAAACTGTGTAAGCAAAAAAAAAAGAAATCAAGCTGAGAAAGAACAGTTTACAATGTCTGCTTTCTTTGTTCTAGATACAGAAGTTATGATACAAGTGGAAGTAATAATTTCCTATTATTAGAGATATAAGTAAATTTTGTTGTAAAACATGAGGATTTAGTTGCTTGATTCATACAGGTCTCATATAATTTATTTCTTATTTCCAGGACTCAATAGCCAATTACTTTTGGTTTTGTAGCAAAAGATTCTTGCACAGTAGCAATTATAACTGTATAGCAACTGTCAGACTTTAATTACAGACAAAAACTAAGGCAAAATTTACAGGTCTACTGATAAATAAAGCCTGAATTCCACCTAGAATTTTTTGCTTTGTGTCTGTTATTGGCTGCCTGTCAAATTTTAGAGGCAATCAATTGGAAATAACAGATACAGGAACTTTCGTCCTCTAGGTTCTTCAGGTGCTGTGCCTCTTCTGCACAGTGTGACTTTTTGCCACATTGTATGTCTTAGTTGAGGGTGTGTTTTTTGCAGGGTTTTTTATTTTTATTTTTGTTAATTCCATTAGTAGTTTCTTTTCCCCATGTCATTTTTCAAGCAGAAATTTTACATCTATTCTTTCTCTAATATTTCTTTCCTAGTTTGCACTAATGTAAATCCCTCAGAAAGAGGGTAGGAAAAATACAACTATTTCATTGCTAAGGATTTCAATATTTTCCATGTCTTCTGCTTATACAAGGAAAGACAGAAACTGGAGCTAGGTATCTTCTCTTCAGAGTCAGTACTTTCTGTACTTTGTAGAGAGGGTGTGCAGCTGTGAGATATTAAAGAACTTTCTTTCATGACCCATTTTTGCCTGTTACCAATTCCTTCCAGCTGGTGTAGGGGAGGGCTTCTGGGAGGCTCTGCTTTTTGTGCATTCACTTTCCTTTCTCCCTATAGACTCATGTTTCCTCTTAGATGTGGATCTTTGTTATCTCTATTTTTTTATTGGAGTTGTCACTTCTTTTCTCAAGGTCACAGCTATTCTTCTTTTAGCTGTGTGCTTCTGTGTTACATATACTTTCTGCCTTCCTAATAACATTTAGACCTTACACAGGATAATTTTAGCTGAATTCATTTCAGCTTGTACTGAAAAATAATAGCAGAAAAAAGAAACTTTGCACACCCAAAAAGTAAAGGAGGTGGAAATGGCTGTTTAAAGCACAGTTAAAGCTTAAAATTGAAGTTGTCAATACTACTTCTGCAAACTTGGCATAACAATGTAGGCCCTTCTGGGTTTCACTCACACTCCTCCCAAGTGAAAAGCATTTCCTCAGAATTGCTATTGTCTCCACATGAGAAATGCTCCTTCTTTTCTTGCACATCTTACCCTTAAACTCTCTTTAGCCACGTATTTCTCACAGAGTTTTCCCAACACAAACTAAGAACTACAGCACTTCTTCATTTTGCTAATTTATTTCCTTCCACTTGAATATCCAACTGTGCAAAAATTATAAAGTCATAAATTTACATTACAATTACTCTGGATTTAACTGTTGAATTCTTATTTGAGAACACCTATTATATGTGTGACAATGGGGAAAGGAGTAGGATAAATAGAAAATTAACACCAGATTTGGTGTCTTGACATAGTTTCTCCAAGGCCTTTATTTTAGATTTATTTCGACATCAAGTTCTGTTGACATGTATGCATTAGGAAATGGAGGAAGTATAGTTCAGCATATCTACTTTGCATTTTGCTGCACTTTCTTACATTGGGAAAGTTTTAGCCTTGATGCACAGAACAGCTTCTGTCTCATATCCACAATACAAACACAATGAAAAAACCCAGAGTTTTATGGGGATATATACCAAAGAATTTAGCACAATGTGGGTGAACTAGATTCCATTTACTTACACTAGAATATAGATTGGTAAGGAAGAGTAATATTAGCTCCCAAGAGAGATGTTAGAAGATAAAACACTGTCCTGCATTTTTGCACTGTGATGATTTTCTTGGTTTATTGATCTTTTGTCTAGCCTAGATAAAGTGTTTATCACAGATTTGAAAATCCATAAAAATAACTCAAAATCATGGCAAAAAAAAAAAAAGAAAATCATATAGAAAGCAGACTCTGCTTCAAATTTCCATTGAAATTCTGCTTGTAGTGAATACAGGAATGCAAAATTTGTTAGCAAGTCCAGCAATGCTTTTATTTTCATAAATGTGACAGAGGTATAAGGAACTGACCATGACTTCTGTGTTGATTTTTTTTCTCTGCTGCAAAGCCCATAAGAGCTAAAAGTGACATACAGAACAGTAACATGAATGTTTGACATGTAGCATGTTGAAGGTGTATAGGTAAAAAGATAACCCATTGGATTAGGAAATATGGTGATACATATGGCAGCCCTTCAGACCAAGAGCATGGCTGAACCTGGCTCACACCTTTGGATGTTGCAGGGTTATAGAATCATGGAATAACGTTGGAAAAGACTTCTGAGATCATTGAGTCCAACCATTAACCCAGTGATGTTCACCAATAAACAGTGTCCCCAGGTGCCACCTGGGTGCTATGCATCAGGCAAGGTCAGCTGCAGAAGATTGTTAAGGGCCATGCCCTGAACGTTGAATATTTCCAATGATGAAGTCTCCACACCTTCTTTCTCTAAGCTGCCTGTGTCAGTATCAGACCACTGTCACAGTATAAAATTTTTTCATCAGTTATAAGGGTGTTGTGATTTAGGAATGGTGTTCCCCAATTTAGTGACCCCACCACAGCACTTCATGCTTCATGCCACCATGGTGGGCTGGAGAGTAGAACTGGAGGCAAAAAAGTAAACGTCACAGGTTGCAATAAAAACAATTTGCTGAAAACAAAAATGAAATAAGGAAACAAACATTAACAGCAAAAATGGTAATAACAGGGTGAACAAGGGAAGTGAACGATTCACATGTGATTTGCTCACCACACAGAGCCCGGCAATATCTGACCACCCGTCAGGCTATGCGACCCTGCCCCATCCCTGGAAAGTGGCATGAGGTGGTGTAGAATAACCTCTGGGTCCTGGCTATGGCTGCTCCTGGCCATGGAAAAATTTACCCTGTCCTGGCTGGAATCAGGAAAAAGGATTTGGAAAAGAATGTGTGACTTGAATCCCAAGCATGTCTGGGTCTCAGTGCTAATGATTTAAAAGCAAATATGATCCAGCAGTAGATGTAATGTTTAAGGCACAGTATTATGTGTATATGTCAAATTATTTCTTTTAATTATTTCCCTTATGTTGTTATTTATTTAGCAAACAGATATGGTCTGTTCTTTGTCTATTCTCACAGCATAGCATACAATGTAATGTGACCTACCAAAAAAGTATTTTTATTTTCTTTGTCCTTCACTGGCTTCCGCATGTGTCACAATTCTATTTGGTCTGTACAGGAGGGATTTATGAGTTCAATTAGCTGCCATGAAATGCCCCCTAATGACTTGAAAATTTAAGACAGAATCACTGTTAATTTTTGGGATATTCATTCATGGTTCACTTTTGCCAAATTAAAAGCATTTGACCTGCCACTGGAAAGGAATTTCATTTTTGGTTAAGGCATATTTTGGTGTGTTATCTTCTAAAATACTACCTATCCAACAGTATGTCTATTTTTAATAGAAAGCTACTCGCAGATATTTGCATAAAACCACATTCAACTCTTTGATCATCTTGGGAGACCATGGATGACTGTGTTTTATTTCCATACACATATTCTAAGCTTCTACACCTAGACTGCTTGTCAAACTCTAGGGGAAAAAAGAGATAATTTATAACTGTTCAGGGTTTATACACCATTGCATTCTTCCTTGGGTGGCGACATGTCAACTATCACACCTTAATAAAAACAGCCTGCTGTACCCAGCTGCCTAGGATGCCCTTAGCAGAGCTAACATGTTTCTTAGTCTTTTTATTATGCTCACAGAAGCTAAATGCTGTGTGTGAACTTTTCACAGGAAGAGTGTATTGTTGCATTTCTGGTTCAGAAACTGCAGCAGGCAGGAACCTCTCACAGGAAACAATAGCATAAATGAAGCAGAATCATCAATGATCAGCACTTGACTAATCAGTCTACCCCAGTTTAGACAGTCCAAAATAACTTGCTAAAGTTACTGAAGTTAGGCTGATTAACAGATGCTGATCCAGCCTGAAATCTTTGTTTTGGTAGCACTGGGATGGCACTTTGTGATGCTGTTATAGGAATAGCACTGTCTCAGGGTATGTTTGTTTTTGTCTCATTACCTCCTTTACTGTTTGAACTTCCTCTTCAGCTGCTGAGGAGGGGAACAGAAGCCAGGGGTAAAAAATGTTTGCTTTTATTTCTTTTTCTTGGAAGGGTTTACTTCTTGCATAAGACTCATTAAAAAAACCAAAACAAAACAAAACAAAAAAAAAAACCAGAAGAAAATAAAAAAGCAATCAGACCACAACACAACAAAAATCCAGAAGGTATGCAAGTTAATATCATACTGTTTTGTCAGCTACTTGCAAGTAAGGCTCTGTATCATTTATTAGAGTTAGAGTGAGGTCACCTGCAATGCTTTACAACAGATACCTTTGAAAAATCACTTTCTAACAATTATGAGCTTATGGTTCCTTTTTACAGAAACAAAGCCATGAAATGTCCTGTCATAAGACAAATTCCTGATAATGTGTATTCCTGCCTGGAAAACATTCTGGGCCTGGCTCAGGTGTAAAACATTATCAGAAATTACTGACTGACAGATACTTTGGTGTTTTCTGTGGATCTAAGACATCATTTTCCCTCCAAGATCCACAATGCACCTGTCCTCATTTGTCAAATCCTTTGCCACTGCTGTACTGCCTCTTTCAGTATTATCCTCCAGTTAGATTACATCACACAGATCCCACACTTCAGGCTCGTATCTGTGGCAGGATAATTTTAGAAGAATCTCATTTCCTACAGTTGTGCTTTTGGAATCCATCGCATTTATATATATATAGTCATTCTCCAGACATGCTAATTAAAGGAATGCTCATCCAAATAGATTATTGTCTGTGTTCCTTTCAGACCCACTGCTGAAGAATACATTTGGTGCACATAGCTCCATGTGCACACTGCAGAGCGAGCTGCAGGTTAAGCTCTGGGCTGGCAGGAGCCCAAGGCCAAGGCAAGAGGTCGTGACCTGCTGACCCATTGTGTAACAAAGGGCCCAGGGATCTGGGGCTGGCCAGGGAACAGGACATGCAGAGACAGCAGGAGCTGATGACCCCACACTTCTCTGTGCTTGGGCTGTTTAATATCTTCATTGATGATCTGGATGAGGGGATTGAGTCCACCATGAGCAAATTTGCAGATGACACCAAGCTGTGAGTGAGTGTTGGTCTGCTGGAGGGTAGGAGGGCTCGGCAGAGGAACCTGCACAGGCTGGATCCATGGACTGAGTCCAACAATATGAGGTGTAACAAGGTCAAGTGACAGGTCCTGCACTTTGGCCACAACAGCCCCAGGCAGTGCTACAGGCTGGGACAGAGTGACTGGACAGTGGCCAGGCAGAAATGCACCTGGGGGTAGTGACTGACAGCAGCTGAACATGGGCCAGCTGTGCCCAGGTGGCCAAGAAGGCCAGTGGCATCCTGGCCTGGATCAGTAACAGTGTGGCCAGCAGGACCAGGGCAGGGATTGTCCCCCTGTACCCAGCGCAGGTCAGGCTGCACCTTGAGTGCTGTGTCCAGTGTTGGGCCCCCTAATTTAGGAAGGATGTTGAGATGCCTGAATGCATCCAGAGAAGGGCAACAAGGCTGGTGAGGGGTCTAGAACACAAGCTCTGTGAAAAACAGCTGAGGGAGCTGCAGTTGTTTAGCCTGGAAAAAAGGAGGCTCAGGGGAGACCTTATATCACTCTCTATGACTGCCTGAAAGGAGTCTGTAGCCAGGTGGGGGTCAGTCTCTTGGCCCAGGCAACCACTGACAGAGTGAGAGGACACAGCTTTAAGCTGCGCCAGGGGATGTTTTGGTTGGACATTAGGAAAAAGTTCTTCTCTGAAAGTGTGGTTGTGCACCGGAATGGTCCTCCCAAGGACGTGATGGAGTCACTGTCCTTGGAGGTGTTTAAAAAAAGACTGGATCTGGCACTCAGTGCTATGGTTGATAAGGTGGTGTCAGGTCATAGGTTGATGATCTCAAAGGTCTTTTCCTTCCCAGTTAATTCTGTGATTCTGTGACTGGGAGGGTATAAAAGCCCTGGGGTTCCTTTGTTCAGGGTCCCTCCTTGAAGGCACCAGCTTGAACTGTTATTTTATTATTTAGTTATTGCATCATGATTACATTGTTTTAAGGATCTGGACACCTGAGACTCTGCTATGGGAAGCCTGGTGTTAAGCTCGTGAGGAAACCTGGTCTGACTGTGAGGTGTGGGGTGTAGCTGTGAAGGGGCATAGTCCCAGCTCAGGTGGTGTGAGAGTTCCTGGATGGCTGGATAGGGAAGTTTCCTTAACACCACTACCGTGGGGAGCTCCCCTGAAGTCCCACACACTGGGGCAGTAATGAGGAGCCTGGGGTGGTGTGAACAGAACACAGAACAAGAGCCAGGGAAGGGCAGGAAATGCCCCTTTCCCAGGCACCCACCAGACCACAACAGTATACTGTTCCAGTATCCAAATTTGGGGGCCCAGTGGAAGAAAATATCTATCTGATCTGGCAGTACTTCAGGGGAGAGCCCCAAGGCAGTGGGGTAGAATTCCTTATGCCACAAGGTAAAGCTGTGGGACTGGGACTGGGGCTGGTTTAGCCAGAAGAATGATTTTCAGTAGGAGGTGTGGAAAGTAACTTCTCTAAGGATGATTAGCATTCAATTTGAAGAAATGTTTTTCCTTTCTAAAAGAAGGGTTAAATACCCTTAAACCAACAGTGCTTTGCAGATGCATTTAAGAAAATCTTAAAGGATTACTTAAAATTCTAAAAATACGGTTTTGAGAAATATCTCCCTATGTATTTTGCTAAACCCTGGGATGGAAAATACCAAAATAAATGGCTTTTAAAAAATTATACCGTTTCTGAAAGGAACAAAACCCAATAAATATTCATGCTTCCTATGAAAAACTGAGAATTTCTATGGTTTTGATGGAGGTTATTTTTGTTTGATTTTGTTTATTTGTTGTCTTCCCCTTAATGAAGACATTTTATCCTCATTTTACTTGGTTTTGTGTTCATGTGACTTTATGGAATACAAAATAATTTTCAATTGGATGCTGAAAAAATCAGGCCCATAGAAATTTAAGTGTTACTTTTCAGTCTTGATGAAGACTTGGGTTTTGACAAAATTTAGATGAACTTATTAAGAATGGGTGATAGTTTTGGTGAATTCAATTTATATTTTTTAAATTCTGACCTTTCTAAGCAATGCATCTCCATGGAATGTTAAGCTAAAGTTGTCTGACCAGCTCTGCTCGTTGACCTCCTCAAGCTCTTACCTAATGATTTTACATTATACCCAAACCTACAAATCAGAAAATTGCAAAATGTTAGACTTAGACTGGCTGGGCAAAAACTTCAAATAATTCAATCATGGGATAACTGTCTAGCCCTCAGGTTTTTAACTACTAGGCCACTTTATTTGCTTCAGCCATGATTTAGCTGCAGAACCAATGTCAAACTCTGATCTGAACCAGCTCTGATCTTTGCTGCAGTGTGATTCTTCTGATCCTAATCTAAACCAATTCATTTTGATGTAGTGTCTAATCTTACCCAGCTCCTGCTAGAGAAATCAATTTAACTAAGTTTTAATGGAACCTTTTTTCCTTAATTTAATTCTAATACTGGTGGTATATAAGTTACTATTCATCTGACCTAAATATGGTGAAATGCTCCTCTTTTCTTTTTTTTTTTGGTGGTAACATTACAATATTCTAAAGATGAGGGAAACACCTGACCTAATATACCGTGCAGACAATTAAATATGCCTTGTCTGAAAATGTTTTTTTGTTGCACAGAAACACTGAGAAACCATATAAAATACAAACTTTATCCGGAAACTGGAACTTTGGTTGGACATTAGGAAAAATGTCCAACATTAGGTCATTTGAAACAAAACTGGGAGGACTGGAAGCAGACAAGCCTCAGTCACCTGAAAGAACAATGATGGAAGAATTGTATGCTTTTGTGTACTTGCTGTTGTATTTGCTTCAGGTTTTTATAGGAGCTGTGCAGCAGATTTTACTTGACATAGTATTTACCAACCCTTAATAATGGAAAGAATATATATTCATTTTGCGAAATCTGACTTGCATTTTCAAAGTCAAAATATTCAATTTAGTAAAATTAAAGTGTGTTCTTTTGTACTGGGGATATTGTTAAAGAAAACATAACATTGGAAGCAATTTTTTTAGTGTTTTATTGTTTGCTTCTATGTGTATTTACAGATGACCAGTGTTCAGCAGTAGGTTATTCATTCCTTTTTCTTGACAGAAAATTCAAACAGCAGTAACTGATTGTGGATTTTTGTGGTTTGTCATTACAGAGTAGTTCCTCCATTTTTTGCTGAGTTAAATATAATACTACTTTTTTTGAATTTCAGATTGATCCCTGTCACAAAACCAAAACCAAAATGAATCCATAAATAAATGAATTAAAATAAAATATTTAATTCTAGAAATATTTATGTTCTGGTTTAACACCCAATTTTTTAAAGGAGATAGAAATGTGCTATTGCATTCTGTTATTTCAGTAGAAAATTAAAGACTTGCTGGGGTTTTTTGTGGGGTTTATTTATATATTTACTTATTATTTTGGTAGGTTGCTTTTTGTTTTGCATTTTTTTTCCCAGAGGAACTATGCTGCTATGAACGAAGAAACTAGCTGCCTACATAGGACACCTTGCTAAATGGAGAAAAGAGAAGAATACTTGAATACATTTCTTACTTTCTTGTGCACAAGATGTAAGTCCTCAAGTAAATTTTGAAGCTTCCTGAAAAACCAGTCAGTTTCTGAAAAAGATATGATTTTTTTTCCATTGGAATTTTGTCTAATATACTAGACATGAGCTCCAAGGCCACACTATGTGGCTCTTTATTCCTTTCATCTTGAAGAGGAACCTCTGTGCAATTCAGCATAATATTGCATATTGTACAAAGTAGTTATTATCATGTAGCTTGCACTCATTTTTTAAGTAGAATGTTTCTTAGGTAACTCCAGATATTAGTAATTTATTAACTGCAAGCCGACGTGGAAATATCAAAATACAACAATGATAATCTTTCTAAATACAAAGAAAAACCTCTTAAATTAGTTAGATATATTACTCTGGGAAAGTCTTTGCACAGAAACAGCTTGGAATTTCCCAAAACCTTCAATATGTATTTGTGGGTGGGGAGTAAGCATCTGTTTTACTGTGGGGTACCTTCATTAATCAGATTGATATGGCATTGTTTCTTGCCCTCCAGACAAAAGATGATAATTAATTAATTTTTTTTTCCTCATGTTGTCATCCCAACACTAAGCCATAAAATTCTACTGCTGCTAAGAGTCCAACTTTATCTGTCCTGATAAAAGGAAAAAAAAAAAATCCTTGTGGCTACCCATTAGAAAAAGTACTGAAAATTCTGAACACCTCTGAAAGAATGTACTCTACTTTCTTTTCTTCACTTACCTGCTCTGGTATCACTGCGGGGAAAGTACAGTATATTTTGTCATTTCATACTTGAAGAAAAGGTCTTAAAAGCACGGAACCAAGCATAAGTAAGGAAAAATAGGTGTTTTAAAATGATGGAAGAAGCACCACACCAAAAGTAGACAGAAAGAAGTGGGTTCTAGCTATATGCATAATGCAAGAAAGAGTATGTGCAGTAAAATAAAAATTGATTCAGAGACTGTGATAATAGGCTGTATCCAGCTGAAGGCCAAGGAGAGTCCAGCTCCTGTATGGTCAACTGATAGACTGATACTATTTTTATTTTTCTTTCTCTAATAGTAAAAACAGTAAGCTTGCTTTATTCTTGTGTGTTTTGTTCTCTATACTATTTGCACTGGAAAAAATCAGAGTTCCAAACTATAACCAAGCCAAATATATGCAGCTCTGCTTTGGCTAATGTAGGAAGCAATGAAAACACCCAGAAGGTGGCAGTTTTGGACCATTTTGAAAAAGGGCTGCCAATGACTTCGAGCATAACTAGACTCCTACTGTATGTTTAGATTCAAACAAGAAACAACCTGAAAGATAGTTTTAAATTATTTATGTGATAATATAGTCAAGAAATAAAAAGGAGCTTCCATCCCAAGAGTGGTAAATTCAGCCCCATTTAGCTTTAGTCTAAATACAAAGGCTACAACTGAGAAAACAACAGTTCCTTCAGGAGCTACTCAATTTACTATATAGACATTGAGAAACAAAATAAGCACATTTTCAGCTAAGACATTCCTATGCCTTTTGACATGCTCAGGACAAGAGCATCCTCAAATTTTAGTCTAGGTCTTGGTAGGATCCTAATTTGTTCCGATGAATTAACAGAGGTGTGTTTGGTTTGGATTTCTTTTATTTATTTAATTTTCTAAACTTAGTTTTCCATGTTACAATAACGTCTGGTAAATGGCAATACTTCAGAAAGTACATCCAATTACTCATCTAATTATAGTGAACAGAGACAATTAGCCAGAGAAGAAACAAACTTGCTTCTGAGAAGCCTGGCTTGCCAAGGGAGCTCAGAATTAAATCCTTAGAAATTTTCAGAACGTAATGGATAAAAGTATTTGGTTAAGTTAGCAGACAATAATTAGTTTTTCTTTTAGCAAGACAAATCAATCCTTTTGAGATACAACCCCAAAGATCACTATTATATGTTTAAGCCCTGAAATATTTGTCAGTGAAAGCTACAAATAAATCTCTAAATTAACAGTGCAATAGCACATGTTTGCAGGATTAGGGTATGTGGTAGAGCATCTTCACTCTACAGCTTCTCCTGCAGGTGAACACTTAGTACCATGCATGATGTGCCATATCAAAGGAACTGGCACACAAAATAAGCTTTGAAAATACATGTGAATGGGAAAAAAAAAAAAAAATTTAAAATCCCTATCACATTACAACAGAAAAAAAATCCGACTTTTTGTATATCTTTAGTCAAAGGATTTCTGTCTTTATAGATACCTGAAAAAGAACCCTTAAAATAGAACTCCCCTGTGCTCTCCTTGAAAACTTTTCAAAGGACAACTGACCTCTTTTCTCACTTTACACTACTGTCATTCATGAAGAAAATAAAACTTTAAGAAACTTTATGTCAAGGACATAAAGCAAAAAGTTGGTAAAAAACCATAGGAAACAGAGAAAAGAGAACAGGGCATATTCAGCTGTGAGGTCGAATTTTACTATAGGGGAAGAAAGGAAGGAACTTAGATTCTGGATTTTAAAATAGCACAAACTTTGATGAATTAAAGGAATCACTAATAAAGTCAATTATAATGAAGAGCTTAGAGACTTGAATATGTGAAAAGTCTGGAATTTCTTCCAGTGAAATTATTTAAAGTATTAGGAGTTATGTATTCCAAAAAAGGGAAAAAATTACAGGAAGTCTGTAAACCCAAGTGAGCTAATAAGCAGTTCAAGGAAAGTGTGGTTAAGAAGGCAGCATAGGAGGAATAATAAAAAATAAAAGTCATTTTTTGCAATTCCCTAAAAGGCAAGAGGTGAGAAATCATGTGATGATTAATGGAAGTCTATTTGAGGGCCTACACCTTGCTCTAGCAAAGTTTGAGACAGAAAATCTAATGGGAATAGGGACTCCACCTCTTCAAGTGAAATTAAAAGTGAAAAAAAAGGCCTTGTGAGAGTGCGAGCAGGGAGTAGAAGATATATATATAGCTCCCAGGAAAATCAATTGTTTTCTTAAGGTTTTCAAAATGAAGATTCTACTAATCTCATACAAAAAGACCATATGGATGCTGGCAAATTTGAGTTTTGCAATACCACAGAGACTGTGCAAGATTTTTCTCTTTTCTCCTAGGATTGTGTGTGGACAGCAGTCCAAACTAACAGCGTTACATTGCATGCTGTCTTCTGGATCAGTTACTCTAATAATGGGCAGAGGAAGTACTGTCAAGTTTTTTCTTCCTTTTGAATTTTGAGGAAGGCAAGAAACATGATTATTCTTCTAAACTGCATTTTGGGCTTTACAGTACTGTAACAGAAAATTGTATCCTTGTTGCATACTTACATGTTTACTTTGATTCACTGTCTGTCATGATGCTTCAGCCTAACTACACTGTATTGTATCTTCAGTATTACATCCTTCAACCCCTCACCATTTCAATATTGGCTATTCAGGTGCAAATGTCTCAGGTTTAGGATTAAAAAGACAAAAAATGCTTCAATCTTCATCCCTATAGAATTTCTTGAGCTCTTAAACAGATTAAGCTATTGAGAGAAAAATAGAGGAAATGTCAGTAATGAAATAAAGAAAACAAAGAACACCAAACAAAATAAAACACAACCAGCTCCCATCCCCAGTCCAAACTGACTTACAGAAAAGCAAGTGTTTGAAAGGCAGGACAGTGAAGTTATCCATATATAAAAAAGCAATGAAGCAATTTGCATTTTAGAGTAACACAGAAATACATAATTCCCAATATTCCTTTCATATTAATACTGTTTCATTTGATCCATATGCTTTCTGAAGCAGAAGTCAGGACATGGCAGCAATGCTAGCTCGCTCTTCCTATCCCAACATTCTGAGGAGCTTTAGAGGGGATATCAGAGATTCAGAAATAGAAGAAAAAAGATAAATCATGCAGTTGTATCCACCCAAGGTCATAGGAACAGTATGCTGTGGCAGAGACTGACAGATTTAAAAAATTATTCTTCTGGGATTTAGTAAACTTAACACCTTCTTAATATCTCCTTCGTCACCTAGTCAATACAGTGCATATGACAGTCATGCTTTTGGTTTCTCACAATATTTACTGTGGCAGGATGCTCTGCCTGGAATGAGGTAAAACAACTTGAACAATGCCCTGTTTGCAAAACTATCCATGGTAAATGAAGAAGGGGTATCATGCTGCTTTTGGTGTTGAATAATGCTAAAACCTGTCTGACTCAACAATCCCAAAGTTAAACATCCTGATAGGGAGATGAAGATAAGGCAGACCTGGTAAAATATCCAGATAAAGAAACAAACAAGTTGTACTACAGATAACTTATCTAAAGCTGCTGAGCTGATGCAGCTGGCCAGGAGACTTATGACTTACAGGCAATCGCTTTATAAAGCTCAGTCCCAAATTTTAAACCCAGGATCTTCTAAGATGCCCCTTCTTGGAGTGTATGTGTGGAGGGTCCCTCCTTGAGTGGGGATGTCCCTTGAGGTTACTCCTCAAGGCTGAGTAAAAGACATTTTTCCATGACTGTTGGTATGGGTGAGTAACATCAACCTCTACTTAATAATTAATTTTGCTAGTTTTAATACAATTCATTAAATATAATTGGTAAAATTTTGCTTTATAGTACACTATACTGTAATAATTGTCATAGTTCCTGTATTTTGTAGTAATTCTGATTAAGATCTTTTTGTCTAAGCATTATCATAATAAATCATATATATTAATATATCTATATCTAGCTTTTCCATCTTTAATCCTGCAGACAAACGTATATAACTTATTCAATTAAACCTGTATAATCCTTTACACATCAACTGTTGATGAAGTCTGGGGCTAAGACTGGATCCGGATGCACCCAAGCTCCTCTCTGCAAAGGGGTTTAGAAAGCAAGAGGCTCTTTCTGCCTCTTGTGACTCAATAGGAGGACTTCTCTAATAAATTTTGCCTGAAGGTCCCATTCTGCCTGTGACACTTTGTGAATTAAATTATGCAAATACCTAATTTTCTAACTAATTCTTCTTCTGTAGTGAAAAAAACCACAAAACAGCCTCCATTCCTGGGGTTCGGTTTTGCATTTAAAACTTGTGTTTATGGGTAAGAAGTCACTTGTCATTCAGAACCTGTGAAGATTAAATAAATACAAGGTAATCAATGCAGAAGTTCAACCAGAAGCTCACATACTCCCCTGTGTGGTTGGAATAGAGCTTCCTTTGTCTTCTTCAGTAGTTTTGCTTCTTGCTCTCTGCTTCAAACCTTGCTTCTTCTGCTCTAGTTTTCTACTGAAACCTCTGTAGGTTTCTGCTTTTTTGTTGATCACTTATGATACTGATTTACTGAGGACTTATTTTTTAAGAATTGGCACTTTCAAAGTTCAAGTTGTCTGCAATATAGGTTATCTTTATAATAGTTCTCAGAGAATTGGAACTATGTCATCATAACAATCTTCATCATAGTTCCTGCTGGAAATATGCTTAGCACTTTCCCTTGAGTCAAACTCATTGACTTCAGTGTGAACTTGATCCATCAAGTACATAATGTACTATGCAAACTTCAGAACAGAGCTCATTTTTAAATACAGGAAATACAAGCCACAGTGAAAACTAGAAATGAAAGTTGCTGGCCCAGTTAAAAGATGCACATACAATTTAAATGAATTCATAACTTTTAAAATGCTTACCACAATTTAAATAAATTCATAGCTCTTAAAAAATTCATCACTTTAAACCACTTGAGATTTCTTTGTCTAAAAAAAAAAAGAGTTTTTGAGGGCCTGTAAGGTTTTGGGAGCCTGAACTTGCTGTGAAAGATGTTCATGCCACTGAGCAGCTCATTATTGCCTTTATTCAGCTTCTCTGCACATGCTTGTTTAGATGAAAATTAGCTTAGTATAAAGTGCCAACACAAAGCCTGGTTTTGGATTTAGTGGCACAGAAAGACTCAGAGTAAAATTTACCTTCCGTGACACAAGGTTTCTAATTGCTCTCCTTGCCTTCAATCTAACACAATTAGCTTATGTTCTTTAACTCTTTTAGGCCTTTTCCACTAGAAAGACCAACAGGACTTTTGCATCAGCTAGTATTTGAAGACTGGAGTCTTGTTTTCTGTTCAGAAACAAAATTTAAGTGAAACTTTATGTGTGTTTAGTCCAAATCCCAACCAAAGAGAAGTTTTTCCTTTCAAAAATGCTACTGGGAAGGACTTTTGGGTATTTAGGCTGAGTTTTGATGGTAGGTAGTGGGAAATATATATCACTTTGCTTTAGCAACAGAAATCTACCTAGGTCCCATTAAATTTCCAGTTAATCCTTATTCAGTTCTATTTTTAGTCTTTGTGTCTACTTAGTATGCTTTTTCTGATTTAGCAATGATAGGGATATATGTCACACTCAAGACAGTGAACTCGTAGCTGCTAAAGAAACTCTGATGATTGCATTTTATGTCAGAATTTGGCCTAGAATTAAACCTTCTGAATGCAAAACTGGCTATCTTTGTACTTGTCTCTTGGGTGAATGCAGGTTTAAATGTTTTCTGTTATCTGTTTACATCCTCAACATTTGCAAACTTTATCTAATTTATTTGGATTTCACCCACTTGGCCATTTGTGCAAGAAAACGTGAATTCTGGTAATTTGTATTTCTCATACACAACTGAAAAGCTGGGTTTGGTTTTTGGGGTTTTTTTTAAGATATCTTGCTGGAAGTCCCTGTCTGCACTTGAGCTGCCAGTATTAATTCTACTTTGAAACAAAATTTTCATAGTGGACCATTAACTCCGATTTTTCTGCATGACACTCACTGTGGCTATCCTCTCCTGTCAAGAAAATGATTTTTCTGACAATCAAAGATGTTTCTGCCAACTTACTGGCAATAGTATCTTAAACACAGATTTTATAAAGTCTGTCTCACTGCCCCTGCTTTCTTTCTGGTGTTCTTTCTGGAATATGGATCTTTATTTTTAGGTAGTTTTAAGCTTCAAAAAGAAATTTTGAATCTTAAAGTGGGAAAAAGGAAATAAACTTGATTAATTCCCTTTGGAAAAAACAGCCCAAAATTTAGTATCTTTTCATGCTGGATGAATTTAAAAATAGGCTTTTCCTTCCTGCTGAAAGTCTCACTCTTTCCTGTGGAAATGAGCAGAAAACTGTTATGGGTTAGACAGGAAATGTGTAACTTAAAGTTTTGTGAACAGGCAAAATTGTATGCCAGTGATTCCAGTGGGAAAGAGAACACAATACAGAAAGCTTCTGTCATAAGATTTCCCTCGTATCATTCCATTCTAACTGCTTGACATTGAAGGTAAAAAAACACAGGCATTTCCTCTCCTGTAGGAGCTGATGGTACTGTTCTCTTTACTGTTAAGTTTTTGCTGTTACTTTAAGACTGGTATTCTTGAGAAAAAAAGCCCCAAAATTTATATGCCCAACTCCATAGGTGTGTCTTTGTGAACCATAAAGAACTCTTGTATGCAGGTTTGTGCAAATAATGGATTTACCTACCTAGTGGCTCACTTTTTGGTGGGAAAAAATAAGGGTTTTTTTGGGCTTTCTGTGTTTGTTCGGGTCTTTTCAGTGTGAAGGGCAAAAAACCACAACATGACCACTCCAAATCACATAAGCCTGTCATTTCTTAGCCTTGCCAAAAGAAGAAGAATCAAACAGCCTCATAATTTGGGAGGTTCAGACAGAGAGCTGGTCTAATTTAGTTATAGATGTGTCCAAAGACATTTGTTCTCTTGTTATAGATAAAAGTGTATTTTTTTTTTTTTTAGAATATGTGTAGGTCTTTCAAAATGCAAAATGCATGAAGTCCTTTTTATATTGATTAAAAAAAGATAGTCTTTCAGGAATTGGTGTCTAGCATGTCTGCCTCGGTTGGGAAACAAATTCACACAAGTAGAATAAAATGCAGTTTAACACAGAAACTGTTTGATACACTAGTTAAACAAGTTAGTGTTCATAACTGTTTAATTAGGAGTATTAGCTAGGGAGGAATCATATTAATATACTTTGCTGCATGGAGAAGGAGCATTGAGATTGCAAACAGAAGTTTGTTTTGTTTGTTTCTTTAACTTAAAGAGAAAAAAAAGGAAATAATTTCTAGAAATATGAAATATCAATAGATATGAAGGGAGTTACTTATAACCAACAAGACAAGAGAACCTGAGGGACATGATCTCACACTGTAAACATTTTTAAGACAACATCTCAAATGAACAATAGGAATTCTTTACCATTTCTGCTGACAGTAAGACAAATATAGTTCACAAAAGCCATGGGAAGGAGATGGTGGTTAGAATACATTAAAGCAATGGTATCAAATATATTTAAAAAGAGCATTAGAAGCAGATGAGAGACTGAAGGAGGGGTGTATTTTCTTTATGCGGACAAGTAAGCAAGTACGTACAGCAGTGGGAGTAGCCTAAGAAGAGTGGCTGCAGAAACACACCATGAACGTTGTAATACTAACTCTAGTGTCTGAAAAAAATAACACATTCAAGCTTAGCCCCATCTTTATGATTATCTGTTTGGTACAGGAGACTTTTCTTTGTGTATGCTTATCTAGAAATCTTAGCTACAAAGCCCATCTTCAATCCAAGAATATTATATGTAATAATAATAATAATAATAGTAATAATAATAAATCAGTCAAAATCATATTATGTTGATCAAACACAGGGTTTGAAGAATTACATATCAGGATCACCTAAATGACTGGATTTGCCTCTACAGACTATTATTTCAGATGTAGATTACATTCACTCAAACATTTTTATTTTATCCCCTTTTATTCTTTATGATTACATTTCCCACTAAGTATTCTATAATCTGGTGATGAAGTGATTAATTGTGAAACCTCTGAATCCTGGTTAAGATGTTAATCATTTTATGGTAAATTATCTTAAGGATTTTTTTCTTCAAACTTAGGGGTTTCTGCTGTCTCTGTTTTCCATCACATTGCTGCCTATACATGAAGGAAATGACAATTTAGGTGTAAAAATATTGCTCTACTGAAAGACTTTTATTACCTAAATCTGTTCATTTTTACTTTATACAGTGAAAATTCTAATATTTTACTAAAAATTATAAACAATGTACACATTCATGCTTAACATGTTTTGAATTCAGAAAGTTTCATGACTAAAAATACAATTAAACCTCAGTTATTTTGTGGGTTTTTCCAAATTCTTAGGTTGTACTTTCTGACCAACTCCCTTTATCTTCTGGTTGTCATTTTCAGCCAAAGACAGTTTACACAAAGACAACTTAATACAACAGAAAACTGACCCAACAAGAGCAAGACCAAAGTCTGTTAAAATCATGAACTGAGGCAAAATAGTGAAACAGTAAATTAATGTAGTTAGGCTTAAATACACAAGCTACAAGTGCATTGTTCAAACACAATTTTCTCTAGTTCAAATCCATGCCAAGCATTCACCTGAAGAGCTAAGAGATCTAAAGAATCTCTGTTACTCCCTTTGCCCGGCAGTCTCTTTTTGCCCCTCCATCTTTCTTTCTGCATGAATTCCTACACAGAGGCACTTGGCACCAGCCAACACTGCTTTATGTAGAACAGAACTGATTCAATAATCTTATCACCATATAATCATGGAATGGTTTGTGTTGGAAGGGACCTTAAAGACCACCCAGTTCCTACCCCCCCAGCCATGAACAGGGACACCTTCCACTAGACCAAGCTGCTGAAAGCCCCATCTAATGTGGCCTTGAACACTTCCAGGGAGGGGGCATCTACAGCTTCTCTGGGCAACTTGTTCCACGGCCTCACCACCCTTACATGAAAGAATTTCTACCTAATACCTAGCATAAACCTACTCTCTTTCAGTTTGAAGTCATTGTCCTTTGTCCCATCACTACATGCCTTTGTGGAATGTTCCACTCCAGCTCTCTTGCAGCCCCCTTTAGGTAGCTGAAAGGCCACAGTAAGGTCTCTTCTCTGATTAAAGAAGCTAGTGTGATGAGAATAGTATATTTCATACTAGAAAAGATAGGAAGAAGTAGAGGTATGACAAAGTTGTGTATAGAATAGGAAATGAAGAGTGTTTGTAGTTTGTTCAAATATGATAAAGCATGGACATCAGCTATAACTAGAGAATAGCAGGTTCAGAATGAACAGGAAGACATGCCTCTTTACACTGTTGTTATTTTGAAAAGGTGTATTTCCTTGCCAATTGACAGTTCAGATGCTAAAAATTAATATAGTTATAGAAAGTTCAATAAGGCCCATTCATGCTAAAAAAATTCAAAGGCTGTTATACAAAATAAGAGGATGTATCTGGAACCTGAGGGGCAAGATTCTGGAGAAATTAACCTATAGTTTTATAGGGTTTTTTATGATGTTTTTCCAATATGTCACAATTAGAGAAGATAACAGGCTAGAAAGTTATTATGGTTGATGTTGTGGCCCCTCTTTCTGTGTTCATTATCTAGGTTCTTAAATACAAGCGTCTTACCTAAAGTAGAAGTCATAGCATCCAAATAAGGGCCAAAAATACAAACTCCATGATTCAGCTTTTACAGTAACTCCTATTCAGTAATCAAATCTTTTGCTCATAACCTTATTTAAATATTGCATGTCTAAGGGAATAACTAACCCCCTTATAATCAGAACTTCAGAATTAATTAATCTCATAAAAAATCTGCATCATTATGTAATCAGTGCAGCCATATGGACACTCATCCCATTTTTTTTCCTGAGACTTTGAATCAGGTACTATTTTTCTTCATGCTCATTTAATGTTATGTAGTTCTGTAAACATACTTTCTCACTTCCTTTCAGGTTAGTAGTAAGGATAACAAACTTTTGAATAAAACTGCCATTCTCTTCCCCCTAAAGATAGCGTATCATAGTTTTGGTTTTTTACGAAGTCTCATTTTGCTACAGCAGTGTATGAAATAAACTGTTATGATTACAACATTTTATACCTAGAAATCCCAATCCAAATTATTTAATGTGTTAATAAAATCTCTTGACATTCTAGTGTGGTAGAGAGGCACTGCTTTTGCCCAAAGGAGTCAGAAGCAAAATGAAAAAGAGAAAGAACATGTTAACTCACTTGGGAATAACAGAAAGTTTACTCTGTCAATATAAGGCAGTAAATCTGTCTGAAAAAGAGCTTAAAAATAAGATGGAATGGAGAATTGGAAGGAGAAGAAAATGGGAAAATTCAAATATTATATTCAAAGAAATTTATATTGCCTCTGGGAAACTCATCTGTATAATATTAAAAACAAATGAAGATTTCTGGGTTTGGGTAGGTCTTAAGAATTTTCTCTCATAATTTCAATTGAAATACAATGAGTTGTATGCTATTATTTCTTGTCATAACCTTCATTTTTAATTTTTAAATGGCTCTGATTGCCATAATATTATACCAAGGTCACCCTTATGATATTAAGAGACTCTGTAGACCAGGAGAAATAAAGCAGTAAATTTTTGTTATATTGTACAAATAAATTTATCTCACTAAAGTCTTTCCTTTGACTTCTGTGAACTCTGCTAAACTCCCACACTACTCAAACTCATTAATTTCCTTGTTGGATTTCCTGAAAGTTTACCTTTTGTTATGGATGGCTTGTTGGTATGAATAGGCAGACTATTGAAGGAAATAGGAAGACAAATGCTCTATCATGAACCTTAGATTTTATTCACCAACTACTAAATATTGCAAGTTATTCTAATAAATTTCTAAGTGCTGAAAGATAGGCATGGTGTGGGGTTTTTTGTTTTGTTTTTGGATTTTTTTTTTACCATACTAAAAACCTGTAAAGAAACAAACAAACAAAAAATAAATTTGGGAGAATAAATTTGAGTAACTATTTCCTGTTTGGATTTCTCAATTGGTATAAAGCATCTAAACCTCATGTATGGCTTTTATTTTCATAAATATGTAATTTAAAATACTTAGGTGAATACTGTACATTGGTGTGTTCTCTGTGAAATATGACAGTTCCACATCCTTTCAGAGCAACACCTGAAAGAAAAATGAATTTCCATAGGATGCCTCAAATGACACTAGATGTTCACATATGTGCAACTGAATTCCTATCAGAGTTTTCAAGTGTGGCTGTGAAGTGCTAAAACTTATGACCCAGGGTCATGCCTAAAAACTGAGCTTATGACTCACATGACTTTTTAATGATTTCATTATTCTTCTAGCTTTTAAAATTTTATTCTTTCTGTGTCAAGAGAGGAGATTCTGAATATATAAATTTTTCTTGTTGTTTAGTGGTGCACTGTTGAGTCAGAAGTCTCTTCTTGAGTCTTTCAAAAATCAATAATGTAGTTTCGAGACATATGTCTCAGTTCACTTGCTCTTATCAGCCTTCATCTGAATTTTTACTGTCTAGCTAGAATATTTACTAGAATATTAGAAGTGATATGGCAGATGGAAAGTTGTTTTTCAAATTTTTTTGTCTTGCAAAACTCTGCAAGACTAAAGAAGTGATTTGGAAGGAACACCTGTAAAATCAAAAAAGGCAAGTAAGATTGATTGTTTTTGTTTTTATTCAAAAAATAACATAATAATAATAATAAAAGAATGAAACCTGTTTCTAGTCAGGATTTGTGTCGGAACCCAGAGTGCTGAGAATATTTCTCTGCCTGTTTTTAAGGGTTCTTACCCCCCTGAACAACACTGTTTTAACCTCCAACCTTGGAAAAAATTACCAACGATCAGACAAGAACTAGAAAATACAGTGGTGTGAATTAGGTGATAGACTACTATGTAAGATTGTCACAGGGTGAAAAATATAGAGATTTTGGGCTTCTCTTTGTAGTAAATAGATAAGAGTAAAAAATACCAAAATGGAGGACTGTTGTTGTTCTCTAAACCTTCTTCTCCTTCTTCTACTCCATGTTCTGCAGTAAAAGTAGTTCGGAATGATTGGATAGAGAATTCCGCAGTTCCTGCCCGTGTTACTGAATAATTGGTAGGAAAGTGAAAATAATATACTTTTTTAGTAACTATTGGTTAAATTATCTTTAAAAGACCACGTAGATCTTGATAATTAGAGACTTCACTCCTGCTTTCTGTGCTCTGTGCTGTACCTGGGTCACGCTAGTGGCTCTGTTCCTCTGATAAGACTTTAAATAAACAACTATCTGGAAGCATTGAAACTCAAGGAAAAGTCTTGGTTTATCTTTGAAACTCCTTGCAAGGACTTTTAGAAATTCTCTCCCATCAGGAGGGATTTGATTTATGGCATGGTTCAGTGTCAGATTTGCATTGACCTGTAGAAGTTGGCTAGTATGAGCATACTTTCAGTGTTGGTGCAAGGCTGAACCAAAGTCAACAAATCCCACTGAAGCTCAATTAGGAACTAAATTTCCAGGACAAGACCAGCTTGTTTTTCACTGTGAACAGAGCCACAGATGCAGGTAATGTAATTAATATGATTATGAAATTGTTGTAAAGTGTCCACACTAACCATAGGGATGCACTGCTAGAAGTAGTCTCATTTTGCCTTCAGTGCAGCTGATAGAAATGTTACTGTGGATTGCGGGGAGATTACAACAGAGATAAACTGCATGAGGCTGTAGAAATAAATTACAACCAATAACAACTATAATCAATGCTTATATTTCTGTTAAAAAATCTGAAAACATTTTGTTAATGCTGCAGCACTGAAAAATTATCACTATTAGTGAGAGTGGATGATTACATTAAAAGGAGTCCTGTAGACTACATGAAGCAGAAACAGTTACACTAAACCAATAAGCTTAAGTAAGCTTAATTCTAATTATGTTTTTTTGTTCTTAAGTGAACAAAAGTGAGATGTGAATCCTACAAAACAATGTTTTGATATTTTCAAAATTTTTCTTCATTACCCTCTCTTTTCTTCAAAATTGTTATGATTTTAACTACTTAAACACTTAGATTTGTGCTTTAATTTCTGTTTTCAGAATTTGAAAGCTTGTACAATAATCCTTATAGGACTTTTTGAAATGAGAATTAACTCCTAAAAGTCTTCATATCATTTTAACAAAAATAAAATAATATCCTATTCCAAAAATAGAAAAATATCCAAAAAACAGAAAGAGACAGAATAGGAAAGGAGTTAACTTTTTTTTTCTTTTTTTTTAAGTAAAAATGAAGTGGGAAGATGTAAAGGACTTTTATGATTCCATAATGGCCAAGATGTGTTACACTTTTGCTCATAAATCAAAGGGTTGAGAGCTGCAAAAGCTTCAATACTGAAGAGAGCTGCTCAAGGCCAGGAAAATGTCAACCTTTCTTCAAAGGTTCAACAATATACTTTTGCTTCTCATCTCTCATGCAGGCATTATAGGAGTCATTCAAATCCCTGGGATGTCTAGGATACCGACTCTCATACAGCATCAAAAATACTGGGTCAACTGTGAATGCAACAAAAAAAAGAAGAGGAAAAAGGGCTAGAGAAATAAATGAGTAAAGTCTGTAGTTGGATGAGTGTCATGCAGGTTCCTTTGGTGTCACAAGAATACCCCCCACTAAATATTAACACATGTGTTCACTTTAGGTAGAATGACCCAGCTTAAGCAAAAGTGGGGTCAAAGATCAAGTAAATATTAAAAAAAAAAAAAACAAAAACTGTGGAATGAAACCTTGACCTTGTTATGAGCAGAAACTTACAAATGAAGAAATAATCAATAATTCAGCTAAAATGCCTCATTAGTCAAAATAAATGTCACCTTATCTTAATATTGAGGTTACTATCCTATTTTGCTAGGCTTTTATTTTCTTATGATGGACCTTAAGACCATGGTAACTTTTCTTAAATCTAAAATCTGGCTGCAAACTGACAATCAGGTCAGAACAAATTTTCTTCATTTGTTTAAAATGAAATAGTTCTGCCATTTGTTTTAGATTAAATACAGGACAAATTTTGCAGAGATGGTTTAAAGCACATGTCAGAAAAAATAAATAATTACAGCTAAATTTCATTTGAGATTTCCTTCAGAAGACGTTCTTTTTAGCTATGCTGTACAGATTTCATAGACTTACCCACACTTCCCTACCATCTGTGTTCTTCACTGGCTTCCAGAGAAACATGTCTAGCTTACAGTCAAACTCCAAGGATTCTTTAGGATGTTCAAAAGAATAATATTTAAAAAAGATTATAAATGTTAAAAACAGGGATATACAAAGAAATATCCCCCTCATAGTTCTAACACTTGTATGTTTTTGGGAAACACAATGGTTAGTGGTTAATGGGTGTGCTTCACTTGTTTGTTGCTTGATCAAACTTGTCAACTTGACACATGGCAGAAGTCAGACAGGAAAAAACAGTTTTATTCCAAGTTGTCCATGCCTCAAAGTCACCATATGCAGGAAAATCAAAATGACAAGATGAATTATAATCCATTTCTTTTTCATATATAATCTGCAGACCACTGGAGTAAACTATTTTGAATTTACAATGAAAGTGTAAAACACTAATAGTCATGTGGCACTAGGCTCTCAGCAAAAGACTAGTTAAACTAATGTTGCTATGACCCAGCCCAATGCAGGGCTGGGGCAGCGAGATGCCAATCAATCCCAGTCACTCCTGTGGATCGAGTTTCCCCAAGACACAGACTCAGAGGGTGGGTCGAGGGGCAGCTCAGAAGCCTAAGCCGCATCCGCCCAGGGCTGCGCCCTGGTCCAAGCTCCCTCCCCCTGCTTGGGAAAATTCCCTCTTACTCGGTTGTTCATTGGTTCTTTGTTGTACCTCCCGCCTCCCGGCTTTCCCCAGTGGTTCTTGTTAAATTGTATCCTCCCCCTGACTTGTAACTCATTGGTTGTTTTGCCCTTTCACTGCGGTTTTCAAACCCCCTATAAAACTGAGGGAAAGCCTCTCGGCAAGATCCCAGATTAAGATCATTGCTATGTTCTGGTTGCAAAACTTCTGACAATAAACCTGTTGGAAGCCAGACCAGAACAGCCTCTCTCTTCCTTTGTCTCCAATCTAACATGAGCCGATCCCATCAGCTCCTGCTGTGTTCCCTCTGCAAAGAAGCCAGCTAGCTGGCTCAGCCAGCAGCACCTTTCCTGATGCCGAAGTCGTTTCTGCGACACACAGAAGTAACGCAGCTGGACTCTCTCTGATCGAGGGCACGCCAGAGCTCGTGCCACGAGCACAGAAGTGCATTAAACTAAGTTTTCATATTCTTTTCAGATGACATACAAATGAAATTTTATTTCCTTAGGCACTTCAGTTGCCTTCATGATCAGAGAAATACCAATAAACCTGCCAAAAGTTTCTTTAAATTATTTACCTAGTTTTATTCTCAATAAATGAAAAAATAATTATTTTAAGTGCCCAATTCATCTTTGAGAAAATATCAGATGTTTTCTGCCATCTTCAATAATAATCTTGAACAATCTCACTGAACACTGTCTTCTTGATCTGCAAATATACTTCAGTGTTTTGCATCCATTCCTATGGAAAACAATGGGTTTATGCAAATCTTTTTGCTTGTGATCAATGTATGTCAAAGCAAGTAATATTACCGATAGTAAAGGAACCAAGGCACTTAAAACTGTTTCTCTCCCTGAAGATTACATTTTTCTCATGTAGGAAAAAAAATCTTAAATTGTTCCAGAAACACAATAATAAAAAAGACTCTGAATTGTATTTAATTTGAAGGTCAACGAGTCAATGACAAGTTTTCTTGGTTTGTAAGCAACAGTGCAGTCTTCTGAGGATGTCATTTAGTGATCTAATTGTAACCAAATACCAACTGAGTCTTACATTTCCCTTTTTTTTTTTTTTTTAATTTTTATTGTCAGAATTAGGCAAGTGGCCATGAATACTTCTGGAAAAAGAACTTATAAACAGCAAAAAAAGGGGACCCTAAGGTAAGACATACTTCCTTCTTAAAAGCAAGGGAGACAAAGAATTTGTGTAGCCAATACTGCTGTCTGATTTATGATTTTGATTTACAGGCAGTTCAGTTTGAGTAAACAAGTTGAGTGGCAAAGAAGACCATGTTTGTTCAACAGTTTCTGTGGAAATATATTTCTCAGCACTTCCCTTTTCTTGCACTAGGTCATGGCACACTGGGATTGCTTGTATAATAAAAGGTCTCACACGTTCCTTTTTAAAACTACTCCATAAACTGTCAAACAATAAAGATTATAAAAGAATAGAATGTCTAGACCACTATTGTGTGAGAATTCTGCCATGGAATATATTGCATTATTGTTTGTGGATATAGGCATGTATATGTTCACATGGGTGTGTAGAGAGATCAAAAGGTATACTGATGTGCAAGCTGAAACCATATGTCAAAAAGGGCTCTTTTATACTCTTCAATTCTAATTAAATCTGTGTACTACTTCCTAGAACATAGAGCATTTTCTTCTACCTTATAAAGCAAATTAGCTATCTGTACATTGAATTACGTAAGTCACATGAGGAACAATAACATCATAAACTCTTGTGGAATAAAAATCAACAGCTGTCAAGATTACTCTTATTTTAACGGCAAAAGGTTATAACTTCTTTAGGTTGTAATCAAAATCCAGCCTGTTTGATTTGTTGTAAGTGGATGACTAAAGTCTTAGTTTACTATCAGTATGTGTGCTGGAAGGGGTCATGTACACTTGATGCATGTGTGACATTTTAAGGTGACTATTTCCCACTTACTTTGCTACTAGCAAAATCCATCAGAAAATACAGCTATTCCCTCAAATGAAATAATTTATTTATAATGCTTCTGGTATCTCAGTAAATTGAAGAAGAATTAAAGCTATAAAACTGCAGTTCCTGAACTGCCTATTTAAAACTAGGTCTAGCAAGAAAAGAGATAATATGCTCCAGTATTTTTTGATTCAAAAATAATTTACACAGTGGTTTAGCAGCTGACCTGTAGCCCAAGCAAAGATCACAGAAGACAGACTAAATTCAAAGCTTACTTAATGCAGAAAACAAAGCTGTCTTTCCTGACTTGAGACTTGGTATAGAAATAACAGCATGGACCTTTACAACTCAAATGAAGCTTCAGTGAGAGAATTTTAGAATGATGACAGAAGGATGGAGTCACAGAATAGTTTGAGTTGGAAGGGACTTTTAAAGTTCATCTAAACCAGCAACCCCTGCTATGAGGAGGGACATCTTCAACTAGATCAGGTTACTCAGAGCTGTGTTCAGCCACTTCACCAGTAACTTAGCAGAGTACCTGAAAACTTTCTCAGTTTCTTGAATTGAATTTACTTGTCAGTACATATACCGGTTAAATTTTTGTTTTTTGCTTGATAAGAATTAGCAATCCTTCAATTTAAACTGTATAAATTCTTGTATAGATTCTGTGCATTAACACTCTTTTTACTAGTTAAACATACACAGCTCTGAATTTTAGCTCTGAATAGGTAGTTCATGATGCTTTGTCACTGGCTTTGTAAGATCAAAAGTTGTATCACTGTAGGGTCAACTACTGTTGGGGTCCCTCCCCTGCCGTGTAGCCCTGGGAGAGGGGCCCTGAGGGCACAGACACGGGGCTTCCCTGCCCCTGCTCAGCCTCGTTCCCATTGGTTGGTTTGTGTTCCCTGTGCGGGCAGAAGGACCCTTGGTCCCGTGACTGGAACAGTTCCTGGGCAGAGCCCCGGCCATGCGGCTGGAGAAATAAACACCTCTGAAACATCTAGCAAGAATCTGTCTGTCCATATATATTTCCTTTCCACGGGACTCCTGGTTTGATATATGCGTGTTGCAGTATCCCCACTGCAACAAATGGTGGAGAATTGTGAGCAGAACGATCCCCGATCCCTAAGCGACTGATTTGTGTGAGTAAACCCTGGAAACTTTGGATTCCTCTTCTTGGTTTTGCTTTGCTATTCCATATCTAAACTATGGAGGAACCGTGGGAAGACTCTTGGCTCTCAGAGCCGCATATGGACATTTATCTTAAAATGATTCTTGAACAACGATTTGTAAATTTTAGCTTGATTCAAGCTCAAAAAGAACTGAAACACTTCCTGGCATGGTTGTTTAAGAACTTTTTCTATGTTTCTTGGGATTTAATTCTTACCAAGGGCTTTTGGAAAACCGTTTGGACACAGTTAATAGTGGAGTCAAAATATATGCCGATGGAAGAATATTTTCGTGAATATTATTTAGTTACCGAGACTGTTGAGCAATGTCAGCTGTGTCCTGGCGAAGGGAAGCCTGGCGCAGGGACCGTGCGGCCCAGGCCACGTGCACCGAGCGCTCTGCGAGCAGCAGCGAGGCAGTTCCCGCGTGCGGGCGGAGCCACGCGAGCCGCAGTGTCGGTGGCGGAGCGAGGAGCAGCGGGACCCGGCGGTGCCTGCCCGGCCCCGCACAGCGCGTGGTGGAGCGAGCCCCATGAGCGCCCGACCGAGAGGGGCGGCACGCGGGCGGCGGCGGGCGGCGGTGGCGGTGGAGCGGAGCCGCGCCCGGCCGAGACGCGCGCTGGAGCAGGGCATGGGAGAGTCATCGCTCGGGGGCCCGGCCGAGATGTGGGTGCAGCGCCCGGCAGCGGCAGCGAAGCTGCGACCAGAGGAGGCGACGCACGGAGAACTGAGCGGCGCGGCCCGGCCCGGCCCGCGCAGCCCCGAACGCGACCCCGGGAAGAGCGCACAGGCACGAGCAGCCCCGACAATTCCAACACGGGAGCGACCGAAAGAGAGAGCAAAGATGCAGCGAGACAGAAAACAGCAGCCACTCAGAAAAAGGAAAAGATCATAGTAACTAAGACCTTAGGGATAGTAAAATGGTATAATGTTAAGCAAAATTATGGTTTTATAACAAGGTGTGGCAACCAGCAAGACATATTCGTGCATAGAACTGCTATTAAAAAGAATAACCCTGAAAAATGCATCCCAAGCTTGGGAGATGGAGAGGTGGTGGAATTTAAAATTATACGAGGTAGAAAAGGGTTACAAGCATCGCAGGTCACTGGGCCTGATGGTGTTCCTGTAAAAGGCAGTATATATGCAAAAAATCGTAGTCATGTTAGACAATATCTCCATTGTAAGTCCCCCCTACAGTCTCCCTTTCCTAATCCCACCTTTCCCTTTTACCCTATGTCCTATTACCCCCAGTGTATTCCCAATCTGTTTTTTCACCCATGGTTTCCCTCACAAAACCATGCTTTTGCCAACTGTTTCCCCAAAAATCCCTTTCCAATGCCGAGTGGGGGATGAAAAGGGGGAGGGAAGAAGTTAAACCCTCTCCTGCCTCAGTTTCCCCACAAAGCATGCTCAGAGAGTCCTGTCTCCCTTCTGTCAGCCCTAAGATGTTCCACAGAATCTGTTTGGACATTTAAAGACTCAGGAGGGTGGCTTGTTTTGTCTTGAAACTGTTCTTGTTATGTTTATCCAGTTGTTTTCATTCTCCTTTTATTAAAATAAAATGGGTGAGGTGTTGGGGTCCCTCCCCTGCCGTGTAGCCCTGGCAGAGGGGCCCTGAGGGCACAGACACGGGGTTTCCCTGCCCCTGCTCAGCCTCGTTCCCATTGGTTGGTTTGTGTTCCCTGCGCGGGCAGAAGGACCCTTGGTCCCGTGACTGGAACAGTTCCTGGGCAGAGCCCTGGCCATGCGGCTGGAGAAATAAACACCTCTGAAACATCTAGCAAGAATCTGTCTGTCCATATATATTTCCTTTCCACGGGACTCCTGGTTTGATATATGCGTGTTGCAGTATCCCCACTGCAACAAACTACTGCCTGCAGAGCTGAAAAAGACTAGCACGTGTGTTGGTTGCCCACTCATCTGCTTTCTTGTTCTGCTGGCTGTGAGAGAGGGCAATGTGAGCTTCCAGCTCCCTAAGGTGGGTGGTCCAGAGGCTCTGGATCTCTCCCCAGGACTGTCATTCTCTGTTGCCTTGAAACTCTATCTACACCATAGCTTAGACCACTGTCTCCTAGAAAAAGTGTTTTGTGCTGGAGGTCCCCCCTCAGCAGCTACCTATGCATGTTCCAGGTTTACACCAGTCTGCTCAGGTGACAGACACTCAAAAAATTAATGTAGAGACAATATTTCATCCATACCATTACAGCAGAAGATCCTCCAGTCATTAGATGCCATTGCAGCAGCAGCTCTACAGTTCTCTCTCATTTTACAAGCCATGGCTAAAACTGACCCGGAGATCCAAGTATTTCCCAATGTCTGAAATACTGACTTTTGCAATTTCACTTTGAACTCTTTTTCCTAAAGGAGGTTTTTCTGTGTGTCTGATCCCCCTGTAGAGAGGCATAATTTGATCAATCATGCCAGATAAATGTTCATTAGTTCAACACTAATGTTTATACACATTCAAAGTGCAAACAGTGGTGATAGGATATCTGTGGGGTAAAAGGATTTTCAGGAAACTGCTATGATGCACACAGCTTTGTATATCTCTAATGTGACAATAATAGCTTGCACTTTTCCTAGTGAAAAATACATACCTGCATTTGAAGAAAATATTCGACAACTATTTTGAACTAAGTGGTGTTACAAAATATGCTAGATGACAATAAGAAAGATCTCAGATGACAGGAAAGAGACTTAATACAGATTAAGAAAAAATTTTTTAGAAAATAAGATACCCAACAACATCAGACTGTCTATTCCATTTCATGGGAATTCAATGCCCTAATACAAACAGAAGTTTGTTCCATGCCCAAAAAGTAAGTATTGGTTTGGGACTGCTACACTAACCATTCTTACAAGCATTTTTACCAGGTTTTCTTTCTTTAGACACTTAGGGCTTTTTTTGAGGTGGCAGAGTAAGTGTGGAATAAATTAGACTGCTGGTTCCATCCATTGTTGAGTGAACTTACAAGTTTTGAGATCTGATTAGTATTTTTGCAAAAATTGCAGCCAAAAGTGTTGCACAATAAACACCTTAATCAGATAAGCTTAGCAGAGACATCAGATGGCTGGAGCTGCATTCCAGTGTAAGTCTGTTCCATGCTTTTGCCCCTCTTCATCTCTGACTGGCTCAGCTACTGTAAGCTATATTTTGCTAAAGAAAAAAATCCTCGCCATAACATAACTTTGTGCTTTGCAATGCACACACGCACAAGAGAGCATGCCCAAACTCAGACAAAAGACTAAGAAGGAGAAACTCTGCACTACTTCAGCTACAATGAAATCCTAGCTGAAATAATTGTCACTGTAACTGAAAATCTGCTAAGCATTTTGTCAAAAGAGAGTGTAATTGTGAGTTGGAGTAAAACTGACCATGAGAGTTAAAGATGAAAAAATCTTAACACATAGATGAAGAAATTTGTTTTAGATGCTGAAAAGTGCTTTCATCTGAATCTTTTCACTTTGATGTGTTTCAAATCTTGATGGCAAATTTATCAGGGACTCAGAATTAAAGTGTTAATTAATTATGTTAATGTTAATTAAGTGTTAATTTCTTGATTTTACATTACCAGTCAATGCTATTTTATTATAAGCTGGGTGAGTAGAAATAAAAGAAAAAAGTATCCATTAAAATTTTCCTTTCACATAAAGGAACACACTGGAAGGATATGAAAGAGATGGATAGTGAATTTAAACCAGTTACTTCAAATGTCACTATTGTCCCACCGCAGACAAGGCAAAAATACGTACATGGTGTACACTGGTTTGCTTCCAGATTGAGAAGTCTTCAAAACAGCAAGTTAAAAATCAAATTCAACCCCAATACCACAGTGCACAAACCTGCAAAGAGCTTTACCATGCTATTTGGTGTTACAGTAATGACACATTGGATAATATTTCTGCCCTTCACCTTTCCACATTCTGAACCTTGTTGTGCATCGGAAAAGAAAACTATGCTGACAGAGTTTGACATGCAAGTAAGGCATACAGAAGTTTGGAAGTTCCAAATTGAATGTTTCCAGGAACACTTAAGGCTTTTGATGTGCATGTTAATTATATGATCACATCCTACCTCTATGGGGGCCATCTTTCATCTGGCATAGATTTATTCCCCAAAGGGACAAGTATGTTTTTATATTATAACAGCTGTGTATGATCTGGTATTGTCCCCAATGACCAGTGAGGGTGGTAGGTGTATGCTCTTCTTCCCTTCAAAGGAAATGCAGCAGGGGCAAGTCTGTATGACTCTTGAATAGGTCTAGATATATAGGTTTAATCACAATTTTTCCTAGGGGATGAAACAGCTCTGATGAAGAAACCTCAGAGTCAAATAGTTTGGATGACCAGGGAAAGCTTGAATTGGCTGTATGACTCCAGCCCAAGTGTCATATCTTTTGAGATCTTCCTGATATTAATAACAATAACACAGACAGCTTTGCTCAATATAATTCTGCTGTGCTGTTGCAGCAAAAAAACAGAACCAGACAATTTTACCTCCATCCGAAGTATATCAGAGACTGTGTTTTCTACAGATACTGGGAACATTTCTTTCTCCTTCAAAACACAGTGAAAGTGTGCTCTCTATATATATTTGTGTATATATGTATCTATTTTTGTATATGTATATGCATATGGTAATTTTTTTCATACAATATTAAATTTTTGGGATAGCCAATGTGTCTAGGAACAAAAATATAGTTGTTCTTTTCTTATAGTTTAAATCCTAGAATAATCATAAGAAATATACCATGGCTATTAAAAAGTAAAAGGTACAAAGAAAAGATTAATCTCTGTAACTGGAATTTGTTTACTTGGGGTTAATAATGCTTTTTATTCATTTTAAGGAAAAAATATTATCTTGACCAGAAGCATACTGTGGAAGACTATACTTTCTATCAGATTAATTAGATTAAATGTTTCCTTAATATTGTATTTTTGATTTGTAACCTTTTAATCACCAGAAAATTGTAACTGCACAAGTTGCATTTCTACTGAAAGATAGCTTGGAGTTCTACCAGATGTAAATGGTGAACATAGAAGAAAATTGTAAAACTGTTAAGTGTGTCAGATGAACACAGAATCTTTTATCATTTAACCTAAACCTAAGTACTCTAAATTTTATTTCATCTTGTAGGCGTCTTTGAAAATGAAATCCTAATGGACAGCAGTTAGAATACTGTTAAGTACATTTAAAAATAGAATTTAATATATAATATGACAGTCTGTTTGCTCAGAGAAAAAACATGCACCGCACACAAGCTTTTATAACTCACAGCTTTAGTGAAGTATTGCTTGTTTGCAGTGTTGTGGGGGGAAACACCAAGTCTGAAATAGGTAGGAATTAGGACAACAAATTTTTTTCAACATTTGTAGCACAGTGTTGCATTGCATTGCTTTTTGCTATGCGGAAGTCTTGGGATGAACAACTGATTCTGCCCATACAGTCCATGAGGGTCCTGGGGTCATAGAACAGACCTCAAAAAAGCAAATATGCCAATCAGGTCGCAAACAATGAGACGCCCTGAAGAAAACAAACATGCTCAGCTCTGCTCTCTCAAAAACCTAGGCAACCAACTCTAAGATTCAAGATGGCATTTCCCGTTGTATCATTTTAATACCTGTGGTGCTCCAGGCCCGCTCTATTTCTTTTCCACAGAAACCAGCAGTAACAAAGGCAGCAGTAGACATTCACCTTGTAGCAAAAAGCTAATTACAAAAGAGAGTGATTATTGTCTGGTATTGTCTCTACTCCCCTGAAGCCATGGAAGACAATGTTCTAACTCAGTAAGTATTCAATACATAGAAAAAAATGGTCCCACTAAGAAGGGAAGATATTCAGTATACAAAGGATATGCTAGACATTTGAAAAGTCATTCTTCTAAGAGAATTGACATTTTCTTTGGAAAATATTCATTGAAATTTTTTTAAATTTAAAATTTCTCTTAAAATACAGTGGTAGTAGCTAATTTTCTCTCGCACTGAAGACTGCTGATCTGCACTAAGTTACTATGCAGCCTAGCAATTCTAATATGTCTACTACTGACTCAGAAGAAACACAGAAGTTGATCAATTCAGTTTGTAATTACATTTGGGAAAAGGGATTATGGAGACAAATACACTCAGCTGTTTTGTTCCCATGTGTTTAACATGAGATAAATCACTGAATCCATCTTTCCCATGCTCTTACAGTATTGATGAATTCTGATCCTTTTCTAAGTCTTGAAAAACCTAGTCCCAACATCAGGGTCCTTAGGAACACAAAACAAAAGCATTAACTTCATGAAACAATTTGTTCTCACACCCTTGAATTATAGTCAGCATACTACTGGATAGATATGAGTGTCATTAGTTATGTAAATGGGTATTTCATATTTCTCATTCATTTTGCTACTTTACATTTTATTTAAAATGAAGCACTGCAGATTTTCTTTTAAATTCTTCTGTCCCAGATGCTGTTCTTCTGTCCTGAAGTGCCTATGACCCTAATATGTTCTTTTCAAGGAGAAAGGAAATGGAACCTTTCATTTAAGAGGACACCTTCAACTGACACATAACATCCAATAACTTGACATAAAGCTGACAAAAAAGCTGAGCTCATGTCCATCTACAGTAAATGGTACATACTTGAGAACAAAGACTTCTATTACTGCAGGGTTGATATACCTTTAATTCTGTTCTTTTGCTCTTATTTTTCATCCATTCATAACCCTCTTTCATTAAACTAAAGCCACTTTAACTCCTGATTTTTGCCTTGATAAGAGATACATGATCATCACTGTCCAGATGTTGTAACATTTGAATTTAAAAAAACCCCTAAAACTCTAAAAAAAAAGAATTCAAGAGATCAGGGTGCAAAAAAGTATAGTTCTAGCCCATTCTTCAAGAGTGCCTTTCTCACAATACCATTCCTGAACGTACTTAAGATTGATGTGTGTAGTCTGACTCTTGTTCTGGTGCATAGAGCAGACAATTTCTACATAGTATAATTGCCAGGTTCTGGCTCATCTGCTCTTATACAACATTTGGGGACATGAGATAAGTTCCAAAGAGGTAATATGTGCACACGAATGGGAAGACTATACGTACATACGATGTACTTATAAATTTTTGTTGTTGTTGTGTTTTGTTTGCTTGTTTGCTTTGCTTTTTTTGTTAGGTAGACATAATCAGATTACAAAGAAATTCTACTTGCATATGGTACACTGTAGGATTTTCAGTAATACTTTGAAGGAGTAATGGGGCATATATTTTAAATAGATTTTCAAGTAAGTTGTCTTCAAAAGTATTTTCATCATTTTCCAGAACAGGGCCAACTGTCAAAGTAAACATATCAATTAGAGAAATACTTTCTTAAAATGTAACAATTTATAATACTTTCACCTGTGAAAAAGTTGCAAGAGGAAAGAGTTACCTTTTCTTATTTGCTGTTTTGTAAACTTTCTGAATAAAAATGTTTGTAATGTGAAATCAAATCAGAGAAAAATTAAAGGAGAATAAGAGTCCTTGTACATAGCTGTATTTATTAGAGGAGGAAAAGAAAAAATTACAATACTTCAAATTAAATTTGAAAATAACATTTAAAAATGTGGGGGTTGAAAACTGAAGAAAAGGACCAATTATAAGCTAAAGAAATACTCTGAATTAATTTGAAATGCAATGTCTCACATCTCTCCCGTGGTAGGGATCAAGTGATTATTTCTGGCCCTGCCTCTCCCTTCTGTTCTGAAGGCCCTGCTTCCTCTTCATCCCTCACTAAGCAAACTGATTTTGTCTTGGATGTCTTCTTCTGTACAGGGGTGGCTACTACTGGAACGGGTTGTTCCTCTGGTTCAGCTGCAGTTTGACTGCCCTGTTGGTCTGCTTTCCTCCTTGTCATCTGAGGCTGCTGCCTATTATTGAATGGTGTAGGATAAAGAGTAGTCAGGGCTCAACACACTGCAGTAAGTTCCTCCTGTCTGGAGTTATCACAACATTCTCCCTGCAAATATTCTCTTACTTTAAGCCTCTTCTGGTTTTGGAATGGTATTCTCCAGTTTAGTGTTCCCACTGAAATCATGTGTCACTGCCTCACTTCCCCCTCCAGGCCCCCTCTCCCTCTGGCAGGCAGGAGAGGAGAATTGGAGTCATAAAAGGTAAAGACCATGGGTTGAGGTAAGAACAATTAACTGGAAATGGGAATGAGATACAAAAACAAACAGTAACAACAACAATATTAACAACAAAACTGTACAAGAGAGAGCTAAGTGATTCACATGCAAAATGCTCTCCATGGACCTGACCTGATTACTCCATGCTCCCCTGACCCAGAAGCAAGCTTTTCCCCTGTACCTGGAAAATAACATGGCGTGGTACAGAGAATAACCCCTGTGTCCTAACCATCCCTTCTCCTGCCTACTGCAAAAGTTAACACTGTCCTGGCTGGACCCAGGACACCAGGGAAAGAATTTGACATTTTTCCTTGCTAATTTCATACAGTCTATAACGGTCTCTCTATCAAGGTCTTCCTATGAGACCTTTTCTACATTCAAGAGAATCAACAGGTTCTCCTAATTTAGTGTCACTGGCAAACTCACTTTGTGCCCTCAACTGTGATGTCTAGTCAGTGATGAAAATATTGCTGAGAACTGGAACTGAAATTGAACCCTGGGGAAAACCACCAATGATTGGCCTCCAGACATTTATTACCTTATTTACTATGACTCTTGGAGCCTGACTCTTCAGATGATTGTTCACCCATTTTATTGTGTACATGCCTAGCTGTATGTTGGACATTGGATCCAGAAAGATACTCTGAAAGATGTATCAGAAGTTTTGCTAAAATAAGAAAAGCCCAAACAAATGCAGTGCTTTGCCTTCAACCATTTAGCAGCTAACCTTGTCATGAAGGGATTTGGATTTAGCAACATCTATTGGCTGCCCAAGGTGGTAGCATTCTAGTCCCTGCCATATAAAAATTACTTGTTTTCTTCCCAAAATACAGCCTCTCTTTCAAGAGATCTGCTAGACACACTGGAACCCTGTGGGACAGAATGGATCCCTGTGGGGGATCCCTGGCTGACTCCAAATTCTGTGGCATGATATCTTGAAAGTGAGAATTTGTTCATCATTGATTGGCCCTGCCTCTGAGAGCAGTTTGGTGAGCATTGTACAGTTACTACTTTAAACAATAAATATATAGGTATACATATAAGTAATTAAGTATATTTTTATACTTTCCTGCTGGTTATTTTTATAGTAACCTCTAATAATGAAATATATGCTTGCTGCTACTATTGAAGTAAATATACTTTCTTTTCTGGTAGTAATTTTGCAGTAACTTAGATGTGTTCTCTTTATTTATCATAAGCTTACTCAGTTTTTCTTAGCAATTTGCAGTAATCTGTAATAAAGAAATGTAGGAAATAAAACACCTGTGTCCTTCTACATTATGGAATGATACAAACTCATCTTTATATATCCACAAGCTCAGCAACCCTTTTGATCCTGAAAGTGTTCAAAAAACTTGTGGATATGGCATTTGAAGACATGGTTTCAATAGTGAACATGGTGGTGGTCTAGGCTGATGTTTGGACTTGATCACCTTAAAGGTATTTTCCAACCTTAATGATTCTACATTTTTATCTTCAGTAATTTAAAATTGCTATACAGAGATTAATGATTTTGTTCAAATCATTAGATTAAGTTCAAATGTATAGCTTTGTCTGCTAAAATTTATTCAAGGCATTTTATTGATGAAAGTTTATTTTCGCCAGTACATGCACCTACTCATTGAATTTATGACTTTTTAGGCACAATCTCCACCCCTGAATTTATTTGATTGGGTGGAAAATTGTAAAAGCTGAGATTAAAATGAAATCAATAAATAGTTCCAAGGGATAAGAACATAATGATAGAAGGAAAATTAAACAAATTTAATTCAATGTTTAAAATTTAAATAATTATTTTTAAAATTTTCATAAGGTGTAAAATCAGTAAGAAGAATAGACTGAAAAAAGTAGTCACAATGTCAGCCACCATAGTGACCCTTCAGCCTATATATTATGAACTTAGATGCAAATCTTTAACAGATCCAAAGAAAAATTTTGGGTGACCTAAAAATTATGTTGCAGGAGTTGAAGACTTTCAATCAGATGATAACAACCAACATTATTCCATATTCATTCTTTCCCATTGTTTGGCTGACCCAGGTGTTTAAAGATGTTTCTTGGACGATTTTTTCTTAATATCTGTATGTATGCTCTGGTTTATCTCCCAAAGTATTTGCATAGTGGTGTGTAATTAGACATAGGTATAGAATAAAAAATTAGAAAAATATCTGACTTATTTTGGGAAAAGAAAATTTATTTTTAGTTTGTTCATCTAATCTTCATAACATATAAACATATCAAAAAAGTTCACAACTGCTGTATTTGTTAATAGAACATCCTGACAAATCTGGAAGAGTAATACTATTTCTAAATATCCCTGTGAGAGATGAGACATTTATGTAGAAGACAAGTAACTCATTTTCTCTTTTAAAGTAGTTTAAAATATTTTCATTTTTGATGAGTCTAACAGAAGACACTGTTGGATTATATCACAATGGTCTTCATTAGAACTCAAAATGCATAATCCTGGTTTTACAAAGTAAGTTTCAGTTTGATCAACACCCAAAGATATATGCCTTTTTTATATCTAAGGTACCTGATGTTTGACTATCTAACCAGTGCTTTTCTGTCAACTGCAACCCACTAAAGTCCCCAAAAACTCATTGAAATACCCTCCATTTCTGTTGCAACTAGATGCACACAACTGATTTTTTTAAACGGATAGTCAGCTTCTTCCAAGCCCAGAGGAAAAGTAATTTTTTTATTCTCTTACTGAAGAGAAAATAGTCAAAGCGCTGATTTCCATTTGAAGTCTACATCCTCTTCTGTTCATGAAAGACTGATATTATTCCTTTTCCTTTTGAATGGCAGTTTAATGTATTTGGAATTGTGAGAACAATTTCACTACATTTCTTCAATTGGACTGAGGGCTTCAGAAGCTGTACATATACTTTTAAAACCAAAAATACTATTTTTTTTCTAAAGCAACCAGTTCAGGTATTTACCCTGCCTAGCAAGATCTACCATCATTTTCAGAATTGCTTTCACCATCAGGCTTAGTGGCTTAAAATGCTGTCCTGTAGCGGTCCCACAATCATCCATGAGTGGTAGAAAACACTGGTTGTGTTTGCTTTTCGTATTGACAGACTTCTTTTCAAAGAAAAAAACATTACTTTTGAAAGAAAGCTTGAAAACAGTAAGTCTATTTATACTGTCCCTTTCAGAAGCTTGTTTCCTCCATGCCTCAAGCACTATTTTTCCTTGCAGGTAGTAAAGTTAGTTCCTTTGTAATTTTGCCTGTTCTGTAAACTATGAAGCTTCTCTAAGAAAGAGAGATACTCTCCTGTATAAAGGATAAAGCCAACTTCTCTTCCTAGAAAGGAAATAAAACCCTTGAATAATGTCTATAATTAATGATTTTTATACATAGGAGATTCATTGAAATTCAAAAGTAGTGATTACTCAGGAAGAACAAATTATATTATTTAACACGAAAACATTCTATAGAATCAGTAAAGGCAACTACTGATTATGAACTGAAGTATCTAAGTAAAACTTGGTCTTGTTCTTGTCTGTGACTAAATATTTATTATAGTTATATGCGATTAAAAAGAATGGTACCTAGAAACATCACAAGCTAAACTTTCTAGCTGAGTTAGCTGGAGATTATTATGCAGAAATACTTGCCTTTTGAGAGGGTTAAGTATTCCAACACTCTCTGATAATGATTTCTTTGCAGAAGAAGCTTAATAGAGCTTGAATCCCAGCTACAGTGGCTAGTACTAAAAATGTAAAATCAGTTACATTCATCTATAAGACAGTATCAGGAGTCTCCCTGCATGGTATCCCAGTGTTTAGAGAACTTTCTGGAAGAGAAAGGAAATTGTTCATTTTTCTCTCTTCTATAGCTTGAAATTCTGAGTGTCCTAGACCCCATGTTATGTTTTTTATTGCCAAGATGAGATACCTGAGTTCTTTCCCTATGTAAAGCTCCAGAGAGCAAACCAATAGCAGGGTCCATAGCACACAAAACTGACACTTAAGGTCAGGACTATTCCATTAGTGCCTTTCTGCTCCATCATACCCAGTTAGAATATACAAAGACCTTTGAGCAATATTGTCTAAGACCTATTGTAAACAAAATGGACTTGCTTTTGACCTGTACTGGAGAGACCAGAAGAGGAGAAGATGACTGGGGTCTGTAGTGTGAATGGACAATTTTCTGTTCTCCTGTCAATTGCCATGAGTCTGAGCTGTTTTCCCCATTACCCATCCATGTCAGCACACAGGCAATATCCCTTTGGTTTTTTGAGTCTCAGGAAAGCTCTGATTTATATAGTGTCTTTTAGCAAACTTGTTCTACAAAGACCTATTTTGGTTTTGAACAGTACTTCCTTCAAATTAATATGGTGCTTGTCTTATGAAATGGTTTCTTTATTATAATATCTATAAATAATATATTCCTTTCAGATTTTGAAAAAACACACTCATAAACAGGCAAAATCAATTATTACGAGACTATAAGAACAATCATTACAGAAACATCTCAAATTACAACAACACAAATGAGTTTAATTACAGGGTAACAGAGATGAGGCATGCTGGTTCTTTGAAAAGTTGGTTCTTATGGTGCCCATTTTTCAATTTCTGTGTTTTGTAGAATGCCAATGTGTGATCAAAGATAGTAGCGAAGAGGTATTATGGTACTCTGAACCACAGTCATGGGCATTCTTGAAAACTAGTAGTAGCTGAAGGACATATTTTATCTAAATCCTTAAAGAGCAGCTTTGGAATGAAGTCCCACAAGATACCACTCACAGTCAAATGTGTTTTCTGTCTCTGCAGTAAATATTGCAGACAAAGCGGACGTGGGTTGGCACAAATTTTTGGCAGACATTTGCTGATGCTTCAAAATCCATTTTAATTTTGGATTGTGTTTTAACTGAGTGTGTAGAGATACATTAATGTGGTATCCTTTCTTTCTCCAGACTCTTTTACAAATGACAAGGTCTACTGTTTAATGTCATGCTTACTCAGGATTCACTCTGCTTGGAAGAAGCTTAAGGAAAATATGATCAAGACTGGGATATCTGTCAAATCTATCCTTTATAAAGCCATCTTTTGTTGTGTAAGTTCATGTATAAAATGTTGATGTCACATTTGTAGTTGAACTAAAGTTTGCATATGTCAGTTTATAACTTCACTTATATTAACAGACTCAATTAGATCAAATCCATGGATCATGTCAGTTAGATAATTTTTATAAACAAGTTCTTTAATTTATTGCATTTTGTATAGACAATCTTCACTCTTGTGAAGAAACAAAGATAATGATGAAATTCATTCCAGTGCACAGTGGAAAGACATTCTTACCTCTCTATATGGAGCTGAAAAGCGCATGCTTGTTCTGTTGGCTTTGGTTTTACCTTCTGTACAGGGTTACATTCTAATTCTTCTGAGAACAAAATATCTTCAAAATGGCTAAAAATGCAGTGGTTCTTTAGGTGAATGAAATATTTTCCTATTTTAGTTATTAATATTTTTGTTAACAAATTGTTAAGCCAAGCCTGATATCACATTCCTTGCTTTCCTTAATGAAAAAAATTCACTCAGGTCCTTATTTTCACCTTACTCAACCAAGGAATCCTCTAGTTTATGGTGAACCCTTCTAGAAACACAAACCTGGCACGGGAATAGAACAGGTTTTTCTACTCACAGTAGCTAAGGAATATTACCTAATGAAAAGATATCCTTTTTCTAACAGAACTAGTACCATTGATTTCTAATAAGATATCCATGGAAAACTACAGTTAGCATTTCTTCCTCTCAAAAATGCATGAATTACCTAATATTAGGCTATGATAGATAAAGACAGATATGAAAACAAAAGAATCCTGACGTGATGTGCTTTATTTGGAAATGGAAGCAATGAGATGCCCTGTGATAGTTCTCTAATGGGCCTAATTAGTTGACAGAGAAGTGTTTGGAAGGTGAAGCTGGGAAGGGTATGGTGTGTCATGAACTCGTGCATGGGAATGACACTTCTAGGAATGAAGAAGATGGAGAAATATTTGCACGTAATGTATTTTCACAGAAGAGCATCAGCAGTGCCATCACTAAGATTCTAGAAGACTTCATTTTGACAGTAATATGATGGAATTTTTAATAGGTAAGACTAATGTAAGAAAAAAACAACCATCAACCTATTAAAGCTGGTTTAGAATTACATATCTTCCTCCTGTATTAGAATAAAAACTCCTAAGTTTCTCCCCAACTTTTCAACAGTGTCTGTGTGAAATGTATCTATGTCTCCATTTGGCTTTGTGCACTAATTCTCATGTTTAAAGATATTACCCTTTAGGAAAATTTCCTCTTCCCCTTTTCATTTAAAGCCTTCATCTCTAAACATGACAATGTGAAGATGATATATTTATCAATGTTGACACTATTCACTCACATTGCAATGAACGTGGCATTCCTGTGTGATCAGGCTTTCTGACAACGTATCAAAATCATTGAAACAGCTTAAGAAGACGATGGTCTACAACACAACTGAAAGGTAGCTAAGTCTAATCAGATATACACAAAACCTGAAATTAACATATTACTTTCTGTGTAATCATTTCAGGTATACACTGTTGTAAACATATACATCCACTTGTTTTTTTCCTCATGTTCTCCTGTTTGCTCATGTGTAGCATTCCAGAAATCACTTGGTAAACAACCACTCTATGTCTTTCTAATTTGTCTCAAAGTTCCTGGATAACTGCTTGTATTGGGTCTGACTGAGAAAGAGTTAATTTTTCTTTAGCAGCCTTCACAGTGTTGTGCTTTACATTGGTAGCTGACAGGGCATTGATAACACACCAGTGTTTTGGCTACTGCTGAGCAGTGCTGTCCCTCTGACATTCTTACCATTGCCTCATCAAGGGGCTGAGAGTGAACAACATCCCGGAAGGAACACAGTCAGGCCAGCTGACCCAAACTGACCCAAGGGATATTCCATACCACATTAGATCTACTCAGATGCAAAAGCTAAGGGAGAGAGGCGGAACAGGGGGGCATTCATTATTCTACCATGTTTGCTTTTCAGAGCAACCACTACATGTGCTGAAGCCCTGTGTCCCAGGAAGTTGCTTGCTGATGAGAAGTAGAGACTAATTTTTCCCTTTGTTTATGTGTGTGCAAATTTCTGCTTGGTTTTTTTTCTGCTTTAGTATACTCTCTTATCTCAACTACAAGTTGTTTTCCATCTTATTCTCTCCCCTATCCCACTGGGAAGGGGAGTGATAGAGCAGCTTAGCAGGCACCAGGCACCCAGCCAAGGTCAAACTACAGTCCTTTTTGGCATCCAATATAGGGTGAGATAAAGGCAGTTATATATATATATACATATATATACACAGTATATGGTAAATAGTAGTTATCAAGTAGCAAGCTCCTGTGAAGCACACAGCATTTGTCAGCTGCACTGTTTATCAGTTTATTTAAGCTGAGTATGGGAACATGCTAACAGGAGCAATGATGAATGAATACACCTCCTTCTCCCTGACCAAGGTGGACGTGAATGATTTTATATTGTACGCTCCTACGGTCATTGCTCATCCTTATGTAAGCTGTTTAATACTATTGATAGTATTAGCTAATACTGTTGGTATGCTATAGTGTTCATGGAATCTGTCATCATGCTGGTGTAAGAGAAAATAACCTTTAGAGGAGGAGCTATTGAACTCTGCCCTGAGGCATCAAGTTCCTGGATAGCAGGGTGTGTGGAAGAATTTGGGCAGGTTCCTAGGGTGGTTATCACCTCCCTTTGCCTGGGACTTTACACCTGAACAGGTAAACAACTTGCCCCTTCGACTGATAGAAGGGTGCCTTTTTTACCCCCATGAAAACTAGCAGCTTCTCACCCTGTATTGGGGCCTGATCTGTGCCTGCTGAGCCAGTGGTCAGTACTCTCAGAGGACTGTAGTTGAGGCGGGAACCCAAACTGTGTTTGAGGACACTATGGCTGAGATAGGGACTGAAACCACAACAACGACAGTAATTGCCCCAGAAGTGAAAACAAAAAAACAAACAAGGCAAGTTACAGCCCCATACCACAGATTAGTAAGGCAGCAAGAAGAGGAAGAAGAAGAAAAGGAAGAAGGAGAAGAGGAAATAAGAGTAGGAAAGGAGAGGTTAGATTAAGAGGCAGGTCCTTCAACAAAGAAATTGAAAGGAGCAACACACCACACAACCAGCATTACATGGCTTACATGGGTAGCATTAATTACACAATGAGCCCAAATGGGAAAACCCAATCTGTCAGGGATATTAGAAGAGATTATCGACTGCCCAGAAGCCAGAGATTTTGAGCATTGCCTGAGAAGGTGACATGTGCCCAAGAAGCACCACTATAAAATGAGTTACCAGAAAACTGAAGAGGCTATGCTATATTTACTGACAGATTCTACCATGTGATTGGAAAACATTGGAGGTGAAAAGCTGCTCTGTGGGGTCCCACACAAGAAGTCATTGAGGCTGCTGAAGGGAAAGGTGAGTCAAGCCAATTTGCAGAAATGAAAGCCATACAACTAGCCCTACAGATGGCTGAACGAGAAAAGTGGCCTGTATTCTATACTGACTCCTGGATGGTAGCTAATGCCATATGGGGGTGGGTGCAGCAGTGGAAGAACAGCAATTTGCAACACAGGGGTAAACCCATCTGGGCTGCTGCATTGTGGCAGGACATTGCTGCATGTGTGGAAAACATGACTCTGAAGGTGCCTCATGTAGATGCTCATGTGCTATAAAGATACCAGTTGCTTCGTTGTTTTTATGTATGCAGTCTGCAGACAGGGTATTTCTTTTTGCAGCTATTAAGAGGGTCTGAAAGACTGACAGACAGGAAAACCCAAATGTCATGAACAACATTATGCTGAAAATATGTATAGAGACACTACTATTCTTTTCTGGGTCTTTTAGGATTTTTTTCTACCTGAAATCTATAAAACTGGCCAGACACACAATACTTCACCAAAAATAATTGCAGGTCTTTTTTTTTATCAAATTTTTATAAAAGGGCTGTTTGAGAAGACATTTTTAGCACAGTCTTAAGGCACAAGAACATGGCAAGCTATTAATATTTCTCCTTCCCTCAAAAAGACTCATTTAAAAATCAGCAATGCAGACAGATACATTTCAAATCAACATTTCATCAAGCACTTGACAAAAAGGCTACTGCAATCACTGGAATGATTACCACTGACCTCAGTGGTTTTCAGATTAGGGCCCAGATATGTGTAATCCTATTGTTCTCAGCAAAACCAATTCACTCAAATAGCAAATCATTTGACTGGATTGTTTGTCCTCTGTGGAAGACTTAGGCCTTACCAGGAAAGCCGCAGAACTCAGCAGTAAATCATGTCACCAGGAGTGAGAGCTTAGATGGTTATTGAACACTGTGATTTTTTTACACTGTTTGAACAGAAAGAAAGTGCTATCAATGGCTTCTGAATTCAGCTGTAGCACAACTTAGCACGACGCACCATCATTCTTGCAGGCATTGCCAAATATTTCAACACAAGAGTTAATCATAAATCCACACTGTATAGTGTGATGTGTTAATACTGGAGGGTGTCTAAGGAAATGCTCAGGCTCCCAGCTTGTAAAGGTTCAGCTTTATCTGTCTACTGGAATTCATATAATGGCTGCTGCAGTGGTAGGTGAGGATCTGTATTTTACTTGGAAACATACTTTCAAAAGAGGCAAAAGACTGCCAGAAGTTTGTATCATCAGTCTGCCATTTGGCAGGCTTGTTCTTCTCTTTCAGCATCAGTATGTAACAAGCAGATTCCTGCCGCATTTCTAAAGTGGCTTAGGAAAAAAAAAATTGACAAAACATTCCTTCCCTCCTTTGCCCAGCAGATTTTAAAATCAAGTCATTCAGTTCATCCATAGAGTGATTTGTGTTACCAGAGTGACTGATGACCTTGGGTTTGTGTTGAAATGCAAACATTTTCTGTCTTTTAGCACAGCAGAATATTCACTGTAGAATGCTTCAGTCAGGACTTCTCCACCACTAATCACCTGATTATACAGTCAGGGAACAGAAACTCTGCTACACGACTTCAGTGGAGGAGAACATGTTCTAAATTTCAAATAACAAGTTACTGAAGCCAGGGGCTCATCAGCAATTCCATAGCTTAATACTCTTACCATTGGGTGTTTGCTGCTTGTTTAACAATTTGACAGCTATTGATGACTAATTAACAAGCCTGTTAACAGTACCCATGGGGAAAGAAGGTTGTATTGCTGTGCTTAGCAGAGATAAACTTTGATGAAAGAATTAGAAGGAATCATATGCCCTTCCCAACTGTGGCAGCACTAAACTCTGACCTTACCTGCCTAAGAAGTCCATTGTGCTAAGGATTGAAACTGGAATATGCTAACAGTCAAATGGGGATATGTAGAAATTAGATTTGCAGAAATGGGTAAACCTTCACTCTTTGCACCATTTCTCATGTCTGCTTTTGTTTAAAGCTACGTAAAGTCAGGGAACCATGTGATGTAGTTGGAAAACAGAAGGAACAGAATTAGCAACTGAATTACCAAAATGCTACTTGTTCTTTCCCAGAGAAAATTCAATGTTTATTTCTACCCTCACCTGAAGCAAACCAGTTCAGCTCGTTAGCAGAAAAGATAGAAGTCCAAAGATAGAGGAGCTGCTTTGTCTTACCAAGACTCTTCATTTGTTGACACATCTGTTTACTTTTTCTGATTCATTTGGGTTGTGTAAGTTAAAGATTGAATATGATTGGGATTATAAGAGAAAACAAGTTTATTTTAGGATCTTCTCTTATTGATAGACCTTTGGCATCAAAAGTTCAGGACATTATATTTGAGACAGAAGGGTAAACTCTGACTATCAATGTTGCTAAGGTGATAAAATACCTGTCAGTTTGATTAGGGCAAAAATGAAGTGTCAGACTTTACTTGTCTCAAATTTTGCATAAATGTATTTTTTTTAAATTAACATAAAGTACAAGATAACAGAATAATGAGATCAAGGTAAAGCATCCATTTTTTGACATTTCCAAAAACTTAATTTTCTTTTTATATTTTTTATTACTGTAAACAGAGTTAATTCACTTTTTCATGTAAAGTACATAGACTAATTTTTCTCATTTCACAGCTTTGAAACAGTATTTTTAAACAATTTAAATATAGTTCTGATAGTTTTTTTTTTTTTTGGGAGTAAATATATTCTTTAAACCACCTATTCCTGGAAAGAGTTCTAATAAAAATATAAATGAACAGGAGTTTTAGGATATTCTCATCTAACAGGAGTACTTTTATATTCTAACCTTTACCCTCTTTGGCTGTTGCATTAAGAAAAAGAGTTTAAGTTCTTACCAGCATATACAGGCAATACTTTTAGTAGTGGTCCTGTTTTCTTCAGCAAAAATTAAGAAAATGTCTTGTCTTGAATTGTATAGCTATAGCATCTGTCCAAATGCAGCAAAAACTACATTCAATAAGAAAGGATTATCTTCCAATTTTCTGAGAAGTGGTAGATAGCCAAGTACAAAATTGTAAGCTATATTACTTGGGATGTGAAAATAAAGTTACAATTCCTCATTTAGCTACCATCATCAAATGAGTACCTTGAGATCATACCAGTGAAAAGACAAAATTTAAATCTGTGCAATGTGGCATTTTCAGATGTAATTTTTTTGCAATATGTCAGCATAATTACTGTACCCTGAAGACAAAAATCAACTGGTGCATTACGATAAAGGTTGCTTTGAATGGAATTGACATTGCGTGTGCAACTCAAACTTGTAAGAGTATTAAACATAGTGAAAGTGATAGCATGCCATTTAATCAACTCCAAAATCCTCTGTGCAGGATTATACTTTATTTAATTTGGTTCCCCTATTTTAGGTTTCACATGAGAGGCACTATAATCTTATCTTCATCACGCCAGTTTGCTCTTCTCACTTTAATAATCAAGGGTCCTTGTTGGTTGGCTTTAGATGTCATCTCAGGGGAGTACCCCAATGCCTCTGAAAAACCTTATCTGGAAATGACACAGCATTTGGTGTGCCTCTAGCCTATCTGATCTCAGAATTTTGCTTTTAATGGCTGTCAATGAACACTAAAAAACTAGCTGACACTGAGTGTTGTTTCATCAGTGCAACAAGAAAAATAATAATGAAAGAGTGTTTTACTAGTAATCAAGCTAGCAAAAATCAAGTTGTTTATTGTTTTAAAATAAACAAATAAAATACAATCTTTTGTTTGCCAGTTTTCCAAGAAAACCATCCCAAGAACTCTGAAGCACACAGGCTGGCAGTGAACGGTGTTTATTTATCCTGCCACAGGGGAGTAAGTACACAATGAACTAATTATATGGCACGGTTTGACTCCACATAGATGAGATAAAACCATCAGTAGGGGCAAGCTTACACATCAGGCTAGTTGGAAGACTGTCACTGCCTTCTGTTATTTGTACCTGCAACCACCTGAAGAGATAACACTGGTAGTGCAGAAATCAACAATAGAGAAAAAAAGCCCCCTGCTTCCCATGAAAATATATTTACAGTATGGTAGTGGGCAAAAAGTAGATAAAGCTAAAAAGTCAGAATCAAAGCAGTGATGGAACATATGCAGTAAAAGTTAGCAAATATATTTTGTAATCTTTATAAATTGTGGTGGAGGGTGATATGGTCATAGGAAAAGGGAAAAAAATGAACAAAGATGTAGAAAAAGACTTCTAAATTACTTATGGAACTAGCTAGTATGAGTAGCATATCTGACAAATGAGTAGAATATTACTGGGGAAGAGAAGAGAAGATGGAATGAAAAAATACCCATACTCCTTTGTTGGTAACCATTAAAATTTTAACATTAGAAAACTGACTATTATGGAAAGCAGAGATATGAGGTAATATTTGACTGAAAATAATATTTATTTCTTATGTTCCTTATACTCTTTTTTTTGGTCCCTTTATCTACACTGAGCCACAAATGTCACATAGGTTGTATAAAATCAGTGATGTTTTGGTATATTGAAATCTTTGAAAAATTAAATACGAGGTTTAAATGCTGACATCAGGCTATTCTATTCCACAGGCCCAGTTCATTGGCTTTCACTTTATATGTTGCATAACTTCAAAACTGAACAAAATTCCACAGTAATCAAAGAGAACACTGAATGCCTAATTTGCACATTTATTTGCACATTTTATTTATTAATTTGCATATTTATTTCACTCTTACTGATCAGAATACAAGTGCACAGAATTGGAAGCACAATATGAACTCAGATGGTATAGTCCAGTAATTAGGAACTGAGAACCAAAGGAAAATAAAATTTTCTAATGAGGATTTTAGCTACAGTTGATGATACTGTACCTTAAAAGATAGATTTGAATATTTCCTGACTGAGAGACAAAATATTTTTTGAGTCTACATCTTTGGACATTTACCTGGATGGGAGAGACATATACTTCAGCCTCCTGTCCAATTAATACTTAAGCATTATAATCTAAATTATTAAAATTTTAGGAAAATTTATTCTTGGAGACCAGCATTTTATGCAATAATGATTATTGTAAAAAGTTAATATTTTATTTTCTTTCTCTTGTCTAGCTGATATTAAATGCACCAAAAAGACTTTAAGCAGAGCTAAGTTCAAAAACCTCAGGGCAGAACATTCTGTACTATGGCGTTGAGTTGTTATGTTGCTAAAATGAAATGGGAATTCACTTTTCCTCACACAGAATGAGAGTTGAATCTAGACTTGTTAGGTAAATCCTATAATCACTGGCCATCAGAAAGGAAGAAGCTTATGTGTTCTAAGACTGATATATTGTCTAAGATTTGCTGTCTTTTTTTTTTTTAGTAGAAGCCTGAAGCATTCTTTATTTTCAAACTAGTGAAAACTACTCCATATGAAAACAACTCAGTTTTATGCTTTTAGTTCCCAAACATGCATGAAAGACATGACATTCTCTTGCACTGCTTTCCTGATGCTGTCTCTTGCTCAGCTCCCTGAAGGCTTTGAAATATTGCAATTTGTTAGATAGAAATTTTGTGCAGGAGCATCAACATTCCCTAAACAAGTATTGAAAATAAATTCTAGTTTTTAAAAATTATATAAATTTTAAAAGTTTATTTTAAAATAAGCTTACAGATACTCAAGTATTGATTCATTGTTCTGATGTGAATAACATAGTAGAAATCCTGACTGTGAAGCCGAAACTAACAGGAAATGACAAGGTTAGGAAAGCCAAGGCCCATTCAGAATTGAGTCTGTCTGTGGATATCAAGGATAACAGGAAGGGCTTCTACAGATATGCTGTAAGCTAAGGATAATGTGTGCCCTCCCTGCAAGGCAATGGGACACCTGGCTAGCCTGGACAAAGAGAAGGCTGAGGTTCTCAATTACTTCTATGCCTTTGTCCTCAATGGCAAGTGCTCCAGGCATGCTGTCCAAGCTGAAAAAGGCAAATGCTGGGACTGGGAGAATGAAGACCCCTGAGTCCACTGTAAAATCAGGCTCAGAACCATCTGAGGAACCTGAGCGTGCACAAGATTCAGGAGATCCATCAGCATTTGCTGAGGTAGCCTGCAGATGAAGTTGCTAGGCCACTACCCATCATTTTTGAAAAAACATGGCAGTCAGGTGAAGTCTCTGATGACTGGTAAAGGAAAATGTAACCTCCATTTTTAAAAAGCAGACAGTGAAAGACCTGGACAACTACAGACCAGTCAGTCTCACCTCTGTGAGACTTACCGCAGGTGACATGATGGAGCAAATTCTCCTGGAAACTATGCTAAGGCACATGGTGATTGGTAACATGCCAACATGGCTTTACAAAGGGGAAGTCATTCCTGACAAATTTGGTGACTTTCTATGACAGGGCCACAGCACTGGCGGATAGGGGCAGAGCAGCCGATATTGTCTACCTAGACTTACGCAAAGTGTTTGACTCTGTCCCACATGACACCCTTGTCTCGAAATGGGAGGGACATGGGTTTGATGGATGGGTGACTCAGTGGATAAAGAACTGGCTGGATGACTGCACTCAGAGTTGTGGTCAACGGCTCACTGTCCACGGGGAGAGCAGTGACAAGTGGTGTCCGTCAGGGGTCAGTACTGGGGCCAGCACTGTGGCTAGCACTGTTCAGCATCTTTGTAGGTGACGTGGACAGTGGGACTGACGGCACCCTCAGCATGCTCACTGACAGCAGCCTGTGTGCTGCAGCTGACACACTGCAGGGAAGGGATGCCGTCCAGAGGGGCCTGGACAGGCTGGAGAGCTGGGCTTGCGCAAACCTCATGACGTTCAACAAGGAGAAGCACAAGGTTCTACACCTGGGTCATGGCAATCCCAGACACACCTACAGGTTGGGAGGGGAAGCGATTGAGAACGGCCCTGTGGAGAAAGACCTGGGGGTGATGGTTGATAAAAACTCAACATGCACTCGCAGCCCAGAAAGCCAACCATGTCCTGGGCTGCATCCAAAGCAGCATGGCCAGCAGGGTGAGGGAAGGGACTTTGTCCCTCTGTTCTGCGCTGGTAAGACCCCACTGGGACTGCTGCATACAAGTCTGGCGTCTCCAACATAAGAAGGACATTGGAGTCCAGAGGCCACGAGGTTCATAGAAGGACTGCAGCTCCTCCTCTATGAAGACAGGCTGAGAGAAGAGAAAGTTGTTCAGCCTGGAGAAGAGAATTGTGTGGAGACCTCAATCATCAGGAATTGTAGTGATAGGAAAAGTGGGAATGGGTACAAACTGAAAGAGAATAGGTTTAGATTAAATATTAGGGAGAAATTCTTTACTGTGAGGGTGGTGAGTCACTGGAACAGGGTGTCCAGAGAAGTTATGGATGCTCCATCCCTGGCAGTTCAAACACAGGTTGGATGGGGCTCTGAGCAACCTGGTCTGATGAGAGGTGTTCCTGCCCATGGCAGGGGAAGTTGGGTCTAGGTGATCTTTAATGCCTATTTCCAACCCTGTCATTTTCTATGGTTCTATGCTTCTGCAATATACAAGATAAAGTGTAGAGGAATTCCTTGTGGAACAGGGGCATATGATACCCCTGGACAGTCTGGGCAGTTTGGGCAACCCAGGGTTGTTGCAGAAGTACCCCTGACTGGGCCTCAGGCTGGAGACAGGCTTGCAAGGCACCTGCTAGCCAGCAGCCTTGAACAGCCTTAGGAAAAGGTATACACTGGTCAGCTCCCCCACTGCTTAGAGGCTGTTTCCTGGGAATGGGGCATGAACTTTGCAAAGTATAACTTGGTGTAAGTAAACAATAAAAAGGGAGCACAATGCTCAAATTGTATCGGTGTTCATGTCGTGACTCCAGCTGGTTCCCCTGCACCTGGGACACCCCCGCTAAAATAAAGTAAATTAAATTTATTCCCCTTACTGAAACTATGGCTGTTAATGAAATAGTAATTAATACTACTCAAAGAGGATTTTATCCTGTGCAGTAGTTGGACTTTAATGATAATTTATGATGCAATTGCTGGAGCAATGAAAAGAAAGAAATCTTGATGTCATAAAAAGTTGATGCAGATAATACACCCACATGAATGAATGCATGAATGAATGGGATGAGATCAAATATAAGCAGTTAAGATCTTGAAAAAACTTTATTGCATTCACTTTCAATCAAATTAAAACTTTTTAACTCAATCACATAGATCTTGTAAAAACAGAAATGCAGCAGTGGCCTCAAAAAGTATAAATCTATCTAGCGTTACATTGAAGGGAACCGTCAATACTGCACGCTCTGCAAAGAGTATTGTCTCTCAAATTATGCACAGCAATACTTCTAGAAACAAAAAGTGTTCGAATTGCAGCTGCATCATTTTTTGTGATCTGTATAATTAAAAAATCACCTCTATTTCTAGCTTTCTTTTAGATTTTTTCAGAGAAATAAATTTATTTTCCCCTCTGCCCCCTGCAAAAGTCAATCACCAACCAGTCGTCCAAAAATGACGGAGAATAAAGGATATCAATGGATCAGTACTTATATTTATTCTCTAAGACACTAATTAAGCCAAATATCTGTTTTTAAAATTTCTTCAATAAGGTGATACTTTCATCCAATTAATGCCTCTTAAAAATGTCTATCACATGGGCTATGGAGCTAGTATACGTCAAAGGATCAAAGCAGTCCAAGACAGACAGAAATTGACAATTTCTGGAAGCCAGTCAGACACAATCTCTCTAAGACCACGTGGAAATGCACCACCACACAAGTACCCCTGCATCTCTTACTTTCTTAAGTTTATCCTTAATTTTTGCATTGTGCTGTCACTTCTCCATTATGCTGATGTTGGATATAAGTCTGAAAATAGTTGGAATTTAGGCTTTTTGTTATTTCAGCTGCCACCACAGCAATGTCTGTGGGAATAATTCTAGGAGGAAAGAGTAAGTGTGCCATGATACTGTTACAATCCTGTAGCATGCTAGCTACCCTCTATCTACAAAGTGTGTGGGTGATTTACATGACAGGACAAAACAGGCTCAGGAGATGCAATCTTAAGAGAATTTCATCATCTCTGAAAAGGAACTGGCTTTTATGCAAGCATATATTTATGAGTTAAATTTGCTTAGTGTCTCAAGGAAAGGTCTAGATGTTTACCCATCATATCTCAAAGACACTTTCTGCCCACAAATAAATTGGTGGATGGTTTCTCCATCAGATTAAATCTTTTCACTGTAAAGATAACAGCTTTTCTCTATGAAATTAGCATTACATTGTTTCAATGTGAGCAAGCCCATATTTCTTCTAACTTCTTTATTGGACATGACTGAAACCTTTTATTTAAACTGCTATGAAAATCAAGAACAGCAAACTCTGTGAAAAAAATTCCAAATAAATAGTTTAATACTGAAAAAAAATCTTTTTAATGAAAACATTGGGCAATCCTAAATGATAACATACTTTAAAAATATACACAGTCTAAAGACAAGGGCATAGAATGCAGAAATGTAAAATGTGAATCTCCTATTTTCTCACTGTTATAAGCAGTGTCTGATTTTGTTTCAGAGCAAATAAATTCTCCTTTTTGAGAATCCCTGTGGTGTACAGAAAATGATAACAAATCAAATGACTGGGTGAAACAAGTAAAGAGAACATCTTTTACGGTTTTATAAGATTTCTGATTTTATGACACATTTTTTCAAACCACAACTAAATCCTTTCATATCTCCAGCTTCTTCTTATTAAGAGACGCTAATGTTGTCTTTTCTGCCTGTTTGCATCAAGCTGAATCCTCTGTACTCCATCACGAATGTGTTCTGCCTTGATAAACTTCTAGGTATTCTTCAGTTCTTTGCTGACCCAGAAAACCAGCTGTATGCAAGTCCTGACATTCTTTCACTGTTATGAAACAGAGATATTAAAGTAGGGCTGCTACGTAAACAATTTCAGATTAAATATAGAAAAGATTTTTGGTTTGCATTTTTTTGTTGTTTGTTTTGGTTTAAGGTTTTATTTTGGTTTGGGTTTTTTGTTTGTCTTTTCTGCTGGACAAAGGCTTAGTATAATAAAATACTCTCTCTTTCTTGCAAGAAAAAGAAGAAAGGACTTAAAAGTCATCAGCTGTAAAAGGTTTTGCTCTCTAATTATGATGTTCAAAATATATAACTTACTTCTCCTTCCTCCTCTCTGTTCTTTCTCCCTTCATTGACAGTGACAGTGATTATAGCTCTGCATTTGTTTTCAGAAAGCTGCCCAGAGTCCAGCAGTTAAAAAAAAAAAAAAGTTTTCAAATATAAAAGTTCCCTCTTTATGTACATTTAAGCACTGAACTAGGTCAGGGCTTGATTCATATACTGACCTGTAAAACTCTGACCCTTATAGTACAGCACAGATGACAGTAAACATAATTATGAATGACAGCATGTGGATGGTATGGCTTGTGAGGCACACATGGATTTTTCAAAATAAAAAGCAAGGCCTAGCAAGTCCAAGAGTAGAAAACAAAGAAAGCTATTTATGTTGGAGAAATGAATTGCAGAAGATCTAAAAATCCTCTCTTGATCATTCTGCAGACAGTTCTTCAACCATCAGTTCATTGTGTTTACTTGTATAGGCAAAAAACCCAGATGAAAGATCTCACCTCTAGGTGACCATAGTTTACTACATTTAGTAAGTTAATCTAATAAAAAATTACGACAGTATTAATGCATCAGAGAGTTACAAGGCAAAACAAGAAAAGATTGTTCAAGGAAGCTCTTCTTAGGTCTTCCTAGAAAGCATACCTTCAATTTCAAAGGCTGAATTTAATTTGGATACTGTTACTTCTCTTAGTGCCTACAATGAAACAATTAACCACATTTTTCTGAAAATTAAGCAAACTGTTGGCTGAAGTGAATAGTGGTTCAAAATGTTTGCGGTCATCTGATAATAATCAAACAAATCTGAATAAATTATCAGTGAAATAAGAAGTTGTAAGAAAATTCAGAGTCTTTTTAGGTACCCTTTTGATCTCTTTAGACACCACCACATATATAACATATGGGGGAAAGGCTGTAAATTTTCTGTAATGATACCCCAGAGAAACTGTTCCACAACTCAGGCTCTACAGAAGCCTGGTTTTCCCTTTGGTTTACCAAGTTAATCTTGCATCCGCATAGAGAATCTCTCTTGGTGTACAGTACCATCTTATTGTTTCATCTGTAGGTCCTTTTCCCGGTGATGCATAGATCTTGAGAAATTCAAGGCATAAAGACAAGGCGAAAGTAGTAGTTGGTCTTCATAACATGAAAAATTTCTCATACAGAAACTTGATGTTGAGAAAACCTCCTTGTTCGTATTTTTATTTTCTTATTTTTCACATGGGATTTGGGGACCACTTGATTAAATTTCACTATATTTGGTGACCACTCAGGTGGTCTGAGTGAGACATATCTCACAGTAGAGTTAGTAGAGCATTTATCTTATGCTCAGCGACAGCATTTATCTTGTATGCTTAGGAACTAGTTGTCCTGCTTGAAGACTTTTACTAAATGATACATGATTAAGCATAATAGTTTACGTATTTGCATAGTTAAAACTATTTCTATGACACAACTTAAAATGATAAAGAATTATCAGCAAATTTTTTTGCTTTGTTGTTATTCCTATGTTTTTCCTTTCCAGGTTAGTGGACAGTGTCAGAATCTCTAGAACAGGAAGCTCAAGCTAACACCAATTTGAACTGATGCATTCACATTTTACAGGGTATTTCATTTTGTATCAAAGTGCACACATCTGGAAAGAAATGGAGACCACTTAAGTCTGAATCAAATCATGGCAGCCATGGCTAGACGGCTTCCCAGGAACTTTGCAATGTGCTCAGTCAGCCTCTGCTTCTGAAGGTGGATTGCATTAGTGTGCTGGCAGTGATGATGTAAACACATACAGTGGGAAATCTATGTTTACATGGCACTGCATTTAACCATCATAGATAAAAAGGGTTTTCTTCATGGTTTTATGGTATTTTATGGTTATGGTGTTACTACTAACTGTTGCTAGCTTATTATTAACATTTTGGTTGCAGAAAGATGATGACTGAAACAAACTTTGGAACAATGCTCTGCATATCTTTGTGATGCAATATACTCCTTATTTGGTTTTGCAATAATGTCTCTTCTGAACAAAAATCTTGGTGAAAAAAGGTTTATATTTTATATAAAGATTTGCAAGGGAAATGTGAACTCACTTTGCACTTGTTAGCAAGAATAAAAGGCCCCCTCCTTTTCTGCATCAGTTCTGAATGCTCCTGCATTAATGCTCTGCCAGCTGTTTATATATTGACTACCATTGACTTATTCACATTTTATATTTTGAGAATTAATGTACTGAATGCACATTCACAAATTGACATTCTCTAAGATACTTTATAGGTACTTTTTGAGAGACAACAGTCCAGCAGAAATTACTAATGTAGTCATCTCGTACTAGGAACATTGAAAAACAATTGATTCAAAAAATTGACTTGAATGTAAGTGGTTTATATTTCCTATGCATTAGCAACTGTCGCATAGGTAAGAGAACATATTTAAAAATACATGATATCAACAAAGCATATGATCAAACCTATTTACAGCAAATTTAAAGAAAGGAAAAAACCTCTTTCATTGTACTTCCTTACATAGCAAAAAAGTACTTCACCTGACAGTTAAGAAACATATTTTCATAAAGGAAAATGTTCTTTTCCCTAATGTCTAAAAGAAGCTGTAGTATGAAAGGCATTCCAGCTACTGTAAATAGTTGAAAGGAGATGGAACTTCGGACAAAATAGCTTTAAAATGATGAGAGGGATGGAAATTAGTTTTTGACATCTTTAATGTCTCTGCTTCTGGCTATCAGACCTTTAGATGGGAAAACCTGTGTCAGAAAAATCAGTGGAAGAACAGCAGAGGAGGAAGTTCTCCCTTAAGCATGCAGGGGTTATTGCATACTCCCTCCTCTATTTGAGATTTCACTGACATCGTTGAAGCAAACACTGCTGAGATGAACTTCAAGACAGCCGAGAATTGGAACACAGAGCTCTTTAAGAGAACTGTTTTTCATTGACAATCTCAATATTAGGAAGCCAGGACTTCCTTTGCTCATCGGTGAGCAGAAGGGCTAAGGGATCCTAGCTGTAGACTGGAAAGAAATTGCAAGAAGGACATACTTCAGATATGCACTGTGATAGAAATGGACTAAAAATACAGAAAAGGGGAACTGCACCACTGGATTTGTAATTTTCCTTGAACTGTCCTCCCACTGAAGATGAAAAAAGCATCTATCCATAAATACGGATCAGATAATTCCTACCCTTTGACCTAACTCTGTGTTTTCTGTTGAAATGCTGACTGACAGTGCTAAAGGCATCTTGTAAATTTCAACTAAAAAAACGTGATCAAAGGTTGAATTTAGCTTCTTGTTCCAAACAACCACAATATTATGTATTTATTTTGGTTTAGCTTACAGTGAAATTTAGATCTCCTTCCTTAAGTAGAAGGGAAATAAAATTGGCAGTACTTCTCCATCTAATTTATAAACTCACATTTGTTCTTTCGGTGTTCTTCAACACCTGTAGTCTTACAAGCCATCTGTCAAAAATTGACTACAGCTATTGTCTGAAGAGCTGTCATGCTGTTGACTTAGTAACACTACTAATAATAAACTTGGCAATTTCTCTATTCTAGTCTGCACTACTCCCTAGAAAAAGCTCTGGAAACACCTTTCCATTGACAGGAAAGAAAACCTAAAGCAAGCCTGTTCATGGCTTATTGTTTAGCTAGATAAACTAGGTTGCTAAAATGAGGAACAGAGTTTTAAGATCTTCAAAAGTGACTATTGAAGTATTTCTATTCTTCTGTACCTACTCTGGACACCTAATAAGATATTTGATTTTAATAGGTGAGGTGTTAGCATTTCTTTAATATGTCTGAAGTAAAACATTCAAGAAAAGAGATACTGGCAAATGACTAGTGTCTTTAACAGCAAAACCTTGGTTTATATCATCCTATTTGGGAAGGTAACATTATTTTTTTTTTTAATTTGTATCTACAGCTGCCTTTGAAATCTCCTTTCTCTTATACCTTTTCAGGTTGGATTCAGGGGAACGCACATGTTTACACTGCCAGTTTTGAACAAAGAACAATACAGCCATAATCTTTTTAGAATTCATAGATGTTACCAAGCATTGCAACCCTGTTGCAAATGAGTGGCCATCCACTTTTTTTGGTGCCATCTGTCTCTGGAAATAGCTTTTTTTGATGGGCCATCATCCAGTTAATTCAGTTGCTGGTGTAATTCTCTTGGTTCCTCTTCAGTTTTGGAGACATAGGTAAGCCTCTCGTCCCCCAGCTTAATTCGGACAAGTCGGCCAGTACTTCTTCCTTATGCTTTTGGCTTGAAGATCCTCAGGGCTGTCTCAGAGCAGGCCAGAATGATGACTTCTGGGTGTAAAGATCCTGGACCATAAACTAATTTCTATTGCCAACAAATGAGCTACTCATTTATTCTTGCTTCTATCTGTCAGCTTTGTGTAAGTCAGCTAGCAGCCCTTCAGTATACTTAGGGTTTGAGGAATCTGGAAGTGCAGTTAAAAGAACAATACAGCCTTAGGGACATGACCAAACTCGATTTAAACATGACTTTCACTCGTGGTAACTTAGCTAGCCTGGCATGCAGCACCACTTAACATTATTTACATACCCTCAGTTTTCATAATTAGCAACCCGATTCTCAAATACAAGTTCAACTTTTTGGGAAGAGACAAAAGGCAGAGCTTCGTGAACACTAGACTTACATCAAGTTGTCAATTCATACAGGCATGTATGTATGTGTGTGCCTGAGAATATATGTTTACATTTTTGCAATCATACCAGGCCTGTTCCCAAGACAGGATGCCTTCACGTATCTGTTCAAAGTCTTTCTGCTCTGTCAAAACCTCCTTTGTTTTCTGGGTGCTCCACAAATCCTCTCCCTCCCATCTCCTTGCACAAAATTTCCTGTGCTTTAAATAATTTTTTATTATAGAAGGCATGATGAATAACTATGATTATGCAGCCATTCTGTATTTGGCAGCAGTCATTGTAGTACCTATAGTTAGAGTATGATGTTAGACTTCCCTATTTTTCTCTTTTTTAAGAATAAAGCCTGTATCTTTAATTAATTAAACACATATTTAAAAATGTGTGATCATTTATTTGGCATTAAATGTGTAGGCTATCAGAACTGGAGCCTTGTAATCACTTAAGTCACTAAGCAATACAAAAGATTGCATGTTGGTTGCCCCTGGGCATAGGTTTTTTCACTCTTGCAGCGTACCTACCATCTTACTCCCCATAAAATATTTTATATATTTAAAAGATATATAAAATCTTTATGCCTGCTTTTGTCCTTCTTTTGATAATTTTGATGATTTTGCTAGCCTTCTAACAGAAATATGAAGGGTGAGTGAAGAAGGAAGAAATCTTAATATTGACTGAGATTCAGCAGCTTTTTCCATGACAGGCAGCCCAACCCACATCTTAAAGTAGCTTTGCTGTTCTTTGCCTAAGAAAGGAATCAAGTTATAATGTACCTCTGCTTCATACAGGTTCTTAAATGATGTATTTCTTCATTTTATGAAGACATGCACAAATGTGTGAAATATGTACACATTTGTATGATGGGGTAGGGTAAATATTCAATCCCACGAAGATAGACTTCACAATTTAAATTTTAATAATACAACACGAGTTCTGTATTGAGAACTGAATTTGGCATTTTTCTTCTTTTAAGGTTTGTTTATGTACAAAGCTATTCTGTGAAGTGGCTGATTTTATTCCTATATTACTGATGTAAAGGCAATGATATACTCTTTTCCAAATAAGGCTTGGTTTCATAGATGTCATGCTCTACTGTTAGTTAGAAATGTACAACTGCTTAATTGTATCAATCTTGTTTAAAAGTGCTTTAGATTAAAATAAAACTGTTTTCAAAAATGTATTTATCACATGAAGTTCAATATCTGACAAAAAGTTTGCAATTTAATGAAAATCAAGATTCTTGTGGGATCTACACATTCCTGTTAGAGGTGTCTCTATTGAAAAAAAGGGATAACCTATGTGCATGCTCTGTCATTACCAAAGTAATCCCTTAAAACCATCTCTAATTTTTAAGTTCATACTGATTATATATATTTTACTTTCCTTTGCTTTCCAGAATATCAATGAGATCATGAGGTTTTGTGATAATGAGATTGTGTTGAAGGCTACAGACAGACAAGTGGAAATTTTCACTTTTCTTTGACAATATTTTAAAAAGTCAAATGGTAGGATCCTCCTTTCATATATCAGTTGATTTGTAAACAAAATTGAGCAATTCTGGTGAGTCATAGTCAACATTTTGTCATATTCTCCTCCACAACTTAGAATTTACTGATGAAACGAATTTAAAAATAAGGTAGAATTCTCAACTGATTAGTAATTAATTTCTATCCTAAATACACTTCCTTCTTATATACACACAAGATCTTGAACTTCCTTCCTTGTGTGTTTGTTTGCTTTATTACAGGTTATGTATGTATACATCTGTGCTCCAAAGAATAATGAAAGAGTGCACGCAATTGTGTACAGTTTTCTGTGGGAGGTAGAAGATGTATGAAATTATGGGGGCAGACAATACAGAACAGTAGTTTACTGTTAGATTAGCAATTGGAAATGAAGTTAACATTTAGTGCATGGAAGATATTAGAGATTATGCAGACATATGTGTTAACAATTAAAAACTTGTAGGTTAACTGTCATCTTTATTTTGGAACACATAATTTAACAATAATACGAGGTGAATAATATACTGAGAAAATGACAAAAATTGTTCTGTTGATGAATTTTGTGTACAAATTACAGTGCAGCATCAATGCTGGGAAATGAGTACTAGCAATTCAGAGATTTAGTCACACTGCAGATTGTCTGAAAAGTTTTCATTTTTTTTACTGTCAGATAGCCATCTGATATTTGCTCTGGTAGTATCATGCAGAAAATTGAGCTACCAAAGCAAATCAAAACAAAATACGAACAGCTATCAAAACAAATATTCCATGCACAGTTAAGTCATTCCATGTGATTTTATACTTACTTTATACTACTGTTATGTCTCTACCTTTAAAGGCTTGAGCCACATATCTTCACTGACTATGGACACTATAAGAAGACTTCACTCATAATGGTTGTTGCTTTATCTCCACATCACTAGTGTGAAATGTGGGTAGCAGTCCAGACATGGATGACCTTATCAAGGACTACTATGAAGCAAGACATCTTTAAAAAAATTTATGTGTTCCTTACTGAATAGAAACTATTCTCCTAAGAAAGGCTCTTCATGGCTGAAATCTAGCTTCTACCCTCTGGTACAAATCTTCTCTGGAGGTGAGAAATAAAGCTATACCCAGAGCATTACTTTTTTAAGAGTTTTCTTCCTTACATTCTGGGATTACATTCTGGGATTCCCTCTCCATTAGCTACCCAGCCTTTTTACAAGAACAGATCATCAGGTGTCACACATACAAACAGTAGATATCAGAACGCTATTAGTTTTTCAGTGGTCTAGTTTCTTCAGTGTAATAGCCCTTGTTTGCTTTACAGAGAATCCATAACCTGAAAACTGGCAAATTATAAGTCCATATAACTATATATACACATGTATTTATGGCTCTATGTCTTCGTGCATTTAACACCAATGAATAATTCAATTGACAGCATATTGGGGAAAAAACCAAAAAGAAACAAAGAAAAACTACGACCCAAACCAAACCTCAAACCACTGCAAACAGTATTAGGGAAAATGGCACTCCTAAATGGTAGTAGACAAATAAAAATTTAATTAATCTAAAACTGCCTTTTAGCCACTGGCCATGTAAATGAGAAAGATTGCAAATGCAAATGCATGTTGCTTTTGTTTTTCTTTTAAGCTTCAGCTTAAGTTTTTCAGTGCTTGAAATTAGAATGGTTATTACCTGAACTATTAGATGATATTAAACACTACTTAGTAAGCAGACTGCACAATTTCAATGGCCATTCTCCATACAGGGGCTTATCCAAGTCTCTAAATCCCACTGACTTTCAAGGATTTTTAAAAATCTGTGATTGTTGAATATGAACATATTGAATAGGTGCTGTTTATATGTGGTCTGACATAGTTCAAGTAAGTGGATGGTACTTCTGCAACCTGCATGGTGTCACAATCAAAAGTCTGAAGTTCTTGGAGTGCTGTATTCCTCCCGAAAGTACAATCTAACTTACTCACCCTTAAAAATATGCTGCAAAGCACAATGGAAAAAGGTGTCATTGTGCTAAGGAGTAAATAGAGGATTTAAAGGATTACAAAGGATTAAATGTAATGCAATTAAATGCCCTGTGATATAATGAAAAAATATCTTGTGCCCTGACAAAACAGAAGATCAGCTACACAAAATGCTATCAGCCACTTGCATTTCATTCATAGCAAGCTCAATAGGATAAAAGAATAGGAAAAAAGAACTGATGTACTCAGGGAAAGGCTTCCTATACATTACTATGTCTATATCTGATGATATGGCATTATATGGTATCAGGAAGTCTGTTTTATTTCTGTGTAGTACTCTACCACTAACTGGTGGAAGAGGTATACTTAAATTATTTTATTCCTGAAGTACTGAGATTAATGGTGATTCCCTATTATTTATTCACTACCAAATGATCCAGAGGAAAAAACTTTTCTGAATAAGATAACTATCAAATATAAAAATTAAATTTAAGTTGAATCTAAATTATGAAAGTTACTTCCCCTATAAGTAGGACATTGAATACTTAATATATTTTTGTTTAAACTGTTACATTTTCTCTATCATATTGAAAAAGTAATCATTAAAATCCAATTTTCAATGTTTCTTTCGATATTCTTTTCAAATTTGGAAAAGTTCAACTTAGAAGTATTCTTTAATAAATTTAAATTAAGTAAATCTGAAAAAAAATGCAAGACAAAAAAGTATTGTGAAATATTCTGCATTATAATGACGGTTTTATTTATTAATTTCTAACACAATAACTTGATTGGGATTGATTGCTTGGTTTTAGGAAATTATTTATGTTAGTATAGTGAGAAACTGCAAGATTTTTGTTTACTCAAGTATACTGGCAGTAAATTGTGTCCTCTAAGTAGTTCAGCAATATTTTGTATTCACAACTGAAAAACTGAATTGTTTCCTTCAGTGTTCTTGTATTGCTACACTAGGGTCATGCAATAGCCCAGTGAAAAACATTCAAAACGCAGCCATGTTCTTTGATAGATTTACCTGTGAAGTCAAACAGACAGAACCAACCAGGCAGGCAGGTTTTTATTTTAATCCTGCATATATGTTCTGGTCTTTCATCGTTTAACAATTTTACCACAAATGTACACGATTGATAATGTTCATAAAGGACTCAAGGATGGCCAGAGAAAAAGGGGAAAATTAAGAAGTCAAGTCAATCTACAAACATGTCAAATTTGGCTAAATGCAAGATCTACATGTAGGACAGAAGAACATAGGCCATTCTTTCAGAGTGGAAGATTCCAGCTTGGGAAGCAATAACTCTTAAAAGATTAGGAGGTAGGTAAATAAAAGCTGACCACAAATGACCAGTGTTCTCAGAAAAATATTGTAACCCTTGCTTGTGTGTGCAATAGTCTTGGTAAACGTAGGCTGATTCTCTTATCCCTCTGTGTAGAACTGTTCTCAGTGCCAGAAGATGTGGCCATGATAAGTGGAGAAAATGCATAGCATAGACTCAAAATTTAAATGGTTGAAAAATGGATATGAATAGAATCACTGAATGTATGAAGAACACAGAAAATGGCAATATGGGTGTAAGAAGATTCGATAACTTACATAAACAGAAATATGACATTGAAGAATTAGTCACCCTAGGACATTGAATTTAAGCTAAACTTACAGAAATTTACTCCATAAGTGAAACACATTTCAATTAACATTGTTAACCAACTGAAGAAGTGGTATGATTTGCAATTAATTCTTTGTGAGCAATTTTTAAATCAAGACAAAATACAATACTTACATAAAAGCAAAACTCCAGTTGGAATATGAATTGATATAAAATGCACCTAAAGCATATATTGCACAAAAGTTCAAGATAGATTAAACCAGTGTTCTGATTTTAAAAGCTCTATAGCTGATTAATTACTTTAGAGAACTTCTTGTGTCTGATAGTATATTTTCTATCTATACATCAAAGGAAGAAAAGTAAACTACAACACATAGGTCATGGGACATTGACAAGTTTGAGAGTAAACTTGACAAAACTGAGAAGTGGACCCATGTGAACTTCATGAAATTCAACAAGTCCATGTGCAAGGACCTGTATCTGGGTCAGGAAAATCATAGAATCATAGAATCATCGAATCATAGAATCATAGAATGGCATGGGTTGGGAGAGAACTTTAATCATCATCAAGTCCAAACCCACTTGCTATGGGCAGGGACATTTTACACTAGATTAGGTTCCTCACAGCCCCATCCAACTCGATCTTGAACACTTCAGGGGTTGGGGAATGTATAACTTTGCTGGGCAACCTCTCAGGCATTACTGGATATCAACAGAGAGTTGGTAATGAATTACCTGAGAACAGCACCGCAGAGAAAGATTTGGAGATACTGCTGGATGGAAAATTGGATATGGGCTGACAATCTGCACTTGCATCACAGAAAGTCAATTGTATTTTGGATTGCACAAAAGAAGGGCAAGCAGCAGGATGAGAGAGCTGATTCTGCTTCTCTGCTCCTCTTTGTTCAGAGCCTAGCTGCAATACTCCATCCAGTTCTGGGGTCTCCATTACAAGACATGGAACTCTCAGAATAGATCCAGAGGGGGGCAACAAAATGATGGGAGAGGTGGAACACCTCTCCTATGAAGAAAGCCTGAGTGAGTCAAAGTTATTTCAGCCCGGAGAGGAAAAGTTTCTGAGGAGACCACATTCTGGCCTTTTAATATATAACAGGGACTTAGAATATTATAAGATGGGGATTTTTTTACCAGGGCTGGTAGTCACAGAACAAGGGATAACGGTGTTTAGCTCAAAGAGGGAAAATTTAGATGAATACAAGGGAAGACATTTTTTACAGTGACAGTGGTGAGATACTGGAATAGGTTGCCCAGAGTTGTACCTGTCCCACCATTGGAGGTGTCCAAGGCCAGATGGGATGGGATTTTGAGTAACCAGTCAAAGGAAAGACAGTGCCAGGTGGATTGGACTTAAATGATTTTTAGGGTCCCTTCCAACACAAACCATTCTATGAATCTATGATTCTGACACTGCTGTGGCATGTGATTGCTGCTCACATCAATAGAACAGATCATTGTTACAGACTAGAAATTTTCTTGTACTAATTACTACTTATTACTACAGGTATAACCTTAATAAAAAAATAGAATTCAAAAAATAAAGAAGTATTTGACTAGGTGACTATTTATGATGTCTAAAACAAATAGGAGTTTTCTGCTGAAAAATTCGCTACTTGCTGGACAGTTCTTCAGAGTGCTGGACAGGAGATTGTATGAGAAAGAAAAAAAAATTACTTGGTATTATTATCTCTATATGCTTATGTCTTGCTTCTAGATAAGTGGTAGATCTTTACTAAATGAAATAACAGGGATAAATAAAACCTTAAATTGAAATCAATACTATTGATTTGAAGGCTTATAGAGAGATTAATCTTTGCAATAGTTTTAAACTGCACCTTGTTTTTTAGCAGTGTGATGCTTAAAGGCTTTAGAAATGCATCCTGAGTTTGATAACATGAATCATTTGATACTAGTCTAGGCTGATTATTCAAAGCTAAAAAATAAACCAAACAAATTAAGATTTTGATTTCTACTATAAAGTAAATTACTATTAAGGAAAGCAAGCAAGGAAGAACTATAGACTAATTTATGACTGTTATACATTAGGAGAAATTACATTGAACTGATGGACCAATATATACTCGAAAATATAATAAAATTACAAATATTGTCTAGACAGTAATAAACAGCAAATGAAACAGTCACTGGAATCCTAAATCTATGTATCTTTCTGCACATTTTATGCATGTTTTATTCAGCTGTTATTTAGAGGTTTGTGTGGGATTATTCCTAGAATTGCTTACGTTTTATGTTAAATTAATGGGAAGATAAAAATTTTCTAGGCTTATGCAGAAATCAGTTGAAAGTTAGGAAAAAACAGTAGTGAAATATGGGTATGGTGTTTTAGTTTTCTAGTGGTTTAACTCAGTAGTCTGAACTCTTCTCTCTGAAATTGCTAAAAACTATTTACCATAAGCCTGGCTTTCTAAAACCAGGAAGACAGATTTTTATATGAGTGAATTTTCTTTCCTTAAGTTTTGAGTGGACAGTTAGATAGTAGGAGGGGGTGGAAAGTATTTCTTAGAACGTCTGAAGAATGGTATCCAAGACGAGATTATTGTCCAAAACACTATTTTTTTTTGCCATATTATTTTTCATGGTACTGACAAGCCACGGTACAAAAAGTAAAAAATAGCAAGTCAGACTTAATCTGGGCAAATATTTATTTATGCTTTTAAAGAAAACACCAGGATAACTTCAGAACTATGTGGAGTCCTGAAATGGGACTAGGAAAGAAATAATAACTGTAACTTCTTTAAAAAAGGAGTGATAGGATGGTGAGCTACACCCAACACACTTAGTTTCAGCAATAGTCTCATTTTTTAGACAGTCCCGGACTTCAGATTCTCTACACCAGTACAATTCTGCTCCAGAAACTTGCTCATTTTGAAAGTTGTTTTTAATCTGATACTCTGTCACTGCCTTAGCCTTTCTGGGTATTACTTTTGCCCTCTTCTTCAAAGTCTCACAGACCTATTTTGATACCAGAAGTCTCTAGGACACTAGCAGTGACTATGTTAACTAGAAACAACTAAGTTCAGTTTCTCCCTTTTCCTTCTACCACAGAAACTTCATCTTAATCAAGAAAGTGAAGCAAATAATATATAGCATTTTTATCCTCTAGGTGATAATGCCATGATATTTCTCTACCCACTCCTTTCCCAGCGTACGGAATGGCTTTTGTCTCTAACTTTTCTACATTACCTGACAGGAGCCCTTCAGATCTCTTAACAATGTTAGTTCTGCAAGATAAGAGGTACAAATAGGAAGGTATATAGAGCAGAAACTGCCCTATATTCGTGTATTTTCTATTTACCACAAATACCAAGTTCTATTAGAAACTCTCAGAAATATTTTTAAAAGGTGTTAATGAAATGTTTTGAAAAGAGGAACTTTCCACAGTTAAGCTGCTAACAAACCGTTAATGTCTCAGATACAGAGGAGTTGGGGCTGGAAGGTAGCACAGAACTCTCTAGTCTAGTCACTGAGTAGGGCAGGGCCAACTACATTAGGTTACTAGGGCTGGGGCCAGTGGGGTTCTGTAGATATGCTGTTTGTCATCTATAAAAAAGGTCCTTCCTGTGTTATCATGGACCAAAAGAAACCCCACCAGTTTTGAATCTCCCTTTTCTCAGGAGTCTCCTAGAACTAGCCCTGTTTAACTGCCCATACTTTGCCCATTTGGGTGTTTCAGCTCCAGTCCCTGCTCAGATGCCTTTATGCTATAATCTACTGTTGAGGTTTTAGGAGCTCTCCTGGTTTTTTTTTTTTTTCTGTTAAAGGAATTTTCCCCATACCTGTTGCTAGGGGGACAGATGGGGGACAAATGGCTGGGTACTTAAGAAAAACAAAAGAGGTGGCTATGGGGTGAGGTGCGTCTGGCTACTCTTTTGTTTCACCTGGGTGTGTGTGGGCAGTCGGTCTCTGGTACTTTTTCTTCTGCTGGAGAAGCCCCGGGACCCCAAAGCCGCCTTCCCTGCCCCGCTGACAGCCGGGCTGTGGCCGCCCTGCCCCGCGGTTGCTTCGAGCCTCCGCTACGTCGTAGCCCTGCTCACCCTGCCTGCCCAGACCTCCAGGGGGTTCCCCGTTTGGATACATCTTGTCTGCCACCCGGGATTTGTGCTCATTCCTGCCGATCCAGCCTGCCATTCCAGCCTGCTGTTCCCGAGGGTCCGGCCGGACACCGGGATCAGCTGCCCAGGGGTTTGTGAAGCCTTTGTTCCATCCCTTCCTGGGATCCCAGGGCACTGGTGCCGCGTGCTCCCCGAGCTCGCTCCGGAGCGCCCCCTGCAGCCGTGGGGGAACCATCGCACCTGCCCTGCTCACCGGGAGCCGCCAGCGCCCCTGCCGGCTGCGAGCGGAACTGCACCCGAGGGGAAAGGGCCCGGCAGCCGAGAGGGCTGGCACTGGGTTTGTGGTTCTGTTTGCTGTTACTGCCATAGTTATTGTTGTTTGTTTGACTTGTTATACACATATAGTTATAAAATGGTGAAGAACTGTTATTCCTATTTCCCACGTCTTTGCCTAAGGGCCCCTTGATTTCGGAATTATAATAACTTGGAGGGAAGGGGGATCACATCTGCCATTCCAAGGGGGGCTTCTGCCTTTCCTTAGCAGACAACTGTCTTTCAAACCAAGACATATACTCAAGTATGTCTTTGGTATAATCCCTCTCAAGAGTCTCTGCTCTACTCCTTATTGGAGCCTCTGTTTGCTCCTGACTCCTAGGGCTGCTCCTCCAGCCTTCCTCAGAAGTTTATTACCCTGCTGTCTTACTTTTGTCTCCTTGACTTCTCTTTTCTTCTGCATCCCTCTCCTGATATGTTGTCCCTTATAACCAAACATCTCCTGATATGTTGTCCCTTATAACCAAACATCTCTTTTATTTTACCCCTTGCCTCCACTCAGGTATCACACCTGCCTTGTTGTTGGTCTGTTGCATCTTTTCTTTTCTGGATATTAATGTTCTTCCTTAAATATATTTTTTGCAGAGGCACCATATGCTCCTCTGATGGGCACAGTTGTGTGTTAAGCCGGTTGGTTTTGTCCATAGCAGAGCTATCTGTAACTGGCTATGACCAGCTCAGAGAAGTCCCAGATCTCCTTTTGCAGAGATCATCACTGTAGGTCCTTGTTCACGACCAAAACCTGCTGGTTATGCTCGAATCATGTTTAAATGACTTTTTTTTTTCATTTCAGTTCAGGCCCATTGACATTTATTTTGTCACCTGCCTCCCCAGCCTTAGAGGTCTGATTTATTTGAGGCATCACAATTCTAAGTGCAGTTTAGAGAAGTTCCAGACTACTGATAAAGAACACATTCTTTCAAACAGATGACTCATGATTTGCCAAATGTATCTTATGCAATATATGGATAATCAGCGACTCATTATCACAGCTCATGAAACCTCTGTCAAGACATATGAAGACACGGATGTGGCTCTGTGAGCTGTCCAGAAGATATGGGGGCCTAACCTATCTAGTTAACTGAAACAGGTTTGTTTCTTGAGATGATATAGGACATCTTCCTTACTCAATTTCAACTCTAAGGATATTTTATTTATATTCCTTGATCCAGGCTAATCATATAACTTTTATTCCTAAAGTTCTCCTTAAACATTATTTTATAGACAATTGAAGTGCCACAAAACACATTTCTAAACACTAGATAAATACACATTGCTCCTTTAGCTGAATTTTATAGCTATTTAATAGCTATATCCCTCCTTTTCCTCTTTTTTCACACCTAGTCATGAGGTGTTCTTGCCAGTGCATTGTTAGCGAAATGCTTTTCTTACAAAGCAGAAACTTTGAATTAATTTCCAATCTTGGAGGGATCTTTTTCTACAGGTAGCAGACTTAAAGGCTTTTTCCCCTTCCTCTCCTTTCAGGGACATGAGATTCTCTTATGATTATATCAAATGAATGAATCAAAAAAGCATTAAAAAAAATCTGCAATTTTTAAACTTTTGAGCATTTAAATTAGAATCAGGCACTTCTGTGCAAATTGGCACTTAATGTGTTATAACCGCTACGCAACAGCAACAAAAATTTAACTCCTGTTCTCATTATTTATGGTGTTTCATATCCATGTCTCATTCTTCCAGCATTTGGGTTCCATGGAAACAGAACTGTGAACTCAGAAAATTTTTGTTCAGAGACTTTATCTCCTATTCGCAGGCACTAAGTATCTAAAAGAGAAAGCATCTGAGGTCCTTGCCATGGGATATTAGTGGTAGATTCCTTATAAATACAGGCATAATTCAGACCAGCTGGCTTTACAAATTTCTCTGTCTATTGTTGTCAGAGCTGTGCAAGTGTCTCCAGGGAAAAGGCAGAAGTCCTGAAAACCAAGTTACTCCTTTTCCTTCAGATTATTTGCCCTTTCTTACTCTTCTTCACAACTGAGCAATTCCAATCTTTATTACTGTATGGGACAAGAATTTGTTCTCCTTCTGAATGTAAAGACATCATGTTTTGACTTCATCTCTCAGCAAAAGGTTAAGAACCCTGGTGAAGTGAGGGCAAAGGGCTACACATGACTAACAAGCGTCAAGCAGCTAATGCCTATTGCCTTTGCATCATCCTGATCTTCTGTTCCCTTTTTCTCCCTTCATCTTCAATCTGACTGCATATAGAATTCTCACCTATGTGATCTTCACAGACTTTTGAGGAGAAAAAAGAAAGTTCATCGCCAGCATGTATTGTGAATGAAAAAAAGTAGTCAAAAGATTAAAAGATAAAGATACTAATTGACCTCTGGACTGTATTTTGGGAAGTATTACGGGCTTTAAAGAGGAATTAAGAGCCAGCATTCTTGGATTTTGATGAGGACAAACTATACCATGATTAGGGAAGGAAAAGAAGAAAATGTCCAGACTAAAACTGGATCATTTGTGGAGATACCATATATGGAAGCAAGGAGATTAAGAACCATAGATTGAATTAATGCAGGATTAGAAAGATGTTTTATAATTTAAGAGAACTGTGTTTCTTTTTTGAAGCAAATTTAAAGCTCTACTACCAATCATGAATTAGAATGTCCTATGCATCACACATTTTTTTAAAGTGAAATTTTAACTAATAAACCTAGATATCACCTAGTACAATACAAAATAAGCACCTGTGGAAATTCTTTCTGAGCTCATTAATCTACTTCTGGGGAATTTTCATTGTACAAAAAGCCACTTGGTTACCAAGAGTCTGAATCGGGTTTTGATTCATCTAACAAATATATGTATATTTTTAGCACTTTGAAGCTGTTGCTGATTTCCAGTGAGCTTAGACATGTCTTTTCACCAGAGGCATGTCACTGTTTTTAACTGGCAATGAGTAAGTCTGGAGGTACATAAAGAAGAAAAATGGTACCATTAATGCTCAGGCTAACAAATTATGTTCAAGCTGTGAAGGATTCAGTGGTATTGAGAAAAAAAAAGCACCTTCTATCACCAGCCTTTTTTTTACTTTTAGAATTGCAGCTTTGTGACTTGGTATGTACACGACTTCATTACTTCCTTAACTCTGAGCATTTTAGAGTCTTAGATATAGCAAAGTGTAAGCAGTAATAATAACTCCTAAATGACAAAATCAATAGATTTACCCTTGTATGTCATTCACATCTTTCTTTTTTGCTTTCCATTTCTCCAATATGGAAGCTCTTAACAAAGCTGTCCCCATTCAAAGTAATACGTTTAAATTTGTTACCAATCAGGTTTTCAATGAGGTGCTTATTTTTGTGCCACTTAAGAGAGTTGTCCACTTTGGTATCTAGAAGCCAAGTGAAAAAGGAACACAGAAAAGTTGTGATGGAAGAGATTTGAAGTTCTCCTGTGAGAACTCAGGCAATTAGAGATTAAAAATGCCCATCTTATTCCTGATACAGAACGGACTGCATTTGCTACTTACCTTAAGTATAAACAACCTTTTATAGCAGTCAAACCTAGATTGATATATCACTCCTCTGAACTGGCAGAAAGCAACAAGGAACTGAAAGTGCTACTGAGGGTTCTCACTTGTCTGTGCCAGCCAAATAACACAAAGTCATTCAATTACCCTTCCTCCCACAATTTTTTACCAGAAGATGCTATTCTTTATATTATTATTTACTGTCTGAGTCAGAAGTATATTTTCATGATTTATTTATATAGCATACCAAGCTTTAAATAAAACATGCATCCAAATTCAAAGTTCTGTCTCTAATGTGTCAATTATGTGACTAATTCATTAGGTTTGTCACTGACTCATGAATTATACAAGTGACTTTTAAGATGTGAAGTTGATTTGGATCCATATTTCATACTTTGGAATGTAAATATCTGTTTTATTAATAGCTATTTATAAAGAACGAGCTTAGCAGTTAATGTACACTTAACATTGAAAATGCCCCCAGCACACTATTGAAACACAGAACTACCTACAAAGATTTCTATCTATAGCCCTGTTTTTAAAAACAGCAATTCTTTCACCTTATTAGGATAGATTCTTCTGTTTTCATCTTGGAGATAGGTAGGAGGATAGAAATGGGGAGACAATAATACTTGACGTTCACACTGCCAACAAGAGAATGTGTGTCATCTTTTCTGTTACTTCTGAGCCTGTCTATGCAATAATGAAAGCGTATCAGTCAGTATTTTGGATCTCTAGAATTGGGATGTCATACCTCAATTACCTCCCCACTTCAACCAGGTGAGAATAACTACATCACATCAGGCACCTAAGGATGATAGAAGCCAACTGCTTAATGCACATGGGTCACAAAAAGTTCTTTAAATTCAAAATTTTTCCATGAATGTTAGAAATAAGTAAATGTACTTTTCAATGAGTTTGCACCTTCTAATCCACCCAGACAGGATAAACTAGATGTCTTTTCATCATCTGGAAGAACTAGGCTGGGACAGCACTTGGTGTGGATAGTATATCAGGATATGGCTGTTGACTGGACAGCTCGCTGCTGCTGCAAAGAACACAAATTCTAAACTCATGTCTCGGGATAAACACAATACCATTCTCAAAGAGTTACTCATCCAACTCTTCCCATATTAGCATTAACGTAAATGATTTCTAATAGAAATAATTAGAGATTTGTTTCAGATTTGATTGAGATTAGTAAATAGAATTCAAACCTCACTAGGAGAAAACCAAAATTTTCCTGAGTGGGTAAGTCACACGTCCATAACAAAACAATCTGAAAATTTAATTGTTTTCCAAGAGAACTAGCATCTGCTTTCTGTTTAAAGAGTTTCTGTTTTACGTAAAGCAACATTCATAAAACAACAGCTTCACTAGTTCTTAAAATTTTTTCTAAGCAAACTATCAAACCTTCTTTGCAAAGGTACTTAAGATAAATGAGCATTTAAATGCTTATGCTATATGCAATTTATTGTGCCCAGTGATGGTTAAATGCATGGACCTGTGGGTCCCAAAAATACCCCCAAACATAACCAAAGCCCACAAAACCACCTTACTTTTAGGAACTCTAAGAATGGGATCCCATAAATCTGTAAGTACCCTAATCCTGTAGTAAATTAATGAGAACTTATAGATTTGTTAAGCCAAGCAACAGTCAAACCAACTGTAATTCCCAAACCCCTGGTGAAGATAGTGTAGAACTACATATTCCTGTAGCAATGTTGAGGAGTTTTGCAGCTTAGGGTAAGATGAAGGGGGTTTATCCCTTGTGTGCTGACAAAAGGAACCCCGGAGGTCAAAGCTACAACCTCTCTGGAAGGCAGCAATCCCAGCTGAGACACACAAAAGGAAGGGGTAGAGCTCCTCACCCACGGGAGCTTTCCTCCTGTTGCTGGAATGAAGGCAGGAAGGCAAGGACCAAGAAGAAAGAGAGGGGACTCTCCATATGTGTTCCATGCAGGTTCATTCCGGTAAAATGACAGTGATGAAAAGCCAAATTTCTGCCAGCATCCGGGGTTTCTATATTGAGTACAGAATAGGCGGGGAAAGGGATCTCAGCCAATGGGATAAAGGGAAGTAGGTGGGGTTGACAGCAAGGGAACCAATGGGAACAACATATAGGAGGGACTTAAGGAAGGAGCCAATGGGGCATCGAGGAACAAAGAACTTTCTAGAACTGATACATATTAAACAAGGGATATGAATAGACATAACTTCATACATAAAACAGGGAGGGGAAAACATTAACCAATCAGGGGAAAACATGCAAACAGCAGAACAAAGGAATTATGATTTCTCACTGTGACTGCAAAGTTATGTGCTAAACTTGGGTTGCTGACCACCACAGCTGGTTGTCTGAGTTTTTCTCAAGAGACAGAGCGGCTGGAGCCATGTACACTGCCATACCATGTAACAACCTTTTGATATTTATTCAGGAGGTATGTGACTGTCTCTCTGAAAAAGATGTTTTTCTCTCCAGTACTAGGTTTGCTGCTTTTATATAAAGTTGTGGGGTTTTTTTTGCAAATTACTTTGAGTTATATCAGAGTATTACATTGGGAGTATTTCCTGTCCATCATTGGAACCTGATGATCTGTAAGGTCAAGTGCAACCCAAACCATTCTATGATTTTATAATAAAGCTAACAAAATCAAGTTTCAAGACATTTGGTTATAATACATTTATACGTCACCCAGATGAGCAGTACTGATCCAGACAGGATGAGGTGACCCCCTCAGTTCTTTATGTCATCCACAGTTTAAAAGCCACATGCAATGAGGTGAAAAAGGAACACCAGAAAACATGACTGTACTAGCCTCACTTTATTAAGGGGACCAAGTACAGGACAGGCCTTCTGAGGGAAAGCTTTACACAGACAAAACACACACAAACACAACCCCTCTACCCCCCTAGCCCCCCGAGAAACTTTCCTTTTAATTGACTACTGGGGAGTTGGCAGAGTTGAGACCATGATTTTATGTTCTTTACTATTTTGAAAATGTTGCAATCTTAGTGGGTCAAATTATGTTCTTGGTTATAAATACCTGTGTACCATTCGGCCTCTTATTCAGGGGCAGGTATTCCTGATTAACAGTACTGTTGAAGGCTCCATGAATTCAGTTGGATTTATACCTTTTACCCCAGAACAACCTCTGTCCTAGTGACTGAGACCCACTTTTAATGCTTAGGTAGCAGAGTAGGTCATCAGTATAAATTAAAGGACATCAGAGTCCTAGTCTATGAATGATTGAGAGAGATATGAAATTTGTGTAGCCTTTTCCTGCTAGTGTTTTTCCCAAAGATCTACCATTTCCTTTATTAAACATACAAGAGATGCCATAAAATCTATTTGCTTGAATTTTAGATTTTAGCCTTTTAAAGCTTTTAAGTCATTCAGCCAGAAGTGATTTCTTTCTGCATGCATGAAGCTTTCCTCAGTAGAATTACTTTTCTGGAGATACAAAATTCCATGACTGACTTGACCTTGAATTGTTTATCTTTACAGAAAAATTCCTTGTGAAACAAATTTATCAGGCCAATAAGGCACAGAAGTTGGTGCCCTTTTACTTTATTCCTGTTTCTCTTCCTGTCATTGTTACTGACCTCAAATCCGAAAGAGGAAGGTGAACTTGAAAACTTGTGTGAGCTGACTGGCACATACTATAGCTTGCAGATGTGTAGTGTCAAGCTCTCATCTCGTTAATTCTTCTGCTAGAATCTACCAGGTGTTGTGGTGTTGTATGGGAGAACAGAAGGGAAAACAAAAGTGTTTTGGGAAATGGTATTACTGTAGTAAATATTACTGTATCCTGCAGCCATAGGGAGAAGGAGGGAAATCCAACAAGCAGGAATTGTGCAGCAAGATTGATTTATTTAATTATTTTGCGAACTCTTTTATAGACTTTTCTTCATAGTCTAATTGGACAAAGGATCAGCCACCCCTTGGGGGTGATTGGCTAAAATCCTAAAACATCCATTGTCAAAATATTTTCCTACTGTACTATAAACAAAGTTCTACAAGGTCGCAGGTGTTCATGGTTTACAGAACTTCTGATAATCTCTTCATGAGAGAGAAAAGTATCCCATGGTTTAGAAGAAGCAGGAAAATTTCTTGTTAACAGCATTTTTGTATCCACAAAATGGTACCGGTAAGTTACAAGAGATTTTTTATTTTGAGCCAGACTAGTGATGCAAGATCATAGGATGATGCAATTGATCTTGATAAGCATCATAGACAGAGCACTTTTTTTAATGATCCGCCCCTTAATCATGTAGGCATCCTGAAAGTCTTTGAATTATCAGTTAATGAGGCATGCAGCAACAGCAACAACGGCTACAGTAAGTTCTGGGAGATGAGCACTATATTGAGCAGCACGGGAGGTTCCCAAAGTCAGGAAAATCTATACAAGAGCTCAAAGACCCACCAGGAAGAGGCAGCTCTCGTAGCTCAGGCTGATGGATGCAGGTGTTGCCAGGAGCAACTGTGGTAGGTTGCAAGAGAGAAGGGGTGTGGTGTACAGAGAGGGCAAACAGGTCTAAAAGAGCTTCCCACATCCTCAGGTATATAAAACTCCAGAACCTGGAGGTCCCCCCTGGGGCCTGAAGGCACAGGTGGGTGCCATGGGTGCAATGCATCCATGTAGATAAGGTTTTTGAGCAGGCTGCCATGTTGTGTGAAGGGCTCACCAGGCAGCTTACTACTCACAAATCGGAATGGGAGATTGATACATGGTATTGTGCACTGATCCAGGCAGAGCTACAGCCCTGCCTTAAGTCCTTGAGAGCGGTAGGCAAGTTAACTTCCAACCCTGAGCTGACACTGGTCGATTCACAAAAGAAAGGAAACTGGATCTTGTCTCTCCTTGGAGCAGAAGGAAGAGTCTCCCCTTTATTGATGTGTCCCTAAAAACCGGTATGATGTTCTGGGGCTTGAAGGAGAAGACTCCAAGCAGTCAAGACCAAGTGTTCTCTGTCTTCCTAGTTAGAGACTGGAACCCAGGAAGAAGGAAATGCACTGGAAGTGTGCTGTTTAATGCAATCATTTTTGACAGTACCATGTTGTAAGGTAACCAACATTTATGACAAACTATTCCACAAATCTCTGACAAGACATTTCAGTAAAAGGACTTTTTTTATATATAGACTGTTTCATTAATCAGAGGTGTATTGTCGGTGATTGAGGCACAGACCCAGACCGTGAATAGTCTATTCAAAGAAATGAGCTGGTTTTATACACTTTTCTAAGGCACAGTATTTCCTTATATGGTAATTCTCACTATGTGACCTATCCCATGTTGCCACATCAGCACCACGCTTCCTTCTATGGGGTGATCGCTCTCTGTTCACCTGTCTGTCAGCTCCCGGCAGGCTCCTCTCTGTAGAGAGGTGACACCTCCTCCCCCCAGGGTCCGGTGGAGACAAGCCTCTTTGTGCCACCATGTGCTCCTTTGAGCTGCCATGTGCTTCTTTGTGCTGCCATGTGCCTCTGCAGGCATGTCTCACAGCCCACAACCCAATTCTATCTTATTTCTCCCCATAGTATATGTGTACAGTTATTGAAATAACAACTCACAGAAAGCTAATGGGCCACATTGCAGTATTATTCTGTGGTGAAGATAGTATCTGTAGAGCTAATAATTTAGCACAGCCAATTACTATACCTGACTGTGAAACCATGTGGGTAGAATGCCATTTCTCGGCAGCAGCTTTTTCACTACAAATAAGCAGTTTGCATCATAAAATACAACCTCTTTACAAAATATATATATTGCTTCTTTTTTCCTGTGTGGTGTCTTTGCCAATTTGTTCGGAGTTGTGATTCCTTTTTTCTTTATAGTCATCAGAGATTTTCAGTCCCAAAGTGATGGCTTTACCATCATTTAGTACAACTGGTAGAAATAAGAAGAAACACATTTTAAAGGTTTTCTAAACACTGAAAATGCTTCAGCCAGTGTGTCATATTTACTGTGCAAACATGTTATGGTAGCATCGGGCGGGGGTGTTGGGTGCAGGGAGGGCAGAGAACCAAAGATCATCTGCAGGACAAACAATTTGGTACAGTAAATTAATATACTTGACTCTGAAACTCTGCACACAGAAAGCCATTTCTCAGTAGTAGTGTTCTTGTGATACACAAGCAGTTTCCAGCCCCTATTTCCAAAAAAGTTAAACTGATGGATGTTGCAACACTAGCAAGAGGTTAAACATGCATTTTTTTATTTGATGGAAAGACTAGGTTATATAAGGTAGCTTGTAACAAAGTTTAGAGTAGATCAAGAAAGATCATCCCGGTGCAAACTGGGATATGATATCCAAAAAGAATACGGGACCTCTAGATCTCTGCCATTCATCAAAGGAGCAATATGTATCTGTGAAAAAAGTGATCCTCTTTTTCTAGGATTCTGTACATGCTGGTTTTGGCAAATGCTTATTGAGCTTTAGAAGGCCAAGAACTACTAGCAATGTCATTCTGCTCTACAAAAATATTAGTTAACAAAACTTTGTCCTTCAAGAAGCATTTTTCTCCATGCCTTAACAACTGCCTCTTTCTTGTTTTCCTCCATTACTTAGAAAAAATGGGTGTCCTGACAAAAAATTTAAAAGGTTAATAAATCTCCAAACCAGTCATCATTTTCTAGGCAACTCATCTACTCTCACAGTGTGCAAGAAGGAATCTGTTTCCTCAGCCTTGTATGCTATACAGCCTCACATCCACCCAGAAAAAGAAACCGTTTTAAGGCCTTCAATTATTTAGAAGAGTGTATGTAGTGCCTTCAGAAGTTATTAGAGATTTGAAGGAGAAAGAAGATTGACTGAAGAAAGGAATAAAAAAAATCACTAAGTAAGATGATTGATGGATTCTTTTGCTGTACCAAATGACTTTTTTTTCTGCTATTTTCCTATAAGAACATATAATTAGGTGGGAAGGAATCAGTGTTTCTAGAATTGATTAAAATGCTTCAGATGTTAGATTGTAATGCCTCAATCTTCTAGCCTGATAAAGGGGATCAAGATCATCCAATGTTACTACTTTTCTCAAAGAGAAAACTAGGAAAGATAATACATAAATTTACATTAAGTGCTTGCTCAGGCAGATGCAGCAAGAATGGATGCAGTTTTTCCTCAGTTTCACAATACTGTGGATTGTTTATATCCTGTAAACTGAGAACTTCTTACAAAAATAATCAGCTTGGGAAGTATATTGTTAAAAGTAGAATTCACACAACCCTAGTCATGACAGTCTGAGCATAGAAGTCTTTTGCAACTTGAAAGTTTAAAAATTACTTCCTGAATTATGAAGGAAATAGAATTCTTAGTTCAAATTTGACTTAATACAGAAGGTATACCAAAGAAAAAACCACAACAAACCTAAGTGCAAAAAAAGATAGAGTGTTGAAATATATACAAAACTACCTAAAAACTTAAATTCTTCTTATAGGCAAAATTAGGAATTAAGGTAAATTACAAATGTATTTTAGATTTATTTTTAAGTTTGTTAATTTTTTGTCTAGTACTATGAACATACAACAAATGTCACAGTTCTTATGGGAAGAACGTGGAAGGAAATATGTCTTTGTTTTTAGAGCCAAATATAATTCTTTCTAAAATCAGAAAATTCCCAGCTGGCCATGAACAATATTATGACAGTTAGTAGACACAGAAACACAGAAAAATAGTGATGTAGATTTAACTTTGGGCAGATACAAACTATACCCAGCTGGCTTTTTCACAAGGGTTAAGAGATGTTCAGGGTGTCTGCAGTACATCTGGCTTCATTAAAAGAAGAACATGTGGCATGAACTCTCAACTGGATACAAAATGTTAGGTTAAGTCTTTTTTATCTCTCAGAAGCATGTTGAAGAAAAACCATCCTAAGTATGCTGGCTTTCTCGTGCACCTCAAAAAAGAGAGGAGGTACTGTGCATTATTATATCTATAATTACTGTTAATACTGCTTCAGATGTGCTACTGGGCTGTCAGATCTATGGAGTCATACAATCTGGCAAATACTCGTCTTTTTAGCTGGACATTAGCACACAACTATTATTGATGGGATGAAACTGGTAACACTCCTGAGACAGAGCATGAGTTAATGAAAATATATTTAACCCAGAATTTTTTTAAGAGAATAAGTGTAGCTTGCAGTTTTCACAAATTCAATGTACCTTATTATTTCACCACTAGGAGTTCTTCTGAAGTATTCATTTTTATTTGCTAGTAATTGTTGTTGTTATTACTGTTATTAGTACCGGAAACATATGCATTCAAAACTTACTCCTTCACAGAAAACTGTGCTACCGGGTTTGGGGTTATTTCTATTGTAACTGACTGCTATGTAACATGTTCCTGATAGTTTAATGCTGCACCTGTACCATCAAAAATTAGCCATGGTTGAACTGCTTGGAAACTAAAGTCAGAAGAGAGCTGACATTGGTCGCTGGGGCACAGCTAGAAAAGAAGTGGTTAAGTTGAGGTTAACTCTTTGAATATTTGGCATTTTCAGGAAAAACAAACAACTGTTATTTGAGCAATGAGATTATTTAAAAGTCTTGCTTTCATTTAAAATAAAAAAAAAAGTGATAAGCTGTTATTTATACAGAAAAAATATCACTCATTTTCGAAAGCTAGTGGGATTTATCCTCCCCTCAATGTTTTTTTTTTTTAATAATAATGGTTTATAGACTTTACCTTACAATTTCTGAATCCTTGAGCTAAACCACAGGATATAGAGTATTTTGCTCCCCACTCCAGTTTAATCAATAATCCAAAACCTACATTAAACTAAAAGAAAGACATCCAGTTTCTTTTAGAAGTCTTTTAATTCACAGGACTCTTCTAAATGGCAGCTTTTTCCTCCCTCTCCGTCTCTTAATCATAACTGACCTTCAGGAACTGCTGAGCTCTTTGCAGAAACTGTAAAAGAATAGGTCATTCCTTGTGGTATCCATTTCAAGGCAGGGGAGGATGGGGGTAATACATCAGAGTAATTTAGCATGAGATTATATGGTTTAGTACTCTCCCATGTGTGATGTCTCTTTGATATGCTAAGAATAAGGTCTAGTATTGCGTATAGATTTCGCAGTTTTATTTTCTAGTGTTTAAGGTGAATCACATTATTATACAGTAAGCACACCAAATATGATATAAAAAAATTACTTGTCTTCTGATGAGGGAAGGCATGGGAATACCAAACACTGCAGTGAAAGGTACATGAAATATACAAAGGGAGGGCTAAACATCTTTGAAGTGTCATCAGTATCATTTTAGTCTGTGAGTGCTATGGTAGTATAAATTCAAGGGTACCAACAGGACTATAGTATAATGTTCTGATGTAATTAGCAATACCCAGGTTCTGTTTCAGGTAGCAGTTAGAACTTCAATTAAAAGCCTAATATTCTGTTAAGATGCCAAGATAACTTCTGAAGTAGAAAAATGTGGGCTAATTCTCCATTTTCTTTTGAGAATGATATTGGGAGGAAGAAACAAGCTACTGGAGGAGCAATTTATGCATTTGTGCTAGTTTTGGCTGGGAAAGAATTCATTTTCTTCACCGTGGCTGTTATGGGGCTGTGTTTTGGATTTGTGCTGGAAGCAGTGTTGATAACACAGGGATGTTTGCTGAGCAGTGCTTACACACATTCAAGGGCTTTTCTTCTCCTCACACTGCCCCAACAGCAAGTAAACTAGGGATGCGCAAGGAGTTGGGAGGGGACACAGCTGGGACACGTGACCCTGACTGACCAAAAGAATATTCCATACCATACAGCATCATGCTCAGTGGGAAACAAAGGAAGAAGGGGGACATTTCGAGTTATGGTGTTGGTCTTACCAAGTCACTGTCATGCATGATGGAGCCCCACCTTCTTGGGGACAGCTGAACACCTAACAGCCCATAAGAAATGGTGAATTAATACCCTGTTTTACTTTGCTTGAATGTGTGGCTTCTGCCTTGCCTATTAAACTGCTTTTATCTCAAGCCATGAGTTTTCTATGTTTATTTTTCCAATTCTCTCACTGATCCTCCTGATGGGTTGAGAGGTTGTGTGATATTTAGTTGCTGGCTGGGGTTAAAACCATGACAGCATTACAATGACAATGCTGTGGTTTGAAGACAGAAAACTCAGCAGGACAAGAAAGTTAAGAATGGATGGAACATTAGTATAGGGGAGCAAGTGGGAGGAGACACTGTAGTGTATTGAGAACATCTGAGAGGCATATATGTTCTTTTAAATTTTTTCTCTGCTTGTCTTGCTTATTCACGTAGTGCAGGTGCGCACAGAGAGAGACACACACACAGAGACACACACACATGGCTTAGTGTATTTCATTTCTTTGGTATTTCCCTTTCTTACTCCACTAATCTGAGAATGTGAGGTGGGTGGGAAGAAGGAAAACTGCAAGAGTGATGTTGCCATATAAGACTGCTAAATCATGAGCTAGGAGACTCTGGGTTTTTCTATATTATGTTTTGGTGACAACTCTCAAAAAGGCAAGTTCACTGCCCATGGCTGCAATTATAGGCAGTGTTTACTTCTGGAAACCACTCAATGCTGTGTGCTGAGTAGACATATCGGCTCTGTGTACTTGCTTTGCCTGCAAGCCAGTCCCATGGCTGAAGGGCAGGTGCCCTGCAGAGTGTCTTGTACTACAGACCGTTCTTGAACTTGTCACATCATGTGGACACATAGTCTATGTCTTAATGAGCTAGAGCAACAATGGTTGCATGTTGACATAGAAATACATGTGGACATAGAAATTGGGGTAGAACATGCACCAGTTTTTACAGACTTAAGCTACTGATTTTTATTGAATTAGGCTACTACAAATATTTTGGGTGGACATATATATTTCAAAGTGTAGATAAAATCTGTATGTATTGTATCAAAGTTTTTCTCTTCTTTTTTATAAATTTTTCTCTCAGTGAAAGGAAATACCCCCCACAAACTAAACAAGTAAAAAGTCACAGGAATAACTTGACATATATTAACAAGACTGTATGATCTTCTATAATATTTTAACTGCAACAGTCCAGAACCTGGATTATAGAATTTATAGGTAGATTTTGATCAGGGCTGAGAAGCACTAGAATTTCAGTGAACGTATCTCTGGAAAACCTGTCAGATAGTAAAAACCACCTAGTTTGGGTGTGATTACTGAAGTAATGAATGCCTTGTATGTAAAAGAAAACTGTTTGACATGTAGTGGCAAAATTATAAATAATGGAAAAAGAAACCTATTTCTCTCTTTGGGATTAGGTAGGAATTTTGGTAATGAATCATCTTCAAGAGTAGCATGGCAGGAAGAACATCTCAAAAGACAAATGAAAAGGAAAGGCAATCAATGGGAAACTGCTAGTTTTTTAATTAAATACTAACTTATGTCAGCATTAACTTTTCCAAGACTTAGAAGACCTATAAGCAGTAATGTAGGCCATAGTTGCTGAGGTCTGCAGACTTAAGTTCTGATGTCAGACAAAGCTTGCAGAGTAGAACTGTGGCATTCAGCTTTCTGTGTCCAGCAAATAATGAGGCTGTGCAGGGATTTCTTTGACAACCACTTTAGGCAAGCTCAGACAGTTACTACATTGAAAATAACCACAAGGTTTCCTATCTGAATGAGCACAGTCACCAATGAGAATCCAGGCTTGACCCCAACTGAATGATAATGGCTTTAAGGAGTCCAGAAAGAAGATGCAAAATTAGAAGACAAGAAGTAATAAAGATAGCTGAATGGCTACAGATGATTTAGAAAATAGTAATGAAGTTGTTGACCACAGAGCTTAAATTAATGTTAAGTAGATGTTCTATTCCATGCCATGACCATTGTTATTTTTCCCCAACAATTTCTCTGATAACAGTAGGTCTCAGATTTTTGTGTGTGTTTGTTTCATTTTAGGTTGACATCACCATAGAAGCAATGCCAGTTACAAGAACAGAACATTGTTTCAACAGTTTTTCTGATTGCTATCATGATTCTACAAAACCTCTGAGCTTGTGACTATGATATTCCTAAGTAGGCCTTGCTCACTATATTTCAGGCAGTCAAGAGCATAGAGTTATTTTTTTAATTGCAGTAGGTTAATGTGAATCCTGGGAACAGATTATTATTTTGCTCCATGTGTATTAATATGTTTGGAAATAGGACTGATATCAATTTTGGCCTTAAAAATACATAAATGTGTACTACAGATAGGGCACAGAACTAAGAAGGTCAGCCCAAAGTTGTTATCTTAATTCTATGTTTTATTTGAAAACACAAGATACCGTATAAAAATTAAACCCTGTATCTTTTCATAAATAATTCATGAAGGTGGAGACCCACGTAAAGAACGAAATAATAGGGAGAAAATAATTACATTATCTTAAAATGGATTTATGGCTTGCATAAGTTTTCTTTTATTTCTTTTAGTCATGAATAGGCTTGTGTTAGCTTTAAAATACTACATTTACTGGCTAAATATTCTGCTTGACTATTAAAATATTGAGATTTTAGATTCACACAAATACATTTTATGATTAAAAATATTTTTATGAGTCTTCAACACAGGGTTATAAATAGCTCAAGGAGTTGCTTTCATCTAGAAAGCTGTGCCGTTTTAATTGTAGGGGCATTTGTGGGGGGGGGGAAGTGGAGGAGAGTGTGGCATACAAGGAAATTGGCCTTATCTTAAAAATTTTGTCTGAATTCTAGGTGGGAAATCAACAGAGCTTTTTTTTACCTTCACTTCTGCCATGTATTTCATTATGTAGAATGCACTAGCAGTAACAGTTATTTTTCATTATGTTGGGTTATATGAAAGCATACCAAAAGTGGGGCAAGAAAAGTTGCTAGATATTTCAGGACTGGCTGGCCAGGGAGGTGAGAACCCATGATGAAGTCACACTACAGGGGATGGTTATGCCTTGTGGCTGTGCCTAAGGCTATAGTGCTTCGAACAGTGTTTAAAGGGTCAGTGTGCAATTTAAACAGCAAAAAAACCCTCCTAGATTTACCTTGTCTCGGTTTTATTTTTAAACTCTGTCAAAACCCACAGTGCAGAATTTTTTACTGAGCCAATGGTTTATTTTTCCCTTTCTCTTCTTTAGTACTAAATTTTTAGAAATCAGCCAGGCTGCAGCTAAGTTGCTGGAACAGTAAATGATACTATCTTAGAAGAGACAATTTTTATTGTAAAAGACATTTCTCTCTCTCCCTCTCTTTCTCTAATTTTTCTAAGTACAGCAGTTTTGGATTTTATTGGTGGAATTGCATTTTATTTATTTTAAAATACTGTCGGCTGGAGTTTTTTGTTTTATTTTGTTTTGCTTTTTTAACCACACAATTGAACCAAAAGGAAAAAATACAAAAAGGATATCATAAGCACTAGAACTTCAATATTTTAATTACATTTAGTTCTGAGAGCAGGATTGTAAGAGTGTTCTGCGTAGGATAAATATAGAGCTACAAAGCACCAGGAAAACTGAAAGGAGAGCGTTTCCAGGTTAAAGATGATCACAGCATGGCATCCTATAAAAGTAAAGACAAAGTAGTTTCTCGTTTCAACCCCTTACACAGCCTGGTGTACAAAGCGCCTAAGATAAAATCACTGTTCCTTTTACCTACACACATCTTGAAGCAGATTTGGGTGCTTGAAATGAACTTTCATATGCCAAAAGGGAAGCTGTGCTGGTGTCACCAGTTTTTTCAATGTTTTATCCTGCACACAAAGCATAGGTCAGTGTAGTTTGTGTTGAATACAGCACTTTATACCTTCAAGAAAGAATACTATTTATAAAGACCCATATGATCACTTAGTACAAAAATTTGGGAATTACCATTCACATTCATTTCTAAAAATCTAAAGGTAGCAGAAAGGGAAAAAAAATCCCGTCAGACTAAAATATTGATAATGAAAAGAGTCTTATGGATAAAAGGCAAAAATTATACTGCTCACAGCAGCATACAAAACCAAATATAAAACACAGCGCAAAAATTATGTAACTCTTGCCATGATGACTATCAGGATATCAGGAGGATAAAAAGCAGTGACATAAATGAAAATGGAACTTAAATGAAAATTCCAATGGGAAAAGACGCAATAAAGGGCATCATGGCGATGATGCTACAACCATTACAGCTCACAGATTCAATAGCTGGTGTGAGTTTTTCAAAGGACAAAGAGTTAAGTAGCATTGGGTACTGTATGATTGCAGGACACTCCACTTTCTCAAAGACTGGCAGAAAATAAATGCTGATAGAGTTTGGTCCCTCCTTTCCTATTCTGACTACTCTCCAATTTCTCTACTAACTACTCGCAAGAGATGTCATGCTGAAGAGATTTGTTCCTTGGTGCTAAAAGCTATTTTTAACAGAATTCTATGGTTACAGTAGATAGGTGTATATGCAGACCCTCCTGTGCATTTGTTTCATTGTTATCAAAGACTGTCATAATCTCAAATCAGAGACCTAATTTGCTCTTTCCAATCTTACTAAGATAATCTTTCCAATCTTGCTAAGTAGAAAGAAAAACTATATAGAAATTTCCCAGTTGTGGAGATGTATGAGGAACCTCCGTACTGGGGAAGACAGGCATAATCTGGAGAGACAAGAAAAAACTAGATTACCTTGAAGAAAATTATATGAATTTGTCTGTAGCTCACAGAGACACAGAACTTAATTACTTGAGAGGGCTCGGGGTGCACAAAAATTTGTGGAGCATTTTGTATTTGCAAAATACGATTTTCCTTCAAGCACTCAGATATTTTCAGAGGTGGTCCTATGACTCTTGAAAGTTGAAGATTTACATAAGGCCTGAGACTCACTAAAAATCTGGAAAGATTAAGTTCAATTCTGAAAAACAACAAAGTAATTTAGCAAAATGAACTCTTACTGGGCTAAATACAATAAGAGGATGTTAGGAATTCTGTAATTATATTCATTTTCTCTTTTTCCTACCTTCCCACTGAGCTCTATAATAGTACTCTTTGTATGTTTACTGCCAATCTGAGCAACATGAAGAGAAAAGAACCTGTTTGCTTCTAAAATAACAAAACATATTATTAGCTAATCCATAAGGGAAAAAGCGGCACAGCTGCTTACTGTACTGAATCTGTTTCAGCTTTTACAATGTTCTATTGTATCTTGCGGGTTGCATTAAAAAAAAAAAAAAAAACCAACCAAAAAAGCCCCAAACAAAAACAAAACAAAAAAGCCCCCTAACCTAACACAAACAAATAACCAAAACAAAACATAAAACTGCTCCCCAAACCCCTAAGAAAACCAATCTACTGTGGTTCTGTGTGTTTTGCCTAGGCTTGTTTTGCTAGATTCTGTTTGTCTAAGGAATTTGCAGAGGCAACTGACAGAAAAAGCCTGTAAAAAAAAAAAGTTTTTTCTTCTCTATATACTTCTGTCCACTAGCCTACAAAGCAGACTATAGTTTACACTGACAAAAGAAAAAAAAGGCTTCTGCATTACTTTGAGAGCTACTTTGAACACAAACCATAATCTCATGGAAGTACTAATATGACATTTCTCACCTCTTACATAACAATTAAATTAACATCAGCTGCCTACAAAAAAAAGGAATAAGAAAGGTGTATTTTGTGTTTAAGAAGCTTTTGCTAAACTGAGATTGAATAATTTCTGCATTTCTATGCCCTGTGAAACTTTACTGACAGTATAAGGTTATATTATGTTGGGTACTGGGCAAATTAAATGCACTATGTCTGTGTTTCAGCAATAGTCAGTGGGAATACTGAGGACTCTGTGAGAAGTAATAACATAATTTTTAAAGCAGAAATACAAATATAAGGAATTATTTAATTAGTTAATTAAAAAAGAGCCATTATTTCAGATATTTACTACTATTTCGTATTTTCACATTACTTACTTCTTGTACATTATTTGAAAAACTGTATTACATACATGCACATGTTGTTATAGTGCAGTCATTGCAGAACTAACTAATCTGTTAATCTACAAGAAAAGAAATGTGTTTCAAACCAATAGCCAGTAATTTAGCTTTCGCTCAGGAAAGCCATGTGGTCTTGCACCACTGGAGTGTTCTTTTGAACAATCATGACAAATGTTGAGGTTGTAACAGAAAAAGCCACTGGGCTGACAGTTCTTGAGGAGAAAACTTTTGCCTAAATTGTGTGGACATAGAAGATCTAACAAAAGATTGCAAACCAGGCCTAGAAAATGAACACAGAAGCTCAGCAGATAATTTGAAAAGCTGACTGCAACAGATCATATGTCACCATAGAAGCTAAATCAGATTCAGTAGAGTAGAGTAAGCTTTACTTCTCCCATATGGATTATTCAATATCATGTCTGGTTATTTTCAATGCAAACAGTTTGTTTTCTCCCCACAGCTTAGCTGTGAGTGCATAAATGCTGCTGCTATGGAATAGAGTGATAAAGAGAAGATGGACACACCAAGATTGGCTAGTGGATGGAGAGTACCACCTTTTTAACAAAGGGCATTTAACTGTTGACAAACTTCATTTGAACTTCTTTTTAGTAGATACACTGTTCTAACCTATCTCCTCTGCTACAGCTTGCTACTGGTACCTCATGAGAAAAACAAGCCAGATGGAAAGCTAAGCTCAAACTGGGAAAAAAAGAAGGAAAGTGATGCTAAAATTAAAGCTTTCAGGATGTGCCATAAGAAGAGTTTTCTTGAAAAAAATCTCCTAGCGGTTTTTTAATTTGATGCAGCCCAAGAGCCTAAATGCCACATTATTAGTTGCGCTGATTAAGGCCTGAAACACTATGTCAAATTTTCAAATTCAAATCAAGCTGAATCCACATGAAAAATTATACTGAATTCAAATGAATCATTATGATTTTCCTATCAAAAGTTCCCAGAAATGTCAATCTACATGAAACACAATTATCCTCATTTATATGCTTATATATTTATATATTAATATATTTATATATTTACTTTGGTGTTGCTGCAGGATAAAATTGAATTTCCAGTTACTCAAATAACATACAGTGATAAGATCATGCTATTAAGAATCAGTAAATGTGTGTGTAGAAACCATGTCTTCGAGTTATCTGATGTGAGCAAGGATACAGTCTATTTTTAGAAGCTTACTGTATAAAATTAGCAATTCTGCTATCGTCTTTCAGTCCCTGATTAATATTGTAGATTATAAGTTACTGACTAGAGGTCAAAGTTGTATGGGCAAACAAATATTCTATAGTGTATGTATAGTGTGTAAATGTAGATATATATACATACAACTGTAACCATTGTTAAATGTCCAGCCTATCATCAAATTTGTACAGTATTGAGCTAATTGCAGAATTGCTAATGCTTTAAACATAAATGAAATTGCCTTTTGCACCATACTATTTCATTCTCAGAGTGAAAAGGGTTAAAGTTAGAATCTGAGTTAAACTTCAGAAGTAATTAGGCATGATGTGTTGAGAAAACGCTGCCATGACATCAGAAACACATATATCAAAAGGCCAGGTGTAACATCATTATTTTTAAGGAAAGGGAACTAGATGTATTTTTTTCTTTAATTCTTGTGTATCACTACTGAATCTTTAAAGAATCTGTAGTATTAACTGCTTTTTTATATGCCAAGAACTATGTGCACCTCATAAAAATTAGTATTTTAAAAGATCCATAGAGCTGTGTTTGCTTTACCCATCACCTCTCTCCCATAGTGCCCATCAAGGCTCCTGCCTGGCTGTCCTGCAGGGATGATGATAGTGAAAACCTTGTTAAAGACATTCTACCACTGAAACAAATTTGATTCAGCCAGCAGCACTTTTGTGTTCGAGGACTAAAATAAGACAGGTCTGGCGCAGTTCTTTTCTTAAGGTGAATTGACACCTGTGCTAGCAGGTGTTTGTTTTTTTTTTTTCCCCCTATCAAAAGCTTTCCTTTAGGATTGAAAAGAACAAAGGACCTCTCAAACCACCGTTTGTTCTGGTTTTGTGTGCTGTTCCAACAGTATGTATTTTGTTCACTGAATATGGCAAAAGAAGCCGTTTGTGTCTTTCAGGCAGAACTCTCTCTCCCATTTGTCATATTTCAGTGTCCGAAAGCACTGCTTCTATAAAAGCAGAACAGAAGAGCACAGAAACGAGGAATTTTAATCAGCGGGGCGAATCTTTAAATACTATTTCCAGCCCACCTCCACGAGGAGAAAAGGATGACGTAATGCTCAGGTGAAACAAAAGGCGAGGGCCGGGGCCCGGGGGGTCCCAGCGGCCGGGGGCGGCACTGCCGGGCCGGGCCGGGCCGGGGCAGCACCTGGGGCAGCGCCCTCCCTCACGGCCCGCGCGCCCCGCGCCCAGCGCGCGGAGCCGGC